>NC_141940.1:92750544-93056330 GCF_057802395.1 Ceratotherium simum simum | reverse complement strand
TAAAAACAGAGATGCCCTATGATCCAGCTATCCCACTACTGGGAATCTATCCAACAAACCTGAAATCAACAATCCAAAGAGGCTTATGCACCCCTATGTTCATTGCAGCATTATTCACTATAGCCAAGTAGTGGAAGCAACCTAAGTGTCCCTCGACTGACGATTGGATCAAGAAAATGCGGTATATATATACAATGGAATACTACTCAGCCATAAAAAAAGGCAAAATCGTCCCATTTGCAACAACATGGATGGGCCTGGAGGGTATTATGTTAAGTGAAGTAAGCCAGAAAGAGAAAGACAAACAGTGTATGATCTCACTCATATGTGGAATATAAACCAAAACCCAGAGAGAGAAAACTGTATTGTGGTTACCAGGGGCAATAGGGGTGGGGGGGTGGGCACAAGGGGTGAAGGGAGACATATATATGGTGATGGACAAACAAAAATGTACAACCCAAAATTTCACAATGTAAAACATCAATAAAAAAAATTTTAAATCTCACCATCAGACTTCTGCAATACCTATAGATTTGGGATAACTCCTCTCTTCCCGAGGTTCCCAAAATATCTTGAGGTTCCTGAATCTGCCAAGAAGTGACCTTCCTTACTTACCTAGTAAGGCTGTCTGGACCCTGTAAGCAAGGTACCAGGCAGATTTTTCTAAGGGGCTTTATTGACTCCACGAAAATTAGTTCCTTAAA
Source organism: Ceratotherium simum simum (assembly GCF_057802395.1). NCBI lineage: Eukaryota > Metazoa > Chordata > Mammalia > Perissodactyla > Rhinocerotidae > Ceratotherium > Ceratotherium simum. Next base: position 93,055,626 of record NC_141940.1, on the reverse strand, counting down.
GCTGTCTGGTCATATCTGAGTCTATGCACATCTCTATCAAATATGACATTCCAGTCAAAGCCCTGGTAATACAATCAGTTTCCAATTGTGTCCTGTTACAAAGAGAACAGATTCTTTATTGAACTTATGTAAATAACTATATTGCCATGAAAATAAGAGTTCCTGAATTCTGGAGGGATCAGGTAGGGAGAAAAAGATAAATGTTTCAATTCTGCTTACAAAGGTATGATTTGCCAAATTGCTGTAAGTCATAGTTAGCTTAAGAGAAAATGTTTCCTTGTATCTGGAAAACAAAAGATTTAAGAACCAGCAATATTTCAGACAAAAATTCATAAAAATTATAAGCATCTTCATTAGTTCATTTAGTCTCGTTTAATTAATTCTTGTTGATCTTGATCTTTTGTTAGCAGTTATATGATGCCATTAGTTTCTCTGTTAGAGTTCTGCAAATTCTTACTCAGTTCAGTGGTATGATCTGAAAGTTATCAGAAACCTCTACTCGGAGTTCTTTCCATGAGTTTCACTGAAGATGAAGCATTTTTGCAAAAGCATCAGAGTAAAACAATAACTGTAAATGATAAAAGACTTAAAAATGGCAATGGTTAAAGATCTGATTAGAGTTCATTACAATGCAACTGACAAGCAAATTTGCTTATTTCTGTGACACATAACATTTTAAAATAATAACTGGTTGGTGAACATGATGTAATCTGTGCAGAAGTGGAGGTGTAGTGATGTACACCTTAAATTTTTACAATGTTGTAAACCAATGTTACTGCAATAAACAAAAAATTAAAAATAAATAAATAATAAATAAAATAAAATAATAACTGGAACTATGACTAATAACATTATAAGAGGACATAGAATTTTATACAATTTCTAGAACACTTACAGCACATATCCACATAAAGATAAAATAAACAGGTTTAGCATCACTCTCTATTTGACAATACTTCCCATGTAATTTAACATATCAAATAAGCCTAATTTAACTTTTTTTTTTTTTTTTTACAAGGTGAGAGTCAAATCTTTTAAGATTTTCCAGGGACCCTCTGGGAAATTTCAAAGTTAGTTTTAGGTCAAAAAGATTCCATTTTAGAATTTGATTTTAGGAAGTTGCCAAAATGTAAGAAGTTTTGAACTTTTAACTAAATAGAATCACAGATCATTATGAAATAATACTTAATTATCCATTTAACCAAAGTAACAACGAAAGATTTCAAAGGCAAATATAGAAGCTTACATAGGTCTGAGCAACACTAAGCTCTTAATATTGAGAAGACTAGGTTTACTTCAGTAATCAAAGACCTGATGATGGAGATAACACGAAACAGAAATTATTTTGATAAAACGCAACATCTTTCCTTTCCAGGTAGGTTACTTTAAAAGGTAAAGAAAAATCGTTTACAATCTGTTATCAAAAGCAGACCAAGTCCAAGAAAACTTGGTATGGTCATGCGTTCAGTCAGACCACTGGCTTCCCATCTAATTTTCTGCCTTTTACAACAGATCTTTCAATGAAGCTATTTTGGAATTTTGAAACCTTGCAGAGGCTTCTGAATACCCATTAAAATAGGTATCCCATTCTGTTTGTTTGATTTGAGAACTCTTACTCTTAAGCTCTAATTGGAATGTTCCTCATAATAGCCATTATAATGTTAAGTTGTAATTTCCCTGAAGGCTGGCAGCAGTTTGGCAGGATCCTAGCCGCAAATGGAGTGTAACCCATATTTTCCATCCAGCCGTATCTAGCCACAAATGGGGTGCAACCCACATTTCTGTCCAGCTATATTTTGGAGCCCCCAACCTGACGATTACCAAGCAAAGTTTTCCGGACGCAAAACAAGCCTACTAAGATTTTGCTTTTTTTTAAAGATATTTATAGCTTCCAGGATTGTAGTTCTTAAACATTTAAGACTTTTTTATTTGCCCAATTTCCAAATAGTTCCTCTCTCTTTTCTTTTTTTTGCTTAAGTGCAAGGCAACCGGACTTCCAATGTCCTGATGTTTTACAAAATCTGCAAATGTCTGAAAGCAAATAGGAAGGAGTCTGAGTAGACTTTGATTTTTATTCTAAGTCTAATTTCTGTTCTTCTGTCTTATTCAGGGAGTCCTTAAGGCTAGCCATTATAACAGTAAGACAGTTGTTTATGATGAGAACTCTCTAAGAAATTTTTTCTTTCTTTTAAATATAGCCAATTCAAAGGATCCATCATCTGGCAACTGACAAGTAGGATCTTATATTAATCTCAATAGTGACTCAAACAAATAAGCTTTTTTGTGGAAAGATCCAGAGGTAACTTTCCAGGCTTAGACTCTCAAAGACAGTCTACGGAAGTAAAGTCCTTTGTTGAAAGCAATGAAGGTTGAGACAACAAAGGGCCCTTATGTACTAGGACCCCTCTCTCCTCAGGGGAGAGCCGGCACACCTGGCACAAAGAGATTCTTGGGACCCCAGTCTATTCAACTGGCCACCAGATGTACCCCAATAAGTGCACCTTCCAGATGGCGGAGACCACAGAGAGTATTCTCACTGGTCAAAAAGCCAAGCTTTCACAACACAGAACAACACAGAGACAAGAAAAACAATGACCATCTCTGGGAAAACCATGAGTACTCATACCAAATAACCAGAGCTGCTGAGCCCGAGAACTAGCTCCACAAATATTTTCTCCTGCTAATCTAAATTTAGAAAAGGAAAAGAAGGACTCTCACCACTCTGCTTCCACCAAACTCTGCAGGTGGAGATCTGGGAGTCTGATATGGTAAGAATTCTTACCTTTTGACAGCTCTTGTCAGAGGTCCCAGGATTTTTCTACTGCAGCAGCTTTGGGGTGAGCAGTGCCCAGCCAGTGAGGTCTCCTGGCTGGCTCACTAAAACTGTTAGTGAGAAAAAATTTTCCTCTACCCTTCAAAGGTTCTTTGGGCCAGTCTAATAATTAAATTGACATATGACAGATTAACAGGAGAAAAACAAATTTAACTTTCTACATACCCCACATACATGAGAGGTTCAAAAACAGAAAAGTAAAATGATGTATATATGCCATCTTGAGCCAAGGAATGGGATAGGGGCCTAGGGCTTCAGAGAGGAAGAGGGTAATTCACAGGATGATAAGAGGAGCAGATGTTCAGTAATTACAGATTTGTGCTGCCATACAGATAGGTCACAAAATTTATTTCTGGTAATAACTCTTATTATGGACAAGACCTCCAATTTAAATTTTTTAAGGGAGAGGTAAAAGTTTCTCTTGAGCCCACAGGACCTCAACTGGCTTCAGCTCAAAATAATCCACATGCCAAAGTGGCACACGTTGGAGAGGTCTGTTCTGAACCCCTTTAGTAGACAATAAAAATTTGTGTACATTTAAAGCAGTGTCGTTTATTCTTCCTGAAAAAACTGTTATTATCAGTGGTTTCTCTTATGATTATGGACTCATAGAATAAAGGAAATAAACCATAATAAATTTTGTATTGCATATAAAGGATGGCTACTTTATACATGATAATGGTGTATTTATATAAATTTCCCATTCATGAAAAGGAGCAGAATATGACACCACAAAATATGTCTCTTTGGCATAAGAATTATCTTGAGCTGATTACTTTAAAGAAACTGCAGACACAGAAGTTCTAAAATCCAAGTAAAAGTTACCCTTTTGTAAGAGACATTTACACTTATAAGGGAAATCTCAATTTGTGAGGGTGTCTCCCTCTCTGTACCAGGAAGAGGAGGATGACTAAATCTCTAGAAACTTTTATCAATGGAGAAGGTATGGACTTAAATCTGCATAACAACCTTACTCTTGTTTACTGTGCTTTGCCTGATAGCCTCCCAGAACTGGCTCTACCATTCCCCACCCACCCACCCCACCCCCAACATCTTCTTTTGTCTTTAGCTGGAGATGGTATTAAGGTAGAGGCTTGGACCATTTCAGGGAGTTACTCAGTTTTCCTGGGTATCTCCCACATATACAGGAGGTACATATATTATTAAAGTTCTGTTTGTTTTCCTCCTGTTAATCTGTCTTTTATTACAGGGGCAGTCTCAGCCAAGAACCTAGAAGGGTAAAGGGAAAATTATTTTTCTACACCTACATAGGCTAATTTATAAAAAAAATTCTAATAAATTTAAAATACAGAAATTATATGAGTTATAGTCACTGAGAACAAATTAATACATTTAGAAATGTATCATGTAACTATAAACAAAAATTGTCATTCCTAATAATTGTTGTGCTGAAAATAAATTTTAAAATACAAAAAATAAGTATAGAACCTAATAAATTTTATAGATGTACAAACCTATAAGATACAGGCAAATCTGTAATCTTGCGTAAAGTACTGGATTTAGATTATTACATAAGAGAATTTAAAGAAAGCTAACTCAGTTAAATGTGCTAACTCAGCGATTCTCAGCCTCAGCTTCACATTAGCAACATAAAAAAAGAGAGAGACCAGATTCAAGCCTAAACAAATTAAATCAGAATCCTGGGGGCAGGTAAGCGGAGTATCAGTATTTTTTAAAAACCCCCAGGTAATTCTGAAATGCAGTCAGAGTTTTGAATCAGTGAGCAATGGACTGAACAAAAATTTCTGAAAGCACAGAAATTTGTCATAAAGAAAACAGGTAGAAAGCAAAAAGGATAAAAAAAACAGATAAATTTGAAAGGAAAAAAACTACAACAAATAAATCCAAGAGTTTTTTAACAAATAAAATAATAAGATTCTAGCAGAGATAATCAAGAAAGAATATAAATAAATAAAATCACAAATGAGACAATGCATGACATAAAGATGTAATAAATTATAAGATATAAATTATTTTATTATAATAAGTTATGCAAATTTATATGAAAATAAATTTTAAAACCACAATTAAATAAGTGATTTTCTGTACGAATTGTGAATTATCAAAACACAATAATAAACTAATAACCAAGTAAGAAGTGAAAAAATTACCAAAGAATTGGCCCAACAAAAGTTCTAGCCAGGATGAATTACTAATGGAGTCTTTCAAACTTTCAAAGAAAAGAAAATTACCATATTATATAACTCCCCCAGGATATCAAAAAACGATGGAAAGCCACGAAGGTGAATTCCAATGCCTGATAAACATACCATAAAAAAAAGTAAACTATAAAGTATAAGGGTTCAGAACAGGCCTCCCCAAGATGTGCCACTTTGGCATGTGGAATATTTTGAGCTAAAGGCAATCGAGACCCTACGGGCTCAAGAGAAACTTTTACCTCTCCCTTACAGACTTTAAATTGGGGGCCTTGCCCATAATAAGAGTTATTACCAGAAATAAATTTTTGTGACCTATCTGTATGTCAGGGCAAACCTCTAATTACTGAGCATCTGCTCTTGTATTATCCTGTGCCTTCCTAGCCTCTGAAGCCTCAGGCCCCTAGCCCATTCCTTGGCTCAAGAGAGCATATATACCTCATTTTACCTTTCCGTCTTTAAACCTCTCATGTATGTGGGGTCTCTGACTCTCCCTGTATGTGGGATTCTCGTATATACAAAATTAAATTTTTATTTTCTCCTGTTAATCTGTATTCTTAGACCAGCCAGAAGAACCCAGAAGGGTAGAGGAAAATTTCTTCCTCCCCCACAGGAGCAATAGTTATCACCCTGGCTGCACATTAAAATTACCTGTAAAGCTTTTTAAACTCCTAAGACTTGGGCCACATCCACACCCATCCCCCACCCCCCACCCCCCCCACACACAATGAAATCAGAATCTCTCAAAGTGGGCTCAGGCATCAGCAATTTTTAAAGCTCCCCAGGTGATTACAGTGTGCAAGCCAAGGTTGAGAACTACTGCTCCAGAGCAATTTCACTACTTATGATTTATAGAACAAAGATCCTAACTAAAATATAAGCAAACAGAATTCAATAGTCCACCTACACAAAATATAAGCAAACAGAATTCAATAGTCCATCTACACAAAAAGCAGCATCTTCCTCACAAAGATGTTTCAAAATTAGAAAATAAGAGCACATATATATCGATCTCATACCATTTCCTATGATATACGTTTTAAAATACAAGAGTAATTCCTTAAGATTAAAAAGCATCTGCATATTTAGTATTATACTTAATTAAAGTGTGTGTCTACTACAATCAGGAACAGAACAAAAATGCCCCTACAAACATCATTATTTAATATTATTTTTAGGAGTTCTGGACAATGTAAGAAGGTATGAAGTAAAAATATTAGCAAGAAAGAGACAAAAGTATCATTATAGGCAGATAAAATAACGGCATAGGCAAAAGCTGAAAAACTAAGAACAAAAAAAAGATTTCAGCATAACCACAATTGAATCAAAAATATTCTTATGTACTAGCAATAACCAGCTGAAAATACAGTGGGAGGAAAAAGTATGTTCACAATAGAATAAAAAATTACAAAACACTTAAAATAGTTTTAAGGAAAACTGAGACCCAGATAAAACTCTAAAAATATTTACTAGAAGATATAGAAGAACTTGACTAATAGTAAGTCAGGTGAAGTATATTCTGGATAAGCAAACTAAAATAACATATTTCAAGTGGATGTTTCATTGGTGTTTTGGAGGGACTTGAAAAAAATAATTCTAAGTCCACCTGATAAACAGGTCAGCCTATTAAAGATAACTATGAAAATTAAAGGTAATGTAGAAGACCTCACTCTCCTAGATTTTATACCTTACTATAATACTTCAATTATTAAAATAGTGCAATACCAGAATAACAAGAGACATACTAGAATGTGGAAAAGAATAGATTGTCTGAAAATAGACTCTATTACATAAAGAAATTTAACACATGATGAAAAAGGAGTCACATATCAATAACTGAAAAAAGTACTAACTTGGAAAAGCATCAATGTATATCCTCACCTAAAATAAAATATAACCCAAAATAAATACCAGATGGATTACGGACTTAAATATAACAAATACACCCTTTTAACCTTAAAAAAAAGTATCTATGTGTCAAAGCCTTGAAAGGGATAACCATTCTATGCTTCAGAGAAAAAGAGAAAATTATGAAAAAAAAAATTAAGATTTGACTACAAAAACAAGTTATAACTTCAATAGCCTAAAATATAAATAAAAAAACAATTTTAGGAAATACAACAAAAGTTTATTTCATAAAAGTGTTTAAAATTACTTTTTTTTTTTTTGCTGAGGAAGATTCACCCTAAGCTAACATCTGTTGCCAATCTTCCTCTTTTTGTGTGAGCCACTACCACACCATGGCCACTGACAGACAGAACCAGGGCCGGCTGCAAAAGTGAAGCACACCGAACTTAACCACTAGGCCACCAGAGCTGGCCCCTAAAATTACTTTTTAAAAGATCTTAAAGAAGAAATAAAAAAAAGAACTTGAAATTCACGAGACAGTCAATAAATAAAAGGAAGATGTTTGCTCTTAGGAAATTATCAGATTAAGTACCAATTAAAATAACAGTGATGTACCGGTTTTGTTTGTTTCTCCTTTTAAATCGGCCTGGAACAATTATTCATCATGGACGGGATTTTAAACTACTCCAGTTCTTCTGGGGCAATGTGGTGCTATGAAGAGCCAATTTAAAATTCCTATACTTCTCAGGAACTCTCTCTCCGGGCACGTAGCCCAAAGAAAAAAACCAAAATATGGAGAAACATAGGCGCAAAGATGTTCTTTGCAAAAATGTTTTTTATTATAGAAAAAAATTCGAGTGAGGGAACCTAAAGAGTTAACAAAAAGGGGAGCGTTTGGTAAATTAGGGCACATCTACGTACTCCATGGAATATTATGAAGGCACTAGTATGATGTTTTTGAAAATTATGCAACAATAAGAAAAACACTTAGGACACGCAGAAATGTTGAGTGAAAAAACCACGACTGAAAATGGTAATATATTACAATTACAACTATATTTTTTAAAGCTTATATATTTAAATTACGTTTTAAAAACCATAACCATGTTTTTCAAAAAGAATGGGTGGAAAAGAAGGAACAAAAAGCAAGCAATGGCGGCGGCTCGAGTGGAAGCCTGGCTTGGCCGCAAGATTGTAGTGACCTCGGCGCCACGAGACGGGCAGCTAGGGGGGAGGGGAGGGCTGACCTGAGGCGGAGGCGCAAGGGGGTGTCCCCCCTCTTGGGGGGAGTGCTTCCGGTGCCCCGCTGCTCCGGCGTCCAGTTCGGCCCTGTTCTCCTGTACGCCCTTGGCGGCCTGGACCTCTAGGCCACCAGCCCAGCTCAGGGGCGCCCTGTGTGTGATCCCCAAAGCACCTGGCAGTCTTTTCAAGGGCTTGGACGTCTCGGACGGGCTTTGTTTTCCAAACCAAACGGAGGAGCTTTATAATCCTGGAAGTGCTCTTATGTCCCCGGAAGTGCTTTGACATCCTATAAGTAGCTGTACAAAAACGAACGTGCTTACTCATATCTCGGACGCACGCGGTGGGAGCGGACGCCAGACCGGGCCTTTGGTGGGTCGTTGGGACTTTTGTAACTCGCTTTGGAATTACAAACTCAGTGGAAGGACTGGGACATCTCTGGAATACTGAGGACTGTGACGGACAGCTAAACCCTCGTGGCGGCGCAAGATCACGTACCACAGGACCGGCACTAGGTAGGGTCCCCCGGCAAATGCAGATGCCTCTGGGAGCACACTAGGGGGCCCTTTCCAGGCCGCCAGCTCCTAGCTCGGTATCACATTCGGGAGAGGCCAGCAGCCCTAAGTGCCTGAAAGCACATAAGGAGGACCTTGTAGCCTTCAAGCCGCGGTTTCCCAGGGGCTCATCCTGCCAGGGAAAGTCCTCGTCCTCCTCCTCGTCGTCCTCCCCGTCGTTCTTCTCGTCCTCTTCTTTGCCCTCCTCTTTGTCCTCCTCTTTGTTCTCCTCGCCCTTCCCCCCTCCTCTGCGAACTCCTCGCCCTTCCCCCCTCCTCCGCGCCCCGTCCCCTCCACCTCCCCCGGCCCCTCCCCTCCCCTCCCCTCGCCCTCCCCCTCCCTCGCCCTTCCCCCTCCCTCGCCCTTCCCCCTCCCCTCCCCCTCTTTCTGCTCCTCCTCCTTCCACCCCGCCCCCCTTCTCCTGCCCTTCCTCCTCCCACCTCTCCCCCCCCTCCTCCTCCGCCCATTCCTCAGTGTTAGGTGTGCTTGGAGAGGCCTCCAAAGACTGCCTGATTTGGACCACTCAGGGTTCCTTTCGTGCGTGGAATCCCCTCTGCACCATCCCCTCAGTGCTCTGCCAGTCCTCTTCTAGAAGAAATGGCTTCTCTAGAGGATGCCTACAGCTTTAACTCCAAAAATAGTTCTTGTAACTCCGAGAACTCTGAATTAGCAGTCAAAGGTGAGGGTCAAAATGATAAGACTGAGGAAACAAACAAGGTCCAGAGAAAGACGGATAGACAGCAAGACCAGGGCTCTTCAATGATCTACGTGAAGGCTATGCATGGCATCCTGCCACAAGGAAAGGAAGAGGCTGCCACTAGTGCAAAATTGAACCCAAGAGAGTGTCCCAATCCTGGGGAAAGACCAGCCAGGGCTGTCACTTTCTCTGCACCTCAGAAAAAGAAAGCGTCAGCTCTAGAGTTCAGAGCACAGAAGGAAAAGTTGGTGATAGAGATCAGCAACAGCGGTGACAGGAGAGTAATTCTAGTTCCTCAGGAAAAGCCTAGTGAGAAGCCACCTGGTGACCAAAAGGCAGTCATTTCTGAAAAAGGCTCTCCAGCCCTGAAATTTCTAGATAAATGTGACTCTCATTCAGAAATCCAAAAGCATCAAGAAGGAGATGTGGTGATTGGGCACCTGTCTTCAGGAAGTGACTGGTCTGATGTGGGTGCCACTTGCGCAGTCAGATTCTCTCAGGAGGAGCCAGTCTCACTGAGTCTCTCAGGAGTTCTAAATTCTTCATCCTTCACCACTAACCGTGACACATACCAGCCTTGTTGGTACAGTGGTCCTTGGTATGACTATGCCAGCTACTGGACCAGCATTCCCAAGCCTCCTCACTATCCCTCCATGGGCGGCAGCAGCAGCAGCAGCAGCAGCGCATCCCAAGCTGGGAAGAGCAGCTGGAGCTTCTTGAGTGATTATTCTTCCAACTCTACAGTGTGCTTCCAAAACTGGGCCGGACACCTGAATGCATCAGAGGAAGGTCAGTCCCAGAATTTTCATTCATTTCTTTCCTCCAGAAGTTCAGAAGCAAAGGTGAAGGAGAAAGCAACATTCCAAGAGGAGACACCATCACGTCCTTGGGGAGGACATGCATCTAGTTCTCTGCCAAGGAGCCACCAGGAGCAGAGCCTACAGGAGGGTTTCATTGATACCCATTGTCACTTAGACATGCTCTTTTCCAAGTTATCTTTCAAAGGGACCTTTACGAAGTTCAGAAAAATTTATAGCTACTTCTTCCCTAAGGAATTTCAGGGCTGCATCTCTGATTTCTGTGATCCTCGCACACTAAGCGATGGCCTATGGGAGGAGCTGTTGAAAGACGATCTGGTTTGGGGGGCCTTTGGCTGTCACCCCCATTTTGCACGTTACTACAATGAAGTTCAAGAAAGAAATCTTATGCAAGCCTTACGGCACCCCAAGGCTGTAGCATTTGGAGAAATGGGCTTGGATTACTCTTATAAGTGCACCACACCTATCCCACAGCAGCACAAGATATTTGAGAGACAGCTGCAGCTGGCTGTGTCTCTAAAGAAGCCCTTGGTGATCCACTGCCGAGATGCTGACAAAGATCTGCTGGGCATCATGAAAACATTTGTGCCCTCTGACTACAAGATCCATAGGCATTGCTTCACTGGCAGTTACCAAGTCATCGAGCCATTTTTGGAATACTTTCCCAACATGTCTGTGGGCTTCACAGCAGTCCTGACTTACTCTTCCGCCTGGGGGATCCGCAGCGCTCTGAAAAAGATCCCACTGGAGAGAATCATTGTGGAAACTGACTCTCCCTACTTCCTCCCTCGCGGGGTTCATAAAAGCTTTTGCCAGTATGCCCACCCAGGCCTGGCCCTGTATACCGTTCGAGAGATTGCCAGAATCAAAGAACAGTCACTCTCCCGCACCTTGTCCACCTTGCGTGAGAACACTGGTCGCCTCTACAGTCTTTAAGCAGAGAGGGCATAGTCAGGAGTCTTCCAGAAAAGGGAGACCAGCAGCCTGACAACATAGACGTGGTTTGAATTCTGCCTGTGTCCCAGGTCAAGCGTGTGTTTGGCAAGCCCACTGGGACAAAAAAAACCCAGGACAGGATGTTTTTCTCAAAACCTCTTCATAAGACTTCTGCTTCTGGCTGGTAGAGTGGGATGCAATGGGATGGGAGGGAGGTAAAGGGGAACTGCCCTTGATGTTATCAGGGTTTTTCCTACCAGCCAAATTGTGCCAGGGTAGTCACTAAAGAAGAAAGAGTTCCATAGCGTATATAACAAGTTTGCTAATTCAATTCCTTATTCTCTGCAGTCTGTGTTTTTGAGCGGTTGGTGAATCAAGTCACCCTCTTACTTGTCTTTAAAAAAAAAAAAAGCAAGGAATGTTTAATTTTAAAAGTGAGCTAGGTGATCTGTTTATTCCCAAAATGTATTTGTTATCATAGGAATTCTATAATCCATATGGTTTGTAGTTAAATTCATACGTTCAGTGATTGTTCAACTTGCAATTTCTTATTTCTAAAGATAAACCAACAGGAGTGTTTCATCTAAAAGGAAATCAATATAGATAAAAATTAGTCACTTAATAGTCATAATGTGCCGGGGGCGCTGTGGAGGAGCCTAGGGTGATGGGAGCCAAATCGGTTGAATCTTAGAACACCACTGAGGAGATGAGTTTTGAATCTGAGCTGAACTCCCAACACTTGTATTTAAGGAAAATATATGAGTTATGAAATTTAACTTGGCCAGCCAAAGAACACACCTAAATCCAGGAGTCCCATTATTGGATGAGAAATGCCATTTTAGAAATGGAAAATCTTTTACTCCAAAACTAAATCAATGAAAATAGGCCCAGAATACTCCAGATTTCTCTAGTCTCCTTTGTGCCCATTTATCTGGATCCAGGAAAAATCAATTGGCTCCTCACCATTTGGTTCTCAGCTCAAAAGTCTCCTCCACAGAGAAGCCCTCCCTGACCACCACTCTATAGTGCTTAACTCACTTGGGAGGAAACACATCCTTGGCTTATTATTTTGATTTAATCATAGCACTTAGCACTGTCTGAGATTGTCTTGTTAACTTATATATGTGTTCATTGGTTATCTTCCCCAATAGGTTCTAAGTTTACAAGTTTGTGGGTCTCGTTCACACTGTACATACACTCGATGTTAGAACAGTGCCTGGAACAGAGCAGGCAGTCAGCAAAGGTTTCTTGAATTAACATATGAATGAATAACTGACTTCATTAACACTTGGGAGTTAATGATAATATTTGGGTGAGAGGAATATTAGGAAGAGAATAGAGAAATAAACCATCATATTTCTAGCACCCCTCTTTAAATTAAAAGGCAAGGCAAGGATTAAGGGCCACCTGTATTCTGCTTTTAGATGTCATCCATAATAAAAGGAAGAAGTAAATAAGGTCAAGCCCTACCAGGAACTTGATAGTTCATATTTCCTATAAATAACATGGAGTATATCATAGATTTTCCCCTTTGTTGGGAATCCAGTCTTTTGAGAAGAAAGTGTTAAGTATAAGAAAGCTGTAGCTGAAGTGCTTCACTTTCCTCTGGTAAATCAAAAGAAGTTGATGCAATGTTAAAGGTGTGATTTGATTATATTTTTCAAGACAGAAACTCTTCAAAAACAAAGCCAATGTTTTAAGTTTTTTCCCCTTTAATGTGCATTTTAAATAAACATTGCTCATAGTGTGTCCCTCAGCCCACAGGAGCTCTGAGCTTTTTATAAAGGATTGCAGAAAAGAAGGTTCCAGGGACACACATTTTGGGGAAATATTGAGTTGTATAAAGTTCCACACATTTTTTTCTTGCATGTCCTTTGATATGCTAATTTGAGCCACAGGTACCCAAGAGGGTGTTTCTCAAAGTTACTTCTCTCACGCTGTTGCAATGCCCTTACCACATTTTGTACTATCTCTACTTATCACATGCTAACATCCTCTTTCATTTACCTTTCTGCTACATAAGATCTACGGAGAACAAAATGTCATTTATCTGGTCCTAGCAACGTGACGTTACCAAGTGGGCATTTTAAAAATGGGTGTGAATGAACGATTGCATTTGTAAGTACACATTCAACAAGATAACAGTACTTTTCCTCTCAAAAAAGAAATGATCTCCTTTTTATATGGAGAAAATACTTTTTGTACCTCCTCCTCTCCTCTACATTTTTTATGGCAAATGCATAGACTATACTCTGCAGTGTTTCTAACATTCAGGAGAAAGCCTTGCCATAAGTCAGCTTTATTTCTTCAGGAATGAGTGAGCACTGTAGTATTTTCTGAGTGTAGTATATCCAGAGTGACCTAAATCAAAAATCACAATCTTCCTTTACTTATTTCATGAATGAAGTAAACACTTCACCTATTGATGTTACAAGTAAAAGAAAAAACACACAAAAAAAATACAAAACAAAAATTTGTGATCCAGATGTACAAGATTTGGGTACTTGGTAAACAGTTTTTTACTAAAGTGATAGTCCATTGAACCTCAAAGAATGATTCCTTAGCGTTCATATGTTTGTATGGCACTTGGTGTGTCCACTCTCTAGTTCTGGAGGCATCAGAGAGCCATGAAGGCAGCCGGTGATCTAGAAATTCAATTTGCCGTTAGTGGTCCCTGGGCCATCAGTCAGCCCAGAGTCACGGGGCCTCTCAGGCCCATTAACGAGTTCCCTGAACCTTGGCAGTCCTTTCACTGCACATCAATATTTCGCTTCACTTAAATTTTAGAAAGGCAGCTATTTCTACCTTTAAAGTTCAAAAGGAAAACTGCCCACTTTGTCTTGGTAGATGGGGCGGATTCTGCTTTTTCAGTTGGTCTATTCATATCTGACTTCAAAATTAGTACCTGCTTATCATAGAATTTTTGAGGCTACTGAAGAGCACAAATTGGGGGGAAAAAAGTCCATAATCCTATTACTTAGAGACAATCACTTTAACAATTCGAGTAGCTCTTTGGCAGTTTTCTCTCTATTATTATTGGCCAATTCCAGAACTGTAGTCCTTGAGTCAATTTTGCTAATTAATATTTACTAGAATATTCACTTCATAATTAGCATAAGCTGTATATTTTTTACTTCCTCTGAAGTTGCAATTTAAATACATTATTTTGTATATTTTTGTTTGCTTCCCTGAGCAAACAAGCTAGAAGTTTGTTAATTCTGTTGTTTGTTTTAAAGAATCGACTCTTAAGACTTCTTGTTCAAATCTATTCTCTTTACTGATTTATAAAATTCTGCTTTTAAGTTTCTGAATTTTTTTTCCTTCAGTTCTCGGATGTCTGTTTTTTATGTGCTTTTTCTAATGCCTTAAGTAAAATGCCTAGTTTATTTTTCATTTGGGGGAAAAAAACAAAGCATTCAATACCATAAATTTGCCTGTGATTATAACTCTGCAGTATCTATAGGATTTTTTATTTCGATGAAGTTTACTTTCCCACTGTAAAAAAAAATACACATGCATTACAAAAATATGAAAATAGAGAGGAACAGAAAGAAGTACAGGGTATTTCTACTACCTGGAACCCACTGTTTTGTTAATGTCTTTCCTTAACATAATTGTGATTATATAGCTATGTCAAATTATATATACTTTTAAAAATTCATGTTTTCCTGATTATGCCAAATTATATGTACTTTTAAAAAATGTATATGTTTTCATGCCCATACTCACTGAAGATTTACATACCACAAAATCCTAAAACCAATCTATATACAATGTTCATGTTCTGGTGTATTTTTACTTACAGTCTTTTTTTAAAACATAGTTAAAAACACAAAGTATATATGTTTATTAAGCAGAGTTAAAGAAAGAACATTTACAGGTCCTGGAGAAAGATGATACGAACATAAGCTTTTTTTTTCTGTCTACTCATTGTTATTTTTAATTTTTAAAGAATTGTCAGTTCAAGTATTAATTCCAAAAATTAATATCTATTGAAACTCACCTAAATAGAGAAAAGTAATACATTTTTCTTTTTTATATCCCTATCTTGCATTTGGGACTTGTTTTATTATTGTTTATTACTTTTTATCTTCCAATAAACATTTAAAATGTTTACATTCTGTTTAGTACTTTATTTTTTTTTTGTAATTACTTATAAGTTTGTTTCTATTGCTCACCGTTAATCCTTTTATTTCATGACTTCCCCATGGTTGAACTGTTTAATTTGCTTTATAATTGGCTGGAGTACATTTCAAGCAACTTTCTCAGGAAAAGTTGTCTCAGGAAAAAATATGTGGATGGCATATATATGAGAAATTATATATCTGAGAACATCTTTCTGCTGCTTTCACTAACGAATAACAAACACCTTAGCTGAGTCTAGAATTTCTGGGTCACATTTTCCCCTAAAAGTGATAGACGTTGCTTCAGTTGTCTTCTGGCATTTAATATTACAGAGAATTCTGATGTCAACTTCTCCTTCTTTGGAAGATTAAACTGCTTTTTCTGTCAGGATGCTTGGTCATTGCTTTATCCTTGAAATTCACATAAAAATTGCCAGAATATTTCTAATTATTGGTCTCTTTTTAGTTATCTTCTCTGGTACATAGTGAGCATTCGATCTGCAGGTCTATGTCTTTACAGTTGAGAAAGTTGGTTTTGTTTTTATTATTTTCTTATGGTATGCTTAATTGATTCAGTTGCTTTTAATCTAGCTTCTAATTCTTTAGGAACAACCTTCTAGATGTTAGAGCTCCATCCTCTGTCCAGCCTTTCATTATCTATCTCACTGCCTTTATATCTGACCTTTTTCTCTGCATTTTGGGAGAATTTCTCAAGTTTGCCTTTTCCATCACTCATCCCATTTTCTCCAGTTTCATTTTTTTTCTTTACTACATATAAATCATTTTTTATTTTCCTCACATTTCTTCCTGCTTGAGCAAGTTCCCTTTGCCTTTTGCCTACAGTCTCATTCAGCAATATTTTAAATTTATTCCCTTGTTCTCTTTTCTCCTTCCAGCCTTCACTTCACAGACTCTGCTTTAACCACTTACTTTGTTTTGTTACTTCCTTGCACTCAACAGAAAAGACAAAGCAAATTGTTATCAAAAATAATCATTTTCCTATAGAAAACATATTTTTGAAATAAATATTTTTCTTCCTCTGCCTCTTAAATAGTGTGTTCTCCTCCATTTATATTGCAGTCTTTTCAGAAACCATATGTTGGGTTTCTTTGTTCATTCTTGAACAAAGAGCAGTCTATCCAGGCTTGTGTTTTCCCCAAAATAGGGTGGGTAGGTTCTCTTTCCCTTGCCTCACTGTCCATTCTAATGTTCTGATTCCTCCTCTCAGTGAGAGGCTGGTTCATAGGAATTCATATACAGCATGTTAAGAGAAATAGGGAGGGAGCTGGGGCCATGGATAGTCTCCTGCAGAAAAAAACTTCAAATTTTTCCATATAAACATTTTATAAATTGACCTAAGCACATGTGTAGCCAGTCCTACATGTGCATTGCCTGTCACATCAGAGAAATGCCTTAATGCAGAGCCTGCTTTTCCCTGAGTGTGGCTATTCCTGAGCCTCCTAGTGACACTCTTAATCCATCAATAGCTGTGAAAGTAAGCCCAGTGGAAGCCCCTACAGGTTGTTCTAACCCCCAACTCAATTCCTGTCACTTTCTTAGGAAATGAGATTGCAAGTTAGTTTTATTCAATATGATCCCATCTGCACTGTATCTGGTGGAAATTCTTCAAAGTTTGCAGCATGAAGATGGAACTCCTCCCTGGCCTCCAACACTAATAGGGTTTCTCCATATTTTAAAATTTTGCAGTCATTTTAATTGGAATTGTGAAGGTGGAGAGGTTCATCTAAATATCAATGCTCAAGTTACAATCTCACTCCAAATTCTCATTTTTTTCTCTCACTTCTTTTTTTTTTTGATAAATTTATGTTTCTATGGATACTGTGTTTAAATAGGCATATCTTATTTTAAGAAAATTCAAGTTATACAAATCTGAATCTCATTTGGCTTGTTGAACATAAGAGACGGTCAATAAAGGTAAATTGAATAAATGAATGACAAAAAATACAAATTATAGAAAGATGACTTCCAAAGAATTTTTTGTATTTTAAAACTATTATCATAAATCTATTTATAATTTATGCTCAAATTTTCATGACTAAATCTAGGGTTTAAGATGAAATGCACCTATATGGACAGCATAAGCATTCATCAAATTTATCTGTCTGCTTCTCAAGACCTGATTTTATGATGCATAAAAGGGAAAAAAGATGTGGCTGGAATGCTAGAATATTCTTCTTGTAGCTTTATCACTAATTAACCATATAACTAGTGCAAACCACTTAAACTCTTTGTTCGCTGGTTAACCTTTCAGCAAAAATTAGAAAATCAACATTTGCTAACCACAGGATAGTGCAGCACTATTTAGAGGATTAAGAAAATTATGTATATATAACAGAGCTTTGGAGAGAAAATGAATGTATAAAAATACTGAATAATATATAAATCAGTGTAGGATGCAAAGCTGGAAGCTTAAAAATACTGTCAAAACCACATCTAAAATAGTCTTTTCATATCCTTATGGAATCTATTGAGCAAGGCAATTAAAAAACACTTGATATTACTAAGAGAAGAGGTTCAGACCCGCTGCTTAAAATCAGACTTCCTGGAAAAATAATTAGGACCAGAAGAAGGGGGTTACCCTATCCAACAGAAATCACATTGCTAATCATGGAATTTCATAAACTGAATATTCAAATATTCAATCTTAAAGATACAAAAGAAAAACAGCACCTACAACATAAAAGACAAAGGGAAAATATTTGGTAAAATATATATAAAATTTACCAAATATTATATATATTCAGAGGGAATAACATGAGAAACTTCATGTCATCATTTTGAGATATTATGTATTTTAAAAGGCTGGTTTCCACCCAAAAGAGTCAAAAGAAAGATGCTTAGATAAGATGGCTTTTATGTTGTCCTCCAATCGAAAGAATCTATTCTATAATTCCAGTAATTACCCAATAAACTGGACTCCCCAGTACATTGGATCATCCTACTGGTTTCAAAGTATGTTGTTTACTTCCCACAAGTGCATCAACAGCCAAGATCACAAAATGGATACTTGATATGGAAAGGCTCCTTTATCAAACGCAAAGTAATACAGACCAACCCAGTTACAGAGCACCTGCTAAGTTCAAAACTCTAGGTGGAGGGTACAACACTCAATAAGACAATCTCTTCACCATAAGGATTATACAGTCAAGTAAGGGAAATTAGACTATATGCAAATAACTGCAAAACAGGGTATGGTACCTCCAAATAATTATAATGCATTGGAGATAAAGCTAAAAGCCATCAGGAAAGACTCAATATTTTTAAAAATCCATTCTGTATACATTGCTGAGCACCTGCACTGTGCTAGGCTCTGAGAATTCAAAGACAAATGAAAATAGCCAACATTGATTAAGTAGTTATAATGGGCCAGGCAATGTGTTAAGTGCTTTTACACTCTATCTCATTTGCTCCTCACAACACATCTATAAAGTAAGTAATATTGTGATCCTTGTTTTACAGAAGTCAAGGTTTAGGAGTTAAGTAATTTACCCAAGGTCTCAAGGTAAGAGAACAGGTCAGCTGGGATTAGAATTCAAACTGCCTACCTTCAGAGGCCACAAGTTAACCATTATCTCCTGAACTGTCACAAAATCACCACACTCCAGCTCAGTGGAGGACACAGAGAAGAGTAACAGGGCTATTCTAACAGGGTTTGAAAATGCTCCAGTAAGTGCTGAACCGCCTGAGAGCATCAAGAAGGCATCACAGTGGAGGTGACATCTGAAATGGGTCTTCAAGGCTGAGAGATAGAGGAAGAACTGCACACGTGGACAAGTGGGAAAGGGGATTCTCTGCAGAGGGAACAGCATGTGCAAAGTTATAGGAGCGTGGTAGTTAGTGTATCATACGTGGGGTGCTGCAAGTCATTCTGTGTGGCCAAGGGCTGAGGGGGAAAGGGAGAGCGGGGGAGATGAAATTAGCAAGGTGCAAGAGCCAGAAGATAGGTGGTCCCTGGGCCATGCAAAGTTAGGTCAAAGGATTCTAAACATTTTAGAAAGTTAACTCTGTAGCAGAGTGGACAGTCAAGAAAGAGAATCAGACTGAAGGCAGGGATGCTACTGAAAAGGCTACTATCTAGATGAAAGATATGAACGAGGACAGCTGCAGTGGCCATGGAAAAGAGACTGATGAAAGGGAGATTTCAGAGGGATTCGAGAGAGGACTTAGGTCAACTGATCGGTAACAGAGAGAGGGTAATGGTCATTCTCTTATTTGTTTAAACATAAACAAAAATATATAATTTAGTGACTTAACATTTAGAGGTAACTCAAGTAATAAGCCAATGTGGACCAGTCTCAGCATGGTAGTACATTCAAAGAAAAGGCCAGGCAACCAATAGCAATTGACAAGTCCATCTTGTCTGAGACATTTTTTTTTTAATTTTTTTTTTTATTTTATTTATTTTTCCCCCAAAGCCCCAGTAGATAGTTGTATGTCATAGCTGCACATCCTTCTAGTTGCTATATGTGGGACGCGGCCTCAGCATGGCCGGAGAAGCGGTGCGTCGGTGCGTGCCCGGGATCCGAACCCGGGCCGCCAGCAGCGGAGCGCGCGCACTTAACCGCTAAGCCACGGGGTCGGCCCATTGTCTTAGACTTCTGAAGAAACCCTAAAGGTGATCCAATTTATGCTCCACATCTACACTTCCCAAAAAATGCCTTTCCTCTCTTTTTCCATTCTCACAAGTCTCACATGTCCTCACCATCGGCTCTGTCTATATCTCTCTCCCTCTCTCCCTTCTCCCCCAACCCCTCTCCAGCCCTTCTCCCTTTCCTCCATCCCCCAAAGCCTGAGAATCTGACTGAAAAATTCAGAAGAATCCTTAGAGGATGAAGGAGGGGGAAAAGTGGAATGAACAAAGGCAAATCTTTGTTCAGCAGGCAGGGCATGAGGAGAAGGAGAAAGCTGGGAACACACATTAATAATATTATCCCCACTACTTAATCAGTGAGAACCAAAGCTTCAATTAATAAAGCTGACAGTAAAAGCCAACTAGACCAGAATTGAAAATAGTTTTATTTTTGATAATCAAACAAAAATGCAAAAATAAATGCCCTTAAATACTAGATGAAAAAATCAACAAGTAGAACCAGAGAAAGACAGAATAAAATATACTGACAACAGATTTCATATTTTAAGCTAAAAAGGAGAGAAAGAACAGGGTAGACTGCAACAGAAGTAAAATTCTGATTAAACACAAAAGGGCCTACATGACGTTTTCAGAACCTAGATGATGATGGCATAAAATCTTTGAGTACAAGTTCAGAAAAATCAAAATGTAAACACAATTGTAGTAGTCTATTACTAACTGCTATTAGCTCTGAATAATGAAAAAATAAAATAATAATAAAGGTAGTTATTTATCACCTTTCCTCCTAAAAGACCATTAAGTGAATTTGCTAAAATAGAAAAGACATGACAAAATCTCTTATTTAAATAATAGAAGACTTTTTTAAACTACCCTAATACTCACAGCATAAATGGAACTCTGGGGAACAACTGGGAAGAACAGTGCATCAATAACTTAATGGCTACTTTTTAGAACTCATGGTCTCAATGGCAGCCTCTCCAAACTTATTCTTCTGGAATATGCCAGAACTCATGCCAAAGAAAAATGCAAGAATCCTGCAGCACAGGAGATGACTGTGATAATCCTAGCTTACGCTTCACTTCCTCTAGGAACACCGCCCTCTCTACCCCATGTAAGAAAATAAGCCAAATCTTAGACAAAGGAGGAGTGAATTCTTCATGACTACCTACTATGAGCTTGGCACTTGACATGCATCGTCCATCTGATGCTCACAGTAACTCTAAGATGGATTTGTTATTCTTACTTGACAGATGAGGGAATTGAGACCGAGAGAGGTTAAAAACATAGCCAAGATGAAAGAGATAATAAATGATAAATCCAGGTTCTGGACCCGTCTGTCTGACTGAAAAGCCTTGCTCTCTCCACTACACCTCACACTCCCATTAGGGTGGTGATGCAGGAGGACCACGTTCCCAAGGGATACCCCAACCACCGTACACACAGTTCATTTCAAACAACACTCCATTTCAGGAGACATATGCAGCCTGGGCCCAACCCTAGGGGTAAAGGGAAGGGAAAAGATTCTGGCAATAACGATAATGATGACGGTTATACTCTCCTAAGAAGAGAAGTCAGCAATTGCAAGGCCCAAAACAGAGGAAGACAAAGTAGGGAAAGGGAAGAAAGTTAAATAGGGCACTCACAATGGAAGATGAATAAAAATGGATGAAAGTAAAGAGAATAAGGATGAAGAGACAAAGTCCAATAAACAAGAAAACAAAATAGAGAAAACGTCAAAAGGATAGCAGGGAAAGGGATAAGGAGGTTGAGAGATGGGAACAAGAGAATAGGAAAAGGGACAACATTGAAAAAAGAATGGAGACAAGCATTTCTGCCTCCCTTTGAATAATGTGGCATTCATGCCCTCCCTGCCACCTTCCCATTTCTGATGTCCTAGAATGAACAACCATGTTCCCTCAATTATTTATACCTCTGATAAAAGGTTTATGATAATGACGTGTCCCTGGGGATTCCTCTTGATTAAAAGAACTATTGCCACACTAAACAGCACAATGAATTTCATAGTCAGAACAGGTATTTAAATGGAAGAGCATAATTCAAATAAGCAGAAAGATATGGACAATTCTAACATCTTAAAATGTTTAAAAATCTCTGAAGGGGGTTAGGAGAATAATTTATTTGAAAAAAATAAAACCAGCATGTTTAAAAACAAAAGGATATCAATCCAGAGGACGAAAAGTGATTACACAAATACCCAGAAACCCGCAATGGTGGATTATTACATGAATTGGCTGCACTTTGTTTATATACATACATGTTATCAAAGCTGTGCCTAAAATCTTAAATCCCAAACAGTGAGCCAGGCTCCAAAGAGGATACACTGTAAGATTCCATTTATACGAAGTTCAAGAATAGGCAAAACTAATCTACGGTGATGGAAGTCAGAGCAAGGAGGAGAGTTGAATGGAAGGAGGCCTGAGGGAACTTTCTGAGGTGATAGAGATGTTCTGTATGGTGTCTGAGGTGGTGGTTACACAGATGCATACATTTGTCAGCACTCATGGAACTGTGTGCTTAAAATGGGCACATTTTACCGTATATAAATTATACCTTGGGGGCCAGCCCAGTGGTGTAGTGGTTAAGGTCGCACACTGAGCTTCGGTGGCCCAGGGTTCATGGGTTCGGATCCCAGGGTAGACCTACACACCACTCATCAAGACCATGCTGTGGTGGCGTCCCACATACAAAATAGAGGAAGACTGGCACAGATGTTAGCTCAGGGACAATCTTCCTCAAACAAAAAGCAGAAGATTGGCAACAGATGTTAGCTCAGGGCCAATCTTCCTCATCAAAAAATAAAATAAAATAAATTATACCTCAATAAAATTGATTTTACAAATTAAAATCAGGGCAGAATAGGGCAGAATCGTGCAAATACAAAATTGAGGAAGGTAAATAATTTTTAAAATGTTTCCAATAAACCTGCATCTGGTCTGAATTCAGAAGGGGAAAGTACATAAATAAACATTACTCTATAGATTAAAAATTCAGGACAAAATATAAATCAGCCTAAAATATGTCAACAAATCAAATAGTAACTATTAGTTCCTAATTTGTGGACTAATGTTACACATGACAAAGATTTTATGTTCAAAAAAAAAAATCAGTGTGCACAGAGGACAACCATGTCAAGAGGCAGCAAGAGGGCAGCCATCTGCAAGCCAAGGAGAGAGGCCTTAAGAGAAACCAACCCTGCCAGCACCTTGTTCTTGGACTTGCAACCTCCAGAACTGTGGGAAAATAAATTTCTGTGGTTTAAGGCACCCAATCTATTTTGTTACGGCAGTCCTAGCAAACTAATATATTAAACTATAATTTATATACCATAAAATTTACCTCTTGTTACTACACAGTTCAACAGCTTTTTGTAAATTTACAGAGTTGTGTAATCATCACCACAATCTAGTTTAGAACACTTCCATCCTCCCCCAAAAGTTGCCTCTCCTACTGCCAGCCCCAGGCAACTACTGATCTGCTTTCTCTGATATATTGACCTTTTCTAGGATTTCAGACAGATGGAATCATACAATATGAAGTCTTCTGTGTCTGTTTTCTTTCACTTAGTATGTTTTTGAGGTTCATCCATGTTGTAATACATATCAGTAGTTTCTTTCTATCGTTCAATAGTTTCCATTGTATGGATACACCACATTTTGTTTATCCATTCATCAGTTGATGGACATTTGGGCTGTTCCCTGTTTTTGGCTATTATGAATAATGATGTTATAATCATTCACATAAAAGTTTTTGTGTGAACATATGTTTTAATTTCTCTTAGAAAGATATGTGGGAGTGGAATTACTGAGTCATGTGGTAAGTATTGTTTAACTATTTAAGAAACTGCCAAACTGTCTTCCAAAATGGCAGTATCATTTTACATTCCTACCAGAAATGTATGAGAGTTCCAGTTTCTCCATATCCTTGCCAACACTTGGTATTGTCAGTCTTTTTAAATTATAGCCAATCTAATGGGTGTGTAGTAGAATCTACTCAAGTTGAAGCTCAAAAGGACAATTTTAACTTGGGGCTAATTAGAATAACTACAGGCCTAGTTATTGATAAAATGTTTAGGCCTGAGGGGAGGGTCTTAAATTTTTGACTAATAGCTAAACTCTGGGTTTTAGAAGAGAGAGGAGGAAAAACTGTCTCTTCTTTAGTAAAAGACTCATTTGTGAATTTCATTCTTTTAATTCAAAAAACATTTATTCCAAATTTGGAGATTTTTTTTTATTAAATGCCTTTTGAATTTCAAAAGATTAGAGAAATCCACATTGTATGATGAAATTGGAAACTTTATCACTTTAACATAAATTTAAAGAATGTAATTTTGTGTTTTACTCTTAGTGATAAATGCAGAATGCATAGTTGGGAATTTGGGGCACGACGTGTTTCATTTCAGGCAAGCCTTTTGATTTCTCCTCTAAAACTAAATTGCTGAAGATTTATATAATTGTGATGTAAAACATGGGATTTAAATCACAATGTATTGCAATTACATTGTGTTATAATTATATATATTGGAGTGTTTTATGAAATGATTCTTACAGGATTCAGATAATCTGAAAATTATATAAACCTATGGAAAAATTTTCATTTGAAATTTTGGGTATGGTTTAAAGGTATAATATCTGACATATTTTCTAGTTATCTTTAAAATTTTAATTGTATTTTATTTTTACATACTCTGATTATATTCTATAACATTCCTAATTGGTTTTAGGCAAAACTTCAAGAAGCTGTATTCATGTATTGCTCTTTGCTAATCATTTGAAATTCTAATGTACTTGATCTTCCTTGATCCCCCTGCAGGAAAATTAAAAATTTTGGCTGGTATTGGGTGAAAAAGAGAAAAGCAGCCCCTGACATCCGGGAGCCAGCCTGGCACTATCAGCTGGCCTTTGTGCTGCTACAAGCTGGGCTGGCAGCCACAGGTAGGCCTTGGTGTTCTCCTGTTGAACATGAACACTTTCAGAGAATACCAACCTCAGACAAGGCCACTCTGTGACCTTGAAGGACCACTCCACAATCACGTCTGAACACAGACAGAACATGAACATTGTCCAAACCACAAAACGCCAAACATCTCCCTCTCCTAGCTCATAGGAGTGACGGCTGCTTCCCTCCCAATTACAGCTATAGCCTCGCTCTAGTCTGTTCTATACTATAAATGAGATTTATCAGGATACACAATCATACCCCCACTTCCTGAGAGCATCCAATCCAGAGCAAGACCCCACTTCCTTAAGGCCTCCCCAAAATTACCTAATACAAGCCCAATTCCTACAGTAAGTCTTGTCTAACGCTTACTTAGACATCCCATAGTTAGGGTATGTGTCTTCCCTCACTGCAATGAGTAATAAACCAACTTTTTCATTTAAAAAAAAAAAAGTCAAGGTGACCCAAGAGATCAAATTATATTTTAAAAATTTATTTTTATATTGTTCAAAGCACAGAGATTCACACAGTACTACATAAATAATCAGCTCACCACAAACCCAATGTCAATGAATGCAA
The DNA here is from genome assembly GCF_057802395.1 of Ceratotherium simum simum. Classification (NCBI taxonomy): domain Eukaryota; kingdom Metazoa; phylum Chordata; class Mammalia; order Perissodactyla; family Rhinocerotidae; genus Ceratotherium; species Ceratotherium simum. The sequence continues at coordinate 93,030,253 of NC_141940.1, read as the reverse complement.
AGTTATTAAAATTCTAATTCTGTGGCCAGTAGTTTTGATTATAATTATTATGTTTATAATAGATAAAAAAATGAAATAATATTTTTAAATGTATACATACCCATAGGATCAACCTTTATCCTGCCATTTACTATAATAGAGTCATTTGCGAAATAGCAAACAAATTAAGTTAACTAGGAGCCATTGACAAATGAAAAGAAATGAGAGCATAATTGTAGAGTCTATGAAAATAAGCGCTTAACATCCCAATAAAAGTCATATAAAAACATTCAGTCATTTGAGTTTTTCTAACTACTCCGACTTTTTATAAAAGCAGCTAATGATAGATCACATACAATAGCAACGGCAGCATATCATAAACTACTAAATGCCAAATTCCAATTAATAATGAAGCAGTAGGTGCCTGGCATAATTAGAAACAGCCCCAGGCCAGGAGATCCAGGGTCTGGGCTCAGTTCTAGGATGAACAAGCTGAACCTGCCTTTACTCATAGACTTAAGACTAAAGTCTTAGGCATAGACTGCTAGAGGTAAAAGGGCATTAGAGATCAGCTAGCCAAGGAAAGTGAGGCTCAGAGAGGTAAAGTGACTAAACCACAATCACACAGATAAGTTCCAGTGCCTCCAGCATGCAGCCTCAGAACCCTAGCCCCTGCCCCACTTCTTGGGAATGATACCTCATTTATAGAGTGAGAACAAGCATCCGTGTCTGCTTCTTCCTCCTGGAGGTGCTGGGATGACAACTGGAACTAACTGATGTGAGTGAATACGTGCTTGCTTATATTTAAACGAATCCAGTGAAATAACTCATCTTTGGGGGGTAGGGGCAGTATCAGGCAAAATTATGCTTGGCTGTTTGCATAAACGCTCCCAATGCCAGGGGTTTTAAGAAAGTAGGACTATGTTGTTCAATGGGAGCAGTATTGGCATTTTAGGTAGAACATTCTCCCCAGTGTGGGGTTGCCCTGCCCACACTGCAGGATGTAAAATACATGGTTGGCGCCCAGCTACTCAAAAGCAGCAGTGCCTCCCGGACAGGGCTGTCCCTAGGGCAAGGCGATTTAAAACATCAAAATTAATGCAAAAAATTCATGGTGAACAAAATATCAAAATACCAGGATGTTAAATAAAGATGGAATCAGTATTACTGATTTTTCCTTTTGCCTCAGGCTCCAATATGGCTCAGCATGCCATAGTTATCCATCCTGTCTTTATTTAAAATGTTGGTATTTTGTTCATCATGAATTTTACATTAATTTTGATTTTTAAAGGTACTTCATTAAACTATCACCTAGCTTGATTACTGAGTTTGGGGGCACCCCTTAAATTATGCACCCAAGGCAAGGGCCTCACTTGCCTCACCCTAGTCCAGTGCTGCTCCCGGTCATTGTGACAACCCAAAACACCTCCACACATTTCCAAAGGCCTCCCTGGGCTGAGAACCTCTGAAATAGGGGCTGATTTTTCTAATATAACAAGAAGTCCAGAAAGAGGCAGCCGGGGCTTGAAATGGTGGTTCCATGATGCCAGCAGGGCCCTAGGTTCCCTTTATGTCCGCTGCATTCACAAGGTGACTGCTGTGCCCTGAGGAATTATGTCCTAGTTACAGACAGGAAAACAGAAGTAGGGCAAAGGGCAGGAAAAATAGACCAGCTGAGCCTGACTCTCTTAATTAGAAAAATAACTTTCCCAGGATCCCCACCCAATAAACCTGAACTCATATATATCATTGGCCAGAAGTGACTCACGTGGTTGGCCCTAGCTGCAAGGAGCCTGGGGAGGTGAACACTTTTAAGTGGGCACAACTCCAGCCTGAATAAAATTAGTGCTCTCTCCCCAGGAATGAAGGGGACAGTGAATAAAAGATAGACAACTACAAATGTCTGGGGGCCATCTGTTTGTTGTTAGTGCCGCGGAGGTGATTCTGACTCCTAGTGACCCTGTGTATAGCAGAGCAGAACCCTGCCAGGTCTTTTGCGCCATCCTCGCACCTTCCAGCGCGATATCAGACAAGGCTCAGCTGCTATTCACAGGATTTTCACGGCCAATTGTTTCAGAAGTGGGTGGCCAGGTCCTTCCTGGTCTGTCTAGTCTGGAAGCTCCGCTGAAACCTGTCCACCATGGGTGACCCTGCTGGTATTTGAAATACAGTGGCATCGCTTTCAGCATCACAGCAACATGCAGCCGCCACAGTATGACAACCGACAGATGAGTGGTGTGGTTCCCTCACTAAAATGAACCCCACCCCGACAGTGAGAGCATGGAATCTTAACCACTAGACCACCAGGGCTGGCTCATGGGGGCGATGCAGGATAAAAAATGCTGGCTCTTTTTGGTGATTGCAAATAGCATCTTCTCTGCTTGTAATCTGATAGTCTACCTGAGCACAGCATTTTGATGGTCACTTTCAGAATTAAGGATAAAAACCGGAATGTCATTTTAGGCTGGGCTCCATACAAACAGAGCCTGAGACAGGGATTTACATGCATGTGATTTATTAAGACCACACTCTTGGGAGAAACCTGTAAGAGAGTGAGGGGAGCTGCCAAGGAAAGGGAAATGAGCCAAGCAAGGATACATTCTCACGTCAAGTTTGGCCTTGGCCTGATGCACAAGAGGCTATGAGCCTAAATCACCACAATACAGAGTTGTCCCACCTTGAAGAAGCTCAGCTTTTTACCCTTGACAAATGAGTCAGCCCCCTCTTGTGGTGAAGGGGCCAGTGTAACCTCCCAGGCTTCTTTGGGTGATGCAATGCCCACTGGCCAAGAGCACCACTCCACAGAGGGCTACAGGTGTGAGCTGTTTGCTCAAGCACTTGCTGCAGCTGGGAGGAAGGGGTGCCCCACCCCTAACGTGGATCGAGGTGGGCACCAAGAGCATCTACTACAAATATGAATTTTCATACACTTCCCAAAGAACGGCCTTTATTTCTATTTTGTATTGTTGGAGAATGTAACCCTAAATATATTGCTATGATTAAAAGCTATTGGAAAAACTGGCAACGAGTTGAAAATGTCTCATTTTTAAGAAAAATGATTAACAGGTGTTGACTTGTTTTGTTGAACCGCGAACGCAGACAGCCCTTTATAATTTGCTCTGGGTATTAACCAGGATCCAGTCCGTAGTTCACAATCTCATCAGAGCACGTAAATATTTGATAGTCTTAGTGTCTCATTTAAAGCTCAATGAATATTTAATTGAAGTTGACCAACAAAATAACTGAAAGAATTATGTTGCATTTAGTTAAGCCTGAAATGAGCAAGCTCTTCATTTTCTCAAGTAGTTTGAAGCTAAAATTATTCCAACTTCATGAAATATTCTACATAATTTTATAAGTAATTAAAGGGCTACAAAATAGGCTTGAAAGGCACATATTAAATGCTGAGAAAAACATGAAATAAAATGAATTTTCAACTTTAAATGCAAGAGAATAGTTTAATATATTGTGGGCTACAACATTACTTATTCAGTAGTAGATTAGTTTAAACTATTATCAATACGCTCTTTCTGTCACAAGAAGTAAAAATAGAATATTTTCTTTGACCCTTGCAAATTAAATATTCTAGAATGATTATGTGCAAATACCTATAAGATTGATATTAACAGGAAACCATGCATGATCCACCCAAGTCAGCCCAGAAATTGTTTCTGAACTCTGGGTCCAGCACTGAGCCAGGTACTGAAAATAATCAAAAAAGAGAAATATTGGTCCATGTTCAAAGTAGAGATGGTTTGCCGAGAAAGAAGCTTCCCTGCAGTCAGATAGCTCTCCATAAGTGTCAGAACTGGGCTTCAAAAAAATACATGCTCTAACTGATCAACCTTAACACTGATGACCTGGGATATGCAGCTTCTACCAAATTTTAAGACATTTTAATTGGAATCAAAGTATTGTCAACCAATCCATGTTAAAGCTGCTATAAACCACCTGGTAAACTTAGCATACTAAGGTGTGAATTCTTTATCTAGTCCTGAATTATTTTTTTAATTACAGGACCTAAATAATCTAATAACGGGTTCTTTTTTGGAGAACACAACAGGGGGCTGTGATACAGGGTTGTCTGATAAACACAGCCTATCCATATAGCTGCCTTATGGGAAATAACTGGTCACTTTCGGGTTTTTTCCCTTTGATCTTAGTCTTTTTTTAATATATTCAAATGGATTACCTTTTTCAACTGTCAATATGCCAGTATACATGTGTTATGTGTACAAACATAGACATTAAAAAGTTCAGACTCTTGTCTAATAATGGCACCTCTTTCCTTCACTTCTACAATTTCTTGCCATGGGAATGGGGAACCATAATTAGTATGGAGAAAAGAAGTAAAGGCATCTTCCTGTTGCTATTTAATGGCACATTCAGAATCAAACAAAACTATTTGGTTAATGGTAACTCACTAAGCAAAAGTGACAGTGTGACCAAACTCTTAGTGTCTACACCAGGATAGATTATCCTGTCCAGGGGAGGTAATGACAGAAAGGTTGATAAGCATTAGCCAAGAAAGGTGAACATCTGGCATCCTACAACCAATGTGCCTGGTCAGAAACAGAAGCAAGGATAACTTTTCTTTGTTTAGGGTACTTTTGTTCTTCAATGTGTCTTTTCAGGACAACTAGCCTTAACATTTACATTGACATTACATTACATTTACATTACATTACATACTTATTTTCTCAAATCTACTTAATATTTAAGTGCATGTAACATTTTAAGACTGCATGTCTCCCAACGTCATGTGACTTACCTGTTTATCAAAAGCCACCCAGGAAGGTGCGTCAGTTCCCATTCCTTTAGGAAATACACTGTATTTAGGCTTCATCTTTTGCCCGAGAAGCAGTTCTCCACCTATTCCGGGCTTATCTTCATTCACCAGCATCCTAACATTGTTGCAAAAGCCCCAGTGTTGAGATTTGTGGAACCTCTCCTTTCTCACCTGTGAACACAAGAGGCAACATAAAATGGCCAAGGTAACTCTTGATGACTTTTCTTCTTTGTTTTAAAAGGTAAACACATTTCTCATCATTTATTTTTCCCATTACAAAATGCATATTAGAGTGGCAAATAATTAAGATCTTTACCCATAAAGTTGTGTCACATTTTAAATTCAACTCATTTTAACAAATTCAAAACTTTGAAAGCTTAATAAGAATAAACCCAGTGCTCCATGCTATTTAAAACATTTAAAAATAACTATTACTGCAAGTGAACATTTAGAACATTAGCTTGCTAATTGGTCTATTCTACTTATTTGCCAAGAATGCAAACAGGAAAAAAAAAAAAAAAACTCCTCTACTTCAGAGTAAAAATGTAACAGTTTTCCCACAGAAGTCCAAACATTATTTTCGCCAAAACAAAGAATAAAATCTTTGCCTCATTAAAATAAATCTAATAGGAAATTCCTCAGAGCTGACATTCTCCTCCTAATTGTAGAACCTTGACCTCCCTCTTCCTCACTCCTTCCCCATCTTTTCTGGGGATCTGGGCAGAGAGGGAAAAGCCCAGATAAGGCTACCAAGGGTTGGCAAAGATGTGGGCCAACATTAACTTATATGCACTGCTAGTAGGAAAGTAAAGCAGAAAAATCCCTCTGAGGAGAGATTAGGCAATACCTAGCAAAGTGAAAGATGTCTATGCCCTATGACCTAGCAAGTCCACTCCTAAATATCTTTTGTCCTTGTACGCGAGGAGCTATATATCAGATTATTTGTTACAACACTGTTTATAAGACTGAAAAGTAGGAAACAATCTGAAAGTCCATCAATAGCAGAAAAGATATCTCAATTGTGTTTTCTTTATAAAATGGAATATTAATAGAGGTTGAAAATTATATGTATCAATATGGACAAGTCTCAAAAAATGTCAACCAAAAAAAAATAGGTAGTAGAAAGGCACATAAAATTTGATAATTCCACATATATATAAAGCCTGAAAATATTCAAAAATACAATGTTATTTAAGGATAATATAAGCATGGAAATTATAAGCAGCAAATTCAAGATAATATAATATTCATGATAATATGATGATATATGATACAATAAATATCATATATCATATAATGAATATCCATGTGCCCCACAGCCCTGAATAAAAAATAAAACACTTCAGACACAATTGAAGCCCTCTCTCAGAGTTCATGCCCTTGCCTCCCTCTCCAGAGGTAACCATTATCGTGAAGTTGCTGCTTGAACTTGAACACTTTGCCAGGATTATATATAGCCAAGGCAATAGCCTGTCACAAACATGATACGCTGGCAGGGAAGTCTGAGAAGAGGTTCGAAAAGGCTTCATTTCAAGGCAACCTACTGAATGGGAGAAAATATTTGCAAGTCATACGTCTGATAAGGAGCTAATACCCAAAACATAAAAAGAACTCATATACCTTAATAGCAAAGAAACAAACAATCTGATTTAAAAATGGGCAGGTGGGGGCCGGCCTGATGGCGTAGCAGTTAAGATGGTGCGCTCCGCTTCGGCAGCCCGGGGTTCGCAGGTTGAGATCCTGGGAGCGGATCGACACATCGCTTATCAAGCCACGCTGTGGCAGCGTCCCATATAAAGTAGAGGAAGATGGGCACGGACGTTAGCCCAGGGCCAATCTTCCTCAGCGTAAAGAAGGGGATTGGCAACAGATGTTAGCTCAGGGCTAATCTTCCTCACAAAAAAAGAAAAAAATGGGCAGATGATCTGAATAGACATTTTTCCAAAGAAGACATACAAATGGCCAACAGGTACATGAAAAGATGCTCAACATCACTAATAATCAGGGAAATGCAAATCAAAACCACAATGAGATATCACTTCACACCTGTTAGAATGGCTATGATCAAAAAGACAAGAAATAACAAGCATTGGTGAGGATGTGGAGCAAGAGGACCCTTCTGTACTGTTGGTGGGAATGTAAATTGGTACAGCCACTATGGAAAACAGTATGGAGGTACTTCAAAAGATTAAAAATAGAACTACCATATGACCCAGCAATTCCACTTTTGGGTATTTATTGGAAGAAAATGAAAACACTAACTCGAAAAGATATATGTACCCCTATGTTCACTGCAGCATTATTTAAAATAGCCAAAATATGGAAGTAACCCAAGTTTCCATCAATAGATGAATGGATAAAAAGATGCAGTATATATATACAATGGAATATTACTCAGCCATAAAAAAAGAATGAAATCTTGCCATTTGCGACAACATGGATGGATCTTGAGGGCATTATGCTAAGCAAAATAAGTCAGACAGAGAAAGACAAATATCACATGATCTCACTTATATGTGGAATCTTTTTTAGAAAAAAACAAGCTCATAGATACAGAGAACAGACCGGTGGTTTCCAGAGGTGGAGGGTAGGAGGTGAGCAAAATGGGTGAAGGGGGTCAAAAAATATAAACTTCCAGTTATAAAATACATAAGTCATGGGGATGTAATGTACAGCATGGCGACTACAGTTAACAATAGTGCACTGTATATTAAAGTTGCTAAGAAAGTAAATTTTAAAAGTTCTTATCACGAAAAAAATTTGTAACTGTATGGTGACGGACGTTAACTAGACTTACTGTGGCGATCATTTTGCAATATATACAAATATTGAATCATTACATTGTACACCTGCAACTAATATGTTATATGTCAATTATACCTCAATAAAAATAAAAAATATAATATTTAATGTTAAAAAAAAAAAAAAAAAGACTTCATTTCCTCTTGTAGTGAAGGCAGCCTGGAAGAACAAGGAAAGGCCTGAGCAGCCCCGCCCAGGGAAGCCAGGGCCACAACAGTGAGGAAAGCTAGAGGCAGTGGTTAGGATGGCACACGGCAGCCTGGCTCTGTCCCTCAGAGAATCCACTGCCATCACCTCTACCAGCCCGCTACTCTCCACTGACACACACATACACTCAGGTTACCACAAGTCAGTCCTAAATCACCACAGCAAAGCACAGGTTAGGCTGGCTAAAATGAATGATGGAGTAACACAGAATTTTATAAAAATTAATGTTCCCTCTTTTAAAGGAAGTAATTTCGGGTAATCACAAACTCACCTCAGGTCAAACCAATAAATGTTTCTTAAGCATTTACTGTATTCCTAGCTTTGTGCCAGATATACTAGTTAAAATAAGCATAAGACTCAGCACCTGCCCTGAAAAAGAAACCAATAATCTTGCTGATGGGGCAAGATTTAGAAATATAAAACAACTAGAAAACAGTACAGCTACCATTTTTGACCACTTACTATGAGCTGGACCCTTTACTAAGGGCTTTATATACATTATCTAATTTCACCATCACAAAACTACTTGATGGATGTTACTACCGCTATTTTACCAATGAGGAAACTAAGCTAGAGAGAGGCAGACTAGCACACCCACAGTTACATGGTAACTAGTGGAGCCTGCATCTGAACCTAAGTTCATGTAACCCTAAGCTCTGGTAAGTTTATCCACCCAGAGCCATATGCTGACAGGCTGGAGTAGTAGTGTTAAGGTCCTGCAGGTAATTGGGTACTGTCTTGGGCCTGGAGGAATGGGATGAATTAGACAGGAGAGGAGAGGCAAGGGTGTTCCGCGCAGGGTTAGGATGATGCACTGGAGCTGAGCTGACAGCACCTAGAGTGAGGGGCAAAAGCAGGGCGAGTCTAATAAAAAGGACAAGTTCAGGTTTGGAAGAAGGGTGAAATAGGGTAGAGTATGTAAGGAGGTCTATATTATGGAAGGCCTCACATTTAAATACCAGATATACACCTGAAACTCTCCTTGAGCAAGGATGAAACATAATGAAAGGCTGTCTGCGGTGACAATGTTCTAGACGGACTGAAAATCATTTTATGGCCATCAGAATGGCAAGAATTAGAAAGCTAGATAATATCAAGTGTAGAAGAGGATGTGGGGAAACAGGAACCCTAATGCTTTGCTGATGGGAGAGTTAACTGTTATTCTGGGAAGCAATGTGGTACTACTCGACAAAATGAGGGATGTGTATTCCCTATGATTCAAGAATCTCACTCCTGGATACATATCTCAGAGAAATTCTCACGGTAGCCAATAAATGGATATGTATGCGACTGTCACGGTATTTGGGGGAAGTTGGGGGCAACCTTGATATCTATGTTGACAGAATGAATAAGAAAATATGGTTTAATGGATAAGTACACTATGGTGGATATTAACTTCACCTCACTGCTTAGAAGCAATAAACCAGATGTATTAGCTTGGGTTGCCATAACAAAATACCATAGACTAGGTGACTCAAACAACAGAAATTTATTTCTCATAGTTCTGGGGGCTGAGAAGTCCAAAATAAAGGCACTGGCCAATTGGTCCAGTGAGGGTTCTCTTCTTGGCTTGCAGACTGCCGACTTCTTACTCTGTCTTCACATGGCAGTGAGAAAGAAAGCAAGCTCTCTAGTGTCTCTTCTTATAAGGGCACTAATCTCATCGTGGGGGCCCCACCCTTGACCTCAATATATATCTAATTACCTCCTAAGGCCCCATCTCCAAATATCATCACACTGGGGGGCTTAGGGCTTCAACATATGAATTTGGGAGGACACAATTCAGTCCATAGCACCAGATGTACATATAGCAATACAGATCCTTATAGCATATTGTTGGGTGAAACGATATCTATAGCACACAATATCATTTATATTTTTTTAAGAAAATAATACTACATATTTTACAAGGACACATACAGATTCAAGAATGCACATCAAAGACATTTGTATGGAAGCCTATATAAAGTGGAGAAGGAATGAGATTACGGATCAGGAATGATAAAGAATAAAAATACATAAAACACGAGAGAGACCTTGCACAGATCAATGATGATATTGTGCCAGAAACAGAGGTATTAATTCACCTCTTTGCACCTGACATTTAAAAAAAAGTGATGGACTGGAATGAGAGGTGAGAGGTAGGCAGACTAGGTGAGCCGCTAGGGAAACTGAGCAAGTACAGGGTAAGAAAGGCACAAGGGTGAAAACAATGGGAATGGGAAGGAAAGGACATCCTATAGGACAGAGACCCCCAAACTATTTTTGAGGAAGAGCAAGTTTGATTGATTGTTTTCTCAAATCATTTCAGACTGATACTTCTGTAATATACAATAAAATTAATTACAAAATTTGAAATAAAAACAAAGACATAAAAACTTACAAGCCCCACTGATCACACCCTTGGATATCATGGCAATGTCAAATTGCTATATAAGTTTCTAAAGACTCCCAACGTCACAAACGCACACCACACTTTGAGTAGCACTGCTATAGTAGACATCAGATAAAGAAACCAACATCTGTGATTGGATGTATTAAGAAAGGAAGAGTGATGGGAGGTGACTTGAAAGTTTCATGCCAGCCTCACTTCCACTTTGGTGGTGGGGGGGACAATAAGCAAGATGAAGTACTTCCATCACCTGGCTCCTCAGCTTACATATTGCTGCAGCTCCCAAGTATGGTTATAGCAGCACAAGCTGAGATTCTCCTTTCTGAAATTTATGAAGGAGACTAAAGCAATGGATTGAGCCTGAAGCGCCCTCAGCAAGGCTAGCCCTTCCCTTCCTGGTCAGCACCACAGAAGCAAGAAGAAGAGAAGGGGCTGGAAGAAGTAAAGGGCAAAGGAGGTGTACTTGCTGCCCCCCATACGCATACACATCCACAACTGCCATGAACTCTTGCCAGCACATTTTTGTACAGCTAGTGACAACGACTATAAATATCATACAACAGGGCCTTTTTATTTTAAACATAAGATCCATCAATGCTGTGATAATTGAAAAGAAGTCACAATATATAAAATTCAGAAGGTAGTTCAATCAAGTTCCTGCTAAATTGATGAGCAATTTCTCTATCCAAAGAGCATTAGCTAGGTACTTGTTAAACATTTCCAATTCTTCTGCTAAATAAAATAAAATCAGCCAGACCTAATTCTTAAAATGAATACTTCCAGCATGAAAGGAACTATTACTAAAACCTTTCCAAAACTGTTGGCTTGTGAGTTGTGAATTCACACATTCAAACTCAAAACACATACACAATACTTTAAAGTTCAGTTATGCCAATCTCTATTGTTATTCTCATCAGCATAGCATGCAAATTCCATTTCTGCACTATCAGAGTATTAACTTGAAATTTCAATTCAAAATTCTATACCTTAGAAACTAATTGCTTGAGGATTTGTTTGGTATGATGTAAAAGTCTGTACGGTACCTGTTTTGAGTGTTTGCCCCTCCTGACACACACACAAGGGATTTGGCATTATAATCTCTTGGGATCACATATCAACCTGCCCTTTGCCCTCGTAACTGTGAAATGGTGCTCAATCTCAGTTCAAAGAAGTTAAGCAAATGTCTTATCAAATAATAAAGTCAGGAACATACTATCCCCAGATCCAGTGCTCCTTGGTATCTCAACTCCCTCCCTAGGTCCTATCCCACTTATGGCACCACTACCGGAAAGGCAGCAGCCAAATCCAGGCTCTCCTTCACGTTTCACATCAAATTAATAGCTGATACCATCACTCCTTCCTTGTTGCTAAAGATTGGAAGAACAATTTTATCACATGCTTAGATTGATTAATGAATAATCAATAACATGACAGAGCCACTAGAGAAAACATAAAGCTAACCCAAACTGAAAAGCAGGCTACAGTCATCAGCATCAGGAGTTAGTTGTCCATTTATAATATCTCTTTCAGAGCCCCAGCACATCAGAGTCTCTTTGTTTCTTTCTAGGCTGCACTCCAAAGCCCAGATGCTTGACAAGCATATGACCAAGGCAGGAAGAGTGAGGTGCTTGGTAAGAACCTGACAGCTCATTAGGGCCATCATGAGCTAGAAGCCTGTCTTTACAGATGTGACTATCATCCCTGTAGCCATGAAATAGCTAACATGTATAGCACTGTTCTAAATACTTTAGAAGTATTAAATTCTTTTAATTCTCAGAGAAAATCTCTGAGTATGCTTTATCATTATCCCCTTTTTATAGATGGGGATGCTCAGGCCACAGGGAGTTTAAGTAATTTGCCCAAGGTCACTCAACTAGTATAAGCAGTGAATCCAGGATGCAAACTCAATGCCTGAGCCCTTAAGCATTAGGCCTTGCATTGTTTGCGCCCTCTTAGAGAAAAGTAATAGACCTCCCCTTGTTTAAGTCATCAGGGTTGAATTAATACTTTTGTTTTGATAAATATAATAATGAAAATGTCCACCATAACCTACAAGGGAGGGAATAGAACAGATAATTGAACCTAGACTCAATCCCTTAAAAGCAGGACAGGTATTAGAGAGTGCTGTAGAAACCCTTTTACAGTCACCAGCAGTTACTGGAAATTTGGAGACTGAAGAGACCCAGTTAATATTTAATATTTCAATGTACACTGACAACACTTACTTTTCAAACTAGTTTTTTAGGTTAATGGAAAATATGATATAGAACTACCTAAAACTATCATTCTTGGATATTCCTGCCTGATCAGGTTAGGAACTAGTTTGCTTCTGTTCCATGAATAGGTTTTTTCTCCCTTCATATCATATTTATTTTAGAAATTCATTTTCTCTTTTCTTCTTTTCTGTACTTTATTAATAGAGAAAAAGAAGTCATTCAGCAAATACTGTGAACCTCCCAGAGAAAATAACAACAAAATTGCCTCGGGTATAGTGAGATCTTAGAGCCCAGGACCGTAAGAGCAGGAAAGCTATCATTACTTATTAATAAAGCTAAATCACTCAAAAAGAAACCCCAAATGTAAAAATAAAATAAGCCACGTCAAAGAAAACTTCAAACACTTTTTAAACTACTTTTCCTCTCTTTCCGAACCTAACTTGGAAAAGTGTTATACTCATGATTCTTAGCCATCAACTCAATATAACAATAAGATTGGTTTTATATACTTAATAATGTATTTAAATCAGTAGAGTGGAAAATAAAATCTAAATCAATAAGATCTAGAGAGATGTGCAGCCCCTTCCTCAGAAGACTCTGATATTTTTCTCTAAATAATTCAACTCAAAGCACCAATCAATAAAAAGAATTCTAAAGACCTCCCCCAAAGTCTGTTAAAATCACTGGCTCACAGTAGCTGATTAGTACATCCATCCTCAAATTCCTTCTCCCAGTCCAGTCTCCATTTAAAAGCCAGAAAAGGCTACACACTCCACTTGTTTCCTCAGCCTCCTTTTCAGAAGTCTGTTCTGGGATTCTGGAAGAGGCTTTGTCCTCTTGAGCCAAGGGACAAATGCAGGTGACACTGCCCCTAGCTCACGTCTTCTTGCCTTGAGATGTATATACGATGCCGGGAGCTGCAGCAGCCACCTTGGGGTCATGGGCAGGAAGGTGGGGAGGATTACACAGATGCTGGCTCAGACAAAGTTGAGCCTTTAAATGTATGCCAGCAGCCACCTACCTCTAGACTTCCTGCTTGGTAAAAAAGAATAAATTCTTGCTTGTTTAAGCTTCTATTGGTCAGGTATTCCATGACCTGAAGTAGAAAGCATTACAAACTAATGCATTTAGTCTCTAAAAGCTGTGCTTTAATGCTTTTTTTTTTTTACAAAATAAGATTATTAAGTGATATAAAAGGTAATTTTCATTACACAATGAGAAAAAAAACTCTTCTCAAACTTTGAGCACAACAAATATTAGAAAAAATTTATCACCTTCACTGACTTAAGGGATCTATTTGAAATTAATTCTAGAATTTATGAAGAGGGGCAACTGGTTCCACTGATAAGACTAGAAGAATAGAAAAGCTAAAGGCAACTATGAGTTATGTACACATGGTCCGTATATCTGGAGATGGAAACTAGGAGTTCATGATCAGGCCCAGTACCTTCTTTATGGATATTATGGAGGAAAGTCTACCTCAAGGTAAAACCAGGGAGTTGTTCATGGAATAGAGGTTCATGTGTGTGTGTATGTGTGTGTGTTGGTGTCAGGAGTAGGTAGGGTGAAGTGAGCTCCTTGTAACACCCAAGTTCAGCACTCCTGTAATAATACACTGGCTGTAGCAGCATTTGATGTAAGCTAATGGTCAAAGAAGGTGGTACCAGAAAACAAAGCACCTGCAACACAGTACAACACTCACATCTGACTTCCCTCTTCCCCCAGCAAAGAGTCTATGGGCTTTAGGGACCATGGGCCACTCAGGGTAAGATCTATGGATGCAAAAATCCTGGGTCAGAGTGGAGGGGTGAGGTATAAGGGCAGCACAGTTTCCAACTATTCTTAGAGAATTGCTAAAGACTTTCAGGGACAGAGGCAGACTTGTCCCATAGCCGTGAGGACAGCAGATGATAGAACCCCAAGGGTGGGAGGGGTGGTGACTGTGCAATTGTACTGAGTGTGTTTTAGGACTGGAATCTGAATATCTGTATCAACAGTCCCTCGAACCCACAAGAGCAGGTATTGAAACAAAAATTATAACAACCTGATATTCATAACAATGATATTTAAAAGTGGGAAACATATAGGGACCTAAATGGAAGTGAGGTTTCCACACTTCATTTGAAGTAGTAAAACATGAACAGCAACAGACCTCAGTCTATATAAGTCACATATACTGTAATATCCAGAACAACCACTATGAAAACTATACTAAGAGATACACTCAAAACCACTATAAATAAATCAAGATGGAACCCCCCAAAAATGTTCCAGTAACCCCTACAGTTAACATCATATTTAATAGTAAAAGACTAAAAGTTCCTCCCCTACGATCAGGAACAAGGCAAGAATGTCTGCACTCATCACTCTTATTCAACATATTACTGGAAGTTCTACCCAGTACAATAAGGCAATAAAAATAAATAAAAGAGGGCCGGCCCCGTGGCTTAGCGGTTAAGTGCGTGCGCTCCGCTGCCGGCGGCCCGGGTTCGGATCCCGGGTGCGCACCGAGGCACCGCTCCTCCAGCCATGCTGAGGCCGCGTCCCACATACAGCAACTAGAAGGATGTGCAGCTATGACAGACAACTATGTACTGGGGCTTTGGGGGAAAAATAAATAAATAAAATCTTTAAAAAAAAAAAAAAAAGAACAGTGTGGTAGAAAGCCTCGAGGATGGCCCATAAGGGTTCTTGCCTCCTGGTATTCACTCCTTAAAAAAAAAATAAATAAATAAATAAATAAAAGAGATACAGATTGGAAAGGAAGAAATATAACTGTCTCTATTTGTAATGACAAGACTGTCTATGTAAAAAAACTGACAGAATTTACCAAAAAAATTCCTTAAACCAATAATTGAGTTCAGCAGGGTCAAAGGATACAAGATCAACACACAAAAATCAATCACATTTCTATATACTAACAATGAACGTGTGAAATTGAAATTTAAAACACAATGTCATTTATAATCGTTCCAAAGAAAATGAAATACAAAACATATACAGGATCTGCAGGCTGAAAATTACAAAATGCTGATGAAAAAAAATCAAAGATGACGTAAAGAAATGGAGAGAGATATCATGTTCACAGATTGGAAGACTCGACACAGCAAAGATGCCAATTCTCCCTAAATTGATCTATAGGTTTAATGCAATTCCTATCAAAACCCCAGCAAAGTTATTTGTAGACATAGGCAAGCTTATTCTAAAATTTATATGGAAAGGTACAGGCTCTAGACGAAGAAGACTCTTGACCAAAAAAAAGAAGCAAGTGGGAGGAATCACTATACTTGATATTAAGGTTTACTACATTAATAAAAACAGTGTGGCACTGGCAGAGGGATAGACACATAGATCAATGGAATAGAACAGAGAACACAGAAACAGACCCACAGAAATACGCTCAAATTGTTGTTTACAAAGGTGCAAAAGCGGTTCAATGAAGGAAAGATAGCCTGTCCAACAAATGGTGCTGGAGTAATTGGATATCTATAGGCAAAATAAAATGAATCATGACCTCAATCTCACACCTTATACAAAAATTAACTCAAAATGGATCACAGACTTGAGCATAAAATGTAAAACTATAAAAATTTTAGGAAAATACATAGTTGAAAATTCTCAGGATCTAGGGCTGGGCAGAGAGTTCTTCGATTTAACACCAAAAGCAGGATCCATAAAAGAAAAAATTGATAAACTGGACCTCATCAAAATTAGAAATGTTTTTGCTCTGAAACAGACTGTTAACAGGATAAAAGACAAGCTACAGACTGGGAGAGTATACGTGCAAACCACATCTTAGACAAAGGGCTAGTATCTAGAATGTATAAAGAATTCTCAAAACTCAACAGTAAAAAAACAATCCAATTAGAAACAGGCAAAAAACATAAACAGACATTTCACCAAGGTGGATATACAGATGGCAAATAAGCACACGAAAAGATATCCAACTCATTAGCCATCAGAGAAACGCCAATTAAACCCACAATGAGATATCACTACATACCTATCAGACAGCTAAAATAAAAAATAGCGACAATACTAAAGGCTGACTAGGATGCAAAGAAACTAGATCACTCACACACTGCTTCTGGGAATGTAAAATGGTACATCTGCTCTCAAAAATAATCTGGGAGGTTTTTTTAAATTATTTTATTGAGGTCATATTGGCTTATAATATTATGTAAATTTCAGGTGTACATTATTATATATCAGTTTCTGGATAGAGGGCACTGTGCTTATCACCAACACTCTAGTTTTTATCAGTCACCATACGTATGTGTCCCTTTACCCCTTTCACCCTCCCCGACACACTTCCCCTCTGGTAACCACTAACCTGTTCTCCTTATCCATGTGTTTGTTTATCTTCCACATATGAGTGCAATCATACAGTGTTTGTCTTTCTCTGTCTCGCTTACACATACATTGGGGAAAGGAAAGTCCTTCAATAAATAGTGTTGGGAACACTGGATAGCTACATGCAAAAAAATGAAAATAGACCATTATCTTACACCATATACAAAAATTAACTCAAAATGGATTCAAGAGTTGAATGTAAGATCTGAAACCATAAAACTCCTAGAAGAAAACACAGGCAGTACACTCTTTGACATCAGTCTTAGCAGTATCTTTTCAAATACCATGTCTACTCAGGCAAAGGAAACAAAAGAAAAAATAAGCAAATGGGACTACATCAAACTGAAAAGATTCTCCACAGCAAAGGAAACCATGAACAAAACAAAAAGACAACCCACCAACTGGGAGAAAATAGTCTGGTAGTTTTTTTATAAAGCTAAACATGCAATTATCATATGATCCAGTAATTGCACTCTTGGGCATTTATCCCAGAAAATGAAAACACATGTCCACACAAAAACCTGTACATGAATGTTCACAGCAGCTTTATTTCTAACAGCCAAAAACTGGAAATAGCCCAGATGTCCTTCAATAGGTAAAGGATAAAAAAAACTGCAATACATACATGGAATACTACTGAGCAATAAAAATGAAGAAACAATTGATACATGCAACTACCTGGATAAATTTCCAGGGAATTAGGCCAAGTGAAAAAAAATAATCCCAAGAGGTACATACTTTATGATTCCACTTATGTAACATTTTCGAAGTAATAAAATTTTAAAAATGAAAAACTAAAATTTTAGAAATGGAAAACCACTTTCTTGGTAACTAGGAGAGGTTCCACTCAAGTGCCTTTTATAAAGTATTAAGTCTGAACATGAACACAGATGAGCAATAAATGACTAAAGTCTCACAGAAATGGGATGAAAATAGTCCTATAAATGATAAAACAACATCTCTGTTTCAATTACCAAACTCAGGCGAAGAAGAAAAGGTAGTCTGAATTAACTGTTAAGCCATGCGAACTGACCTAATCTCCACCAAAACTCTAGCAGTTGTGACCATTCCCTCCTTTGGGATGCCAAACACATAGTTAAGAAAGCAAAGAATTTGGCCTTCAACTGGCCAAGCTGGTCACTTTGTCACAGTGGAGTTGTGAGGTCAAATTCGGGCATCCTGGGGCCTGGCTAATGAGGGAGTGAGAACACCCACCTCTCCCTTCCCTTTGCTTTGCGGAATTCCACTCCCCCCACCCCCCCAGAGCTGGCTCTGCCCTGTCTACAACTGCAGGAACAGGATCAACTCCTCAGGAAATAGCCCAAGAAATCCCTTGACACTTGCACTAGTGCGTATCTGGAACCCTGTTGTTGGAAGACTGCTCTCCTAAGGGGTCCCGCCTGATGAATGCGCAGAGAAAAATCTGCTGCCTCCAGAAAAAGCCAAACCAGATGCCAACAAGGAAAAGAGAAATGTCCCTCTCTATGGCACAACAGGCCACAGAGAGGCTTTGAGTCACAACTTGCATGGTAACATCCTTGTGCTATCCTGTCTGCATTGTATAAACCACACGTCCTGAGAGGCTTATAACCTATTTAAGCCACAAAAGCAAATGACTTTCTTCCTCCTTTATATTCGCTTCTGCTAAAATAAGAAATATTTTGTTCCACAGCAGCAGTGGAAGACGCAAGCAAGACTCTAATTCCAGAGATGCTTCTCCCAAGCTGTGTCTATCCTCTCTAGTTTTTAGGCATGGCTGCTACAGGTAGACAGGGGCAATCAATAGGCACCTATTAAAGGCCTGCCCTAGGTAAGGAAGGGCAACCCAAAGAGCAATCCATCAATTTCTCAGTCAGCTGAGGAATGTCACAATCACATATAAAGAATGCAAAACACAACACAGGCAATAAGGCAGTAAATGAGCAGTCTGGACAATATGAGCATTTGGGGTTATGCAGACAGAGAGATGGCATCTGCTGAGATGACCAGGGAAGGCTTCAATGAGGAGGGGAGGTTAGAGCCAAGTTTCCAGGGAAGGCTAGGATCTTGATGGGAAGAAGAAGAGGCATGATAATGCTGTCAGGGAAGGGGGCAAGTAAACCAATAATTGAGTGGAAAAGTCCAAAATATATTCAAAAGACAGACAGTGAGCATGTTGGTTTAAGTGGAGTAGTAGGCTTGTTTTCCATTATGAAAAAAAAGACTTAAGAAAGAATGGTATTGTTTGAATTTTTTACAATGATGATGTACTCATGTGTTACTTGTATAATTAAAAAACACAAAGGGCCAGCCCCGGTGGCCTAGTGGTTAAGTTCGGTGAGGTCTACTTCAGCGGCCTGGGTTCGGTTCCTGGGCGCGGGGGGACCTATACCACTCGTCTATCAGTGGCCATGCTGTGATGGCAGCTCACATACAAAACAGAGGAAGACTGGCAACAGATGTCAGCTCAGGGCCAATCTTCCTCAGCCAAAAAAAAAAAAAACCAACACACAAACAAAACTTTTTTTTTTTTTGGTGAGGAAGATTGGCCCTGAGCTAATGTCTGTTGCCAATCTTCCTCTTTTTGAGAAGGAAGACTGGCCCTGAGCTAACATCTGTGTCCATCTGCCTCTATTTTGTATGTGGGACACCACTACAGCATGAGCAGTGCATAGGACCACACCCAAGATCCGAACCCGTGAACCCCAGGCCACTGAAGCGGAGCATGCAAACTTAACCACTACACCACCGAGCCAGCCCCAAACAAAAATTTTTTAAAGAAAGGGATGCTAAGGCCGAGGAGAGCATCTAGACTCACAGGTATGGAGTCTGTGGCTGGTGTGGCAGACAAAGTTTGCTGGCTCCCAATAGCAATTATTTACTCCCTTTTCTCTTTCCCAGCTCCAAAAATAGGTGGTGAAAAATTAAATTCCCAATGCCCCTTGTAGCAAAGGATAGCCATGTGACACAATTTTAGCCAATAAGATATAAGGGGGAAACTTACTGGGGGGCTGGGAAACACTTTGTTTTCTGATATAAGAGACTTTTTCCCTCCCTCTCCTTCCTGCTTGTCTTGAACATGGTTAAAAGAAGTTGTGATGTCTGGAACTGAGACAACCATCTTGCAACCATGAGGACACAAGCCTAAGAAAGAAAAGCCAACATTCTGAAGATGGCAGAATGAAGAGATAAAAAGAGTCTGAGTACTTTATAACATTTATCAGCCACTGCCTAAACCTGAAACTAACATATCTCTAGAGTTCTTATGACATGAAGTAATTAATTTGGCTTAAGCCACTGTTAGTCAGGTATTGAGTTACTTACAGCCAAAAGTATTCTAAGTGACACAGCTATAAAGTTCAGGACAGAATACAAAAGTGACCAAAGTTAGGTGTTCGATCCCTGAATAGGCAAAGTGACTCTAATTTCTGAACCCCAAATTAACACTTAAGAATAGCAATGGAACATTTTGTCATTTCCAAAGTATGAATGGCAGCTTCAAGAAGTGGCCCAGTCTGAAATAATGTGATTCCAAGGGCATTTCAGTAGTTACTAGGAACTAGTAACAGAATACTTTAAGTTAAAACCATCCTGTGATCTGGCACAGCAAACACCTATGGTTTGTCTGCCCAGCAAGTCCCCACGACCAACTCCTTTCTTTGGCTATTTATTTTTTAACAGTTTTATTGAGGTATAATTTATATATCATAAAGTTCACCCATTTAAAATATACAATTCAATGGACTTTACTATAATTATAAAGTTGTGCAACCATCACCATAATCTAATTTTAGAACACTTTCATCATCTCAAAAAGAAACCTCATACCAACTAGCAGTCACTCCCCATTTCCTCCTTTATCCCACAAAGGTCTGCGCAACTATTAATCTCCTTTTTGTCTCTATAGTTTTGCCTATTCTGCACATTTCCCATAAATGGGATCATACAATATGTAGTCTTTTGCATATTGTTTATAGTATAATGTTTTTCACGTTCATCCATGTTGCAGCATGTATCAGTATTTCATTCCTTTTTATGGACAAATAATATTCTATTATATGGATTTACCACCTTTTGTTTATCCATTCATCAGCTGATGGACATTTGGGTTGTTTCTACCTTTTGGCTATTATAAATAATGTTGTTATGAACATTCATGTACACATTTTTCACGGACATACGTTTTCTTTTCTCTTGGATATATATCTAGGAGTGCTGTGTCATATAGTGACTCTGTGTTTAACCTTCTGTGGAACTGCAGACTTCCATAGTAGCAGCACCATTTTACATTCCTACCAGCAATGTATGAGGGTTCCAATTTCTACACATCCTTGCCAATGCTTGTTACTGTCTTTTTTGTTATAGTCAACCTAGTAGGTGTGAAGTAATATCTCATTGTGATTTTAATGTGCATTTCTCTAATGACTAATGATGCTGAGCATCTCTTCATGTGCTTATTGGCTATTTGTACAGTTTCTTTCGAGCAATGTCTACTCAGATCCTTTGCCCATTTTTAATTGGATTATTTGTCTTTTTATTGTTGAGTTTTGAACGTCCTTTATATATACTGGATATAAGTCCTTCATCAGCTATATGCTTTGCAAATATTTTCTCCCATACTGTAGGTTGCCTTTTCACTTTTTTGACGGTTTCTTTTGAAGCACAACTTTGGCTATTTATTGCAGCATTATTTGTAATAGCAAAAGACTGGATATAACTATACATCAAAAAGGGATTGGTTGAATAAACTATGCTATGTTCACACAATGGAGTACTATGTAGCTGTGAATGGAATACACATTCCAATGGAATGAGGATAGCTCTATATACTACTACGAAGAGATCTCCAAGATATACTATTAAAAGGAAAAATGGAAAGTACAAGAGAATGTGTAGAGTATGCTACCATTTATGCGACCATGTGAATATATTTAAGAATCTGCTGTTTTAAAAACAAAAAAGGAAGGATAACCCAAAACTAAATAAATAGGGTTTTTTAAGTTACTTATAGAGGGAGGGAGGGAACAAGATTGAAGGGACAGGAATAAAAGCTAGACTTGTCTGAATGTACCTCACTTTGTAAATTTGACTTTGAAACCACATAAATGTTTTATTTTTACATTATACTAACACAAATTTTTTAAATTAAAAATTAAAAGCAAAATGAAATGAATGAACCTAACTGGGTATTGAGTTGGCAACTTAACCATACTGCCAGGAATCATTTAAATGAAATTAAAACCCAATAATTTAACTGTACATTCCCAGTGGGATATATCCTAAAATCAAAAAGAACTACAAAGAAATCTTAAATGATTTTCAAAACTCAAATTGTTAATAATAATGTTATTACTAATCAAAAACTATTATATGGATATATGTTTTATTTACGGTAGGATAAAGCAAGTAAGTAATTATGCTAATGTCCTTACAAATCAAGATTTTCAATGTAAGTAAAAGATAAGCATAGAATCAAAGAACTTAAACAAAAACCCCATAATCCTTAATTTGCATTGGAAACATAAGTTTGGATTCATGTGGTATTTTATCTTTAAAAATGTATACACACTGGGGCCGGCCCGGTGGAGCAAGCAGTTAAGTGCGCGCGCTCCGCTGCGGCTGCCCGGGGTTCGCCGGTTCAGATCCTGGGCGTGCACAGACACACAGCTTAGCAAGCCATGCTGTGGTGGCGTCGCATATAAAGTGGAGGAAGATGGGCACGGATGTTAGCCCAGGGCCAGTCTTTCTCAGCAAAAAAAGAGGAGGATTGTTAGATGTTAGCACAGGGCTGATCTCCTCACAAAAATTTAAAAAAATATAAAAAAAATGTATACATATTTTCTAGCCTTGATTTAAGAGAATGAAAATTCAAGCCACAGACTGACAGAAAATATTTGCAAACCAGATATCCAACAATGGACATGTATCCAGAATATATAAAGAACTTTCAAAACTCAACAGTAAGGAAACAAACAACCCAATTAAAGAGGAGCAAAAGGCATGAACAGATATTTCACCAAAGAGGATATGCGGATGGCAAAAAAGCACATGAAAAGATCTTCAACATCATTAGCCATTAGAGAATTAAAATTTTAAATCAAGATGAGATACCACCATACACCTATTAGAAAGGCTAAAATCCAAAACACTGACAACACCAATTGCTTACAAGGATTCAGAGCAACAGGAACTCTCATTCATTGCTGGTGGGAATGCAACATGGTTCAGCCACTTCAGAAGTTTGGCAATTTCCTGTAAAGTTAAACACACCTATGGCCAGTTCCTGCAAAGTCCAAGTGTCCTGCCAAAGTCAAGTATCCTGCCATTCATAGGAAAGCAGCGACCATTTTGCTGCAATTTTCAGCTTCTCACATGTATAAGCACAGCTTTCTTTGTTTAACAGGTATCAAGAAAAAGGCCAGAAATCTCATTTCAGCTAAAAATGAAATCTGTGTGTGCTTATCTCAGATTCGACCCAGAATTGAGTACTTATGTGGCAAAATATAAGCATAAGTTTCACATTGATGAGGTAATTTTTATTCTTTATTTTTAGTTTTAAAAAAATAATATTCTTATATGTATACCTCACTTTATACATACCTCGTAATATATATATACACACACACCTGACATATACATATACATATATATATATATAGTCTATATATCAAGGTCTATAAGGGAATCAAGATTATAATAATTTTGTAATTGGCTATATTTGAGCCTGATCATGTCAGTCAACAAAAAAACTTAATTTTTAAGTCTCATATAAAATTGTGTCTTAGGTTATAGTATTCTTAACTCATATTGCTTTGTCATATGGTTTTAGTAGCTTTATTTATTTAACATTGTCAATATATTTTCATGCTGTAAACAGCATTAATTAAATGAATTTACAATGTTTATTTAAATTAAATCAACTGAGCCTATTTTTTGAAAAAGTAAATCTCATCTTGGATTAAAAAAGTCATTTAACAGAAATGTATTATGCTGCCTTATGAATTTTTTAAATGTATGAAAAAGAAAGAAAGTAAGCTAAGCTTAACCACCAGTTTGTTTGTTTCTCAAGAAAAGCTTGCTAAAAGTCATTTTTAGTTTTAAATAGGAGAGTAAACCATTCCGGCTCATCCCATACACCACATATCATACCTTACTAACACCCTCTATAGTAGAAACTATGAGAGGATTTTTAGGCCTATTTGGATAAGGGAAAAAGGGGGGGAAAAATCAAGTAGGAAATTTTACCCTGAATTTTCCTCTACTATACTCCCACTTGCATTACAGTAAATATCCTTTGTAGGAAAAGGAAACCACAGAGCTTAGGGGAATAAATTCGCCGAAATCAACAAATCCACAGAAAACCATTACTCTTTACTCAAAAGAGACGATTATTATTGCGTCATTATATCTACAACTCACGAATCATGCTAATGTACCACAGGCTGTAGAAATCATTTTTACACAGGAGTTCCCCGAGACCTGAAAATCATTTTAAAAGTTTCTCTGGCATAAAAAGATTGAGATTTAGGGTGATGAAAATGTCTTGGAACTAGTTAGAGGGGATAGTGGCAAAACACTGCAAATATACTAAATGCCACTGAATTGTACACTTTTAAATGGTTAATGGTTAATTTTATGTCATATGAAGTTTACCTCGATAAAACAACAACAAAACACTGAGAAAGGCTGACTAGGATCTGTTGAGGCTTCCTGAAGTGTGAGAGAGGAGATATGGCCTTGAAGGGAGTTGAAGATCTGAATTTAAAACAGAGGCAAGAATTGGTGGAGATGGCTCTAATGAGCATGTTTTTCCAAACTCTGATTATAACCACAATAACAAGCAGATTTTAGTGCAGCCCAGTTGACACACATACGTGACTGAAACAAAAGTTCGTGAAACAATACTTACTCTTCCCAAGCATAATACATTCTGATTTTTTATTCTATTCTACTCTATTCTATTTCTTTCTTTTTTTTTTTAAATGCTGGTCGTGATTCATTAAATTGATCTCACAGAGTTAAGTGGCAAACTCTAATGGCCTCTGGTGTTGGGTTAAGGGGTTTGGACCTGATACGTGTTATTTTAAGGCAACGGCATTAACCACTAAGAACATAACCAGGAATCTGTAGGCAGAATTTCAGATTGGGAAAACCCTCCACCCTGTAAATAAAGTGATTGTTTTATCATTATATTTGTCGTTGGGCTAAATTTAAATCCACTTATCTAACATCACATGATGAAGTCAATATGTATACTATGTATTACTCATGGTGTTTTTCTCTTTCAGTTGTTTATCATTTAAATCACTGGTAAATTTCCCAAAGAACAATTTTCCCGTAGTGCACCTTTTTGTAAGAGAGACAGAGATTCTGAATTTCTGTTTTATTTTACTGTTCTGAATTCAAATAATTTTTTTTCTTCTTAAGGAAACAGTTGCTTCATTATAAATTAGATGATGGACTATTTACAATAAACCCTCCTCCTAAGATGGCAAGGTAGCTTCATAAAAAACAGAAAGTGTGCTCCTCGTTATTCATTAGAGGCATTCAGGATCCGCTATACAACCATCTGTCCAAAATGCTGTAGAAAGCATTTTCAGCTTTGGCTAGAAATGTCCCTTTTAACTTGAACATCCTATCATTTTTGACAATATGCCTGAGATTTTCTGAGCTCAATACAAATGCAGCATGTAAATTGTTGGAAAAAGATACTGTGTGTCTGGAATTTAGCTGTGATCTTTCCCTAAGGTTTTCAATTAATTCACACCAAAATAATTTTAATGTCATCAGTGGTACAAATGCTTATATTTTAGAAAGCATAATATTTCTTCTATTTCAGAGATAAAAGTATAGGTTGCATATCACCTAGCCATGGACAGAAATCAATTTGTTCTCTGACTGACGACCAGCAGCAAATTAAGGGGGGTAAACAAGTTCCTTTTTAATTTTGAAGAAAAAGCAGTAAAAGTTAGCTTGTTATAATTTTAAACCAAACAGCCAGTAATTATGCTATCTCCAGGAGGCCAAGGTTTTTCACTTGATAATTGAATTCAGCAAGAAAGGCTCTGTAATGGCAGGGGGTGGGGGGGATAAAAAGGCCAGATTTTTCTTTACTGCCTTTCTGATCATTCTATGCCAGAGAGCATTCAATTTTTTAACTAACTACAAGTTTTTAAAATAAGACTAATTTTTTGGCAACACATAGTACATTTAGTACCAAGGCTAGTGTAACAATTTTTTAAATACAGCCACCTGATTTGGACACATATTAGGATACTCAATAAATAAATACTGACTTGTTGTATGATAGCCCAAGGTATGTAATAAATATACTGTTATTCCCTGATTCACAAACAC
This sequence comes from Ceratotherium simum simum, assembly GCF_057802395.1. NCBI lineage: Eukaryota > Metazoa > Chordata > Mammalia > Perissodactyla > Rhinocerotidae > Ceratotherium > Ceratotherium simum. Next base: position 93,004,179 of record NC_141940.1, on the reverse strand, counting down.
ATGCCTGCACACACTCCTATTGGTCTGAGGCATAGTGTAAACAAATAATTTTTTAAATACACTCACGAGTCTAGAAGCAGACCCACACACGTTTGGATACTTGATTTATGATAAAGGTAGCTCTGCAGAGAAGTGGAGAAAGGGTTAGCCTTTTCCAAAAATGTGCTAAAGACAAGACAACAGGCCCCAAATGGAGTCACTTATGCTAAGCCTCATGTCACCAAACTGAAACTTAACTTAGTTATAGTTTCAGCTTTTCCAGAAAGAATATTTTAAACCAGCCAATCAGGAATCGCCTGGTCAGCATTACTTAGGTAATCTGCCTGATAAACCTCTGCCATTCCCTATAAGGCAAGTAACCTTAGGATAATCAATCCAATTTTTGCCTAGTACAACTTCCTTGTTCCTGCTCCCTTCTGCCTATACAATCTCTTGCCTTATATAGCTCTTCGAAGCTCTTTTCTATCTGCTAGACTGGATGCTGCCTGATTCATGAATCACTGAATAAAGCCAATAAGATCTTTAAAATTTACTTGGTTGAATTTTGTCCTTTAACAAATGGTTCTGGGTCAACCGAATATCCATATAGCAAAAAAATACGACCTGACCCCCACCTCTTTTCATACACACATGCACAAATTTCTTCCCGTTAGATTATAGATCTAAATGTGAAAGGTAAAAACAACAAAATTTCCAGAAGATAACACAGGAAAACATCATCATGAACTTGGTATAAGGAACTATTTCTTAAACAGGAAATAAACAGACTAGAAGATATTTGCAACACATATATCATACAAAGGAGCCATATCCAAAATCTATATAGAACTCCTACAAATCACTAGGAAAAGGCAGGCAACCCAGTAGAAAATCAGACAAGAGCCAGGCACTACACAACAGACAATATCCAAATAACCAATAAATGTATGAAATGTGCTTAACTTCATTAGGAATCAGGGAAGCGCAGATGAAAACTACAGAGTTGCACTACATCCACTGACCAAAGTAACTAAAATCTAAGACTAACAGTATCAAGTGTTAGAAAGAATGTGGAGCAAGAGGAACATCAAATGCTGGTGGGAATTTAAATTGATATAATCACTTTGATAGTGTCTACTAAAGCTGAACATACGAATACCGTATGATCTAGCAATTGTACCACCAGACATGAACCAGAATAGCCACAGCAAACTATGCTTAATAAACCCAAACCAAATCTGTCAAGAGAAAAATGTGTATATAAATGACGTCACACTCATACAATGGAATACTATAGAGCAATGAAAATGTACAAACTACCTCGACAGACAGCCACATGAACAAATCACAATGTTGAGCTAAAAAAAGCCAGTCACAAAAGAATTAAACACTGGACATTTCCATTGATAAGTTCAAAAGCAAGCAAAATCTAACTATAGTGACAGCAGCCAGGATAGTGGTTACCTTTAGAGAAAAGGGAAGGGGTAATGACCAGAAAGGGTCATAAGAAGGGTTGCCACATAAAATATAAGATGCTCAGTTAAATTTGAATTTCAGATAAAGAACAAGTCATCTTTTAGTATAAGTAGGTCCCAGGGAATATCTAGGATATGTATTTTTATTTGCTAACTCTGGCAACCGTGTTAAGAGAGATGCTTTTGGAATACTGGTAATATTCTATTTCTTGATGTTCATCCTGTGATCATCCATTGTGCATTTTTCTGTACATGTGTTGTACTTCACAATAAAAAAAAGTTAAAAAAAAAAGCAAAAGTACACCCAGTGCAGCCAGCAGATTTTAAAATATCTCATCCAACCACTGTTTTTCCTTCCCACTCTTAAACACTGCATGTGAGAGCTGGGAAACTTCTGCAGGAGGTGGGCATCTGTAATCTGAAGTGACGCTGGGCGAAAGCTGTGGGCTCTACTTTCAATTTTTATTAAACTTACTTTTACACAGCATGCTTCTTTCCTTCTGGAATCTTTTTTCATGCCCTGCCTGTCAGAGGTCTTTCTTATTTGTGTGGCTGGCTTAACCTTACCACAGGGCAGTGCTAGGCTAGAAGGCCAGCCTCTACCCTATCAGCCAAGAAATACACAAACCACTGTTCAAGAAGCAAGTTGGACTAACCAGCCGACCTGTGGGGGTCAGAAGCCAGTGGTCTGAAGCCAGGAAGAAAACTGGTACTTGGAGGCCGACAACTTGGACATAGACACTGTTCAGACTCCATAAAATCGAACGCTTCAATCTGCTGCCTGTTTTCCAAATTTATCAGAGGTTTACACAAACACCTTGAGTGGCTCCATCTAGTTCCCTCCCACCAGTAGATTACTTACCTTCTTCCTACAGACACAACGGACATTCCAAGTAAAAAGTAGTGACCAGTGCAAACAAAAGCCTGAATCATTTTTCTGCTGTTGTTTAAATAAGGGGCTATTTACTGGCAAAAGTTCTTTCCTGCTCAGGGTTTTTTGTGTTGTTATGGTGTTTTGTAACTTCATCTTGTTTTGAAATGAACCCCTCCCAATTCTAAATAAAGAAAAGAACTTTAAGTTTGGGTGCTTCTCTCTATAAAGTTTAGGATCCAACTTTATAGGCTGGTGGAACCCTCACCTATCTGCCCCCACCAGCCTCCAGTGTGCCAGATTTCTTCACTTTAATAACAGAAACTTCCTCTAATTAAGGATAATAATTAGGTTCCTGGGCTGTGGAGACAAGTTGCCTGGAAGAAACCCAGCTTCACCACTGAGATTGTGTAGCTCTGGCCAATGAGTGACTCATCGCTCTGTGCCTCAGTTTCCTCAACTGTAAAATGGGAATAAAAATACTACCTAACACAAAGGGCTGTTGGGAGCATCAAACGCCGTGTAAGGCGATGAAAGCACAGCGCCTGGCACACCTTAAACACTCAACGACGGTTGTAATCATCATCACTACCATCGGCTACCTCTGAGGGTCCTGCCACCTCTAAGGACTCTACTTATGTATCTCATGTAGGAAAAGCATCCAGATGCAGTTTGAGAGATACAGGGAAGGGGAGGCCCAGAACAAGGGTTCCACCAGCCTATAAAGTTTGGTCGAAGTTGTGCCCAATTCACTTAGAAGGCGAAGCAGAGGCAGGAGGCCTCCAGTAGGGTCTAGGAGGAGACCACGCCTGGACCCCACACTCCGGCCGGGACTTCTGACCCTGGGCGCCCTCACTACTCACGTTGCGCTTGAAGCTGTGGCCAGGCAGAAACGGCAGGGCCATGGCTCTGAGCGGCCAGGGCTCAAGGGTCCCGGAGGAAAGGGACCGTCAGGCAGCGGCCGCCCCTCGGCCGCGTCGTTTGACCCCCCTCGTTACTTAGAGACGAGAGGCGGCGTCACCGAAGGAGGAGGGGCTGCGGCGGGCCGGGGGCTCTGGGCGGGGCCGGGGAGGGGCGGGGCCAGGCGGGAAGCTCCCCGCGCGCACCTCCTCCCCCGCCCACCCCGGCTCAACTCCGCCGGCACGCACAGGTCCCCCGAGGCTTTTCTTTCCACACGCATTGTGCACACACAAAGACTGGCAACTGCACCATTCCCCGCCCCCGCCGCTTTCTAGTTTAACCCCTTTCTAGAGCTCAAAGCCTTTCCGGTACTTAAAGCTCCTGCGATTCTTGCCACAACAGTTTTTGCCATTTGGTTATTAAATTTAGTTCAAACAGACAGAAAAGTGCAAAAAAGAATATGACACCCGCGTGCTCGTGCTCACAGAAATGTAACGCTAGTTAATGTTACATTTACATCAGCCTTTATTTTGTAATTAAAACGTTCGAGATGAAGCCAAAGCCACACACACCCCATCTGTCTTCGCCCCTCCCCATGAAAACCCATTCAGCGGTAACCACCATCCTCAGTCCTTCCCCTGTACATTTTTATATTTGAAATAAATATTTGTAAAGTGCTCGTTCCTGGCCCAATCAGGGTGGCCAGGGTGTGGTCAGTTGGCACAAAACGCGGCCCCTGTCACCCAAGATGCCAAGGCCAAGAGCCTCCTCGATTCCTCTCCCCCACACCTACAGCTAGTCCCTCCCTGAGTCCTACTGGTTGGACACGCTGGCATCACTTAGTCACCACCTCCTCTCTCTCAGTTGAGGCCCCATTATTTCTTGCCTGGTTTTCTTTCAAAAAAAAAACCAACAAACAACTAAATGATCTTGCCTCCAGAGCCATCCTATTACAATTCGTGATGCACCTGTTACTCTTCTGCTTCAATATTCTTCTAGCCTTTCCGCCCGCCGCCTTCAGGATGCAAACTCCTTAGCGTGGTCAGAGATTATGTCGGGGGGGCCTGCCAACGCCCTCCATCCCTGTCTTTGCCCCCCGCCTCTACTCCAGCTCTGAAAAACCACTGCCAGTTTCCAAACCAGACTCTACAGTGTGTTCCCTCTGGGATTTTGCAAATGTCGCTATCTGCTAGAAACACCCTTCCTTCCTATCTTTCACCTGGGTAACCCCTTCTGGTCTTTCAGGACTTGGTTCAGTGTAGGAAAGAGGCATGGAAGTCTTTGCCATTTCTGGAAAATGTTCCTTCACCTTCTCCACTCCCCCATCTGTATTAGATGCTCATTCTAATTGTGGCTTTCCCGGTACTGCGTTGTAATCATGCGTTTACTTGACTCTCTTCAGATGCCCCCAAATTCCTCCAGAGCAGAGACTTTATCTCCTTTTTTATTCGTAAACAGCATACATTATTCTTTTCTGTGTTTATAAATTTTACACTATAAATTTATGCTGCCTGCTTTTTTCACCTAAAATTTTGGTTTTGAGATTTCTACATGTTAACACGTAGATATATTTCATTCATTTTAAACATTGTATGATTACACCACAAATTACTGATCCATCTTTTGTCATCTGATGATGACAATTAGGTTGTTTCCAGTTTTTCACTAGTTATCGACAATGCTGCAGTGCACAATCCTCTCCTGTACTTTGGAGATTTTCTAGGCTACATACCCAAAGGTGGAATTGTTCACACTTTCGACTTTATTAGATCTTGCTAACCAACTCCAGAATCGTTGAACCAATTAAGAAAGTTCCCTTTCCCCTTCATCCTTTCAACAATGGGTATTATCAAATTGTATAATTTTGAGCAATCATCTGAAAAAATGTGAAATGGTATACCATTCTTATTTTAATTTGTTTCTCTCTAATTCCTAGCGCAATTGGTCATCTTTCCACATCTTGTTACCGTCTTCTGTGACTCATCTATTCATATCCTTTGCTGATTTTTCTATTTGATCATTTGTAATTTTTTAAATATATTCTGGATACTAATCCTCAGCACAGCAAATATCTTCTCATCATTTGTGGTTTGTCTTTTAATTCCATTTATAGAGTTATTCATTGTACATGAATGTGTCCTTTTACTCTACTCAAATAGATCATTCTTTTCCATTATGATTTGTGCATTGTATGGGAATTCAAAAAATTCTGTAGAACAAAATTATTCTCCTACACATTCTTACAAATATTTTCAAATATTTCTTTTTTGATACTTTTTAAATTGAAATAATTTCAAACCAATAGAAAAGTTGCAGGAATAGTACAAAGAACTCCTGTTTACCCTTCACCCAGATTCCACCAATTGTTTTATATTTTACCATAGTTGTTTTATCATTCCCTTTATATATACAATTTTTTCCATTTTAGAGTAAATAGCAGACATCATGCCCCTTTACCCCCTAAATATTTTAGTATATATTTCTTAATAACAAGGACATTCTCTTACATAACTGAAGCATATAATAATCAAAATCATAAAATTAGTATTAATAAATACTATTTTCCAATCTAAAATACATATTCAAATTGAGTTAATTGTTCCAAAAATATCCTTTTTAGCAAAAAAATTAATTTAAAAAAATCTGGCCCAGAATCTGATCCAACATCACACAATAGTTGTCACGTCGCTTTAATCTCTTTTTTTTTTGCTGAGGAAGATTCATCCTGAGCTAACGACCACTGCCAATCTTCTTCTTTTTTCTTGAGGAAGATTCCCCCTGAGCTAACATCTGTGCCAGCCTTCCTCTATATTGTCTGTGGGTCGCCACCACAGCATGGCTGCTGATGAGTAGTGTAGGTCCACACCCAGAACCAAACCCGTGCAGAAGGGGAGAGCACAGAACTTAACCACTAGGCCAGGGGGCCAGCCCCTATTCACCTTTAATCTGAAAGGATTCTTCCATCTTTCTTGTCTTTCCTGACCTTGATATTGTTGAAGAGAATAGGCCAGATATTTGGTAGAAGTTTCTTCAATTTAGGTTTGACCACTATTTCCTCATGAGTAAATCCACGGCTTTTTGTTTATGGCTTTTTGGCAGGTACACCACAAGAGGAATGCTGTGTCCTTCTCATTCATCAAAGAAACACGTACATAATGTGTATTTCAACCATGAATGGTGAGGTTAACTTTGATCACCTGGTTAAGGTGGTGTGTGCCAAGTTTCTCCACTGTAAAGCTACTGTTTTTCCTTTCCAATTAATAAGAATTTTGTGAGGAGATACTTTGAGACTATATAAATACCAAGTTCCTCATTAAACTACTAGTGTCAATTGAGGATTTTGCCCAAACAATTTATTACCATTATGGTTGCCAAATGGTGATTTCTTAACTCCATCATTCCTTCTACATATATTAGTTGGCATTCTACTTCAAGGACGTACTTTTCCTCCCTCTCCATTTATTTATTTATTCATTCATTTATATCAGAATGGTCTACAGGTTCTTATTTTATTCAGTGGTTTATAATCTCTTACTATTATTATCTATTTTGAAGCTAAAAGTGTCCCACATTTGGTCAGTGAGAGTCCTTCTAAGTTTACTCCTCTGTCTTTTTGATTATCCCCACCATTTTTCAAGCACTTCCTTGTGCTGTCACTACAAGATATTCAAGATATCTATCGATATAGGTAGATGTAGCTATGCACATATAGTTATATCTCTTTCCATTTCTATCTATAGATAGATAGATACAGATATAGGTATATGTAGTAATAGATATATTAAAACCCATGAGTTTATACTGGTATGTCCAATTCCAATAACACAATAGAGTACATGTTCAAACTCCACTTTCCACATCTGTAATGCTCTTCTCAAATAGTAACAAACCTGAATCCAATTACCCTGAAAATATTTACTTATTTGTTCAATACTAAAAGACCCCTGAAGCAGTTTCAGAATATGTAACTCATGTCGTTGTAAAAAACAAACCTACTAACTAGAGTTCAATGTTTGTTTTCAGGTTTTTTTCTTTAGTCCTAATATATTTAGTCAAAATATTGTGTTTCAAAATGACTGATTTGTTTCCTCTCTCCCCTCCTCCTCTTCCTGTTTGGAGCATTTATGTTAGTTAAGTTACTCATTTGAAAATCAGTCTGGTTCATTGTGTTCCCATGTGTATTCCACATTAAGTTTTTGCTCTGTCCTTCTCTGTTTCTTCTTTGTCTTTCTTATTTTGTAGCTGTGTTTCTCCCTTTTTCATTTGATTAATTTAGCTAGTGGTTTATATGTTTTGTTACTTTTTTCAAAGCACCGGAATTTTGCTTTATTACTTTGACCTACTATTTTCTATTCCTAATCTTCATTATTTTTCTACTTTATTCTTTTATTTTTATTGCTATAAGTGTTTAAGGCTATGAATTTTCCTCTGATCTCTACTTTAAATGTATCCAATAGTCCCTGACATGTAGTGTTTTCATTACTTGTTTGTTTAGGAATTTTTTTAGATATCCTGTAATTTTGGCTTATGTTTTCCCTTTCACTCAAGAGTTGTTTAATAGAAGATTTTTTAAATTTCTAGTTGGAGAGCTTTTGGGTTTTTTTTAAATTCTAGTTTTATTGCACTGTGATAAGAAAGTATTGTTTGTAATATTTCCACTATATGGAACTTATTAATGCTTTCTTTGTGACCTAATATTTGATCAATTTTTGTGACTATTTCATGTGCAATTGAGAAGGAAGGTGTACTCTCTATTTTTAGGTTCTAAAGTTCAGTATAGATCAACGAGATCTAGCTTATTAATTATGCTGTTTACTTCTTCGATATCCTTACTTGTATTTCTGCCACTTGATCTCTTCTGCACTGGGAGTGGCGTGTTCAAGTCTCCTATTAGCAATGTGTTTCTATCTGTATCTCCTTGCATCTGTAGTTTCTGCTTTTTAAAGATGGTTATTTGGATAGATTTTCATAACTGTTATATATATATTTCATATAATGTTATACATTATGAAATTGGCTTTAACCATTATAAGGTATCCTTTTTTGTCATGTTGTCACCAACCAGGTGCCTCAAGAAACTCAAAGGTGGGTTTGGAAGCAATTAACTGTTTTTCCAAGTTGTTTCTTTTCCTTTTGTATGTTAAGGAGATGTAACCCCCAGCCATCCTGAAACTGACCAGGCCTCACCACAAGAGCTATGTCCATGACCTTTGCCTTATTTTAATGCAAAGATCTCTCCAAGAGGAGCTTAGGCCTTATTATGTGGAAGCATGTTCTCCAACTGAGCCTGTACAAGCGAATATACCAAGGTATATCCCTTTTGAATATTCATTCCCCAACCAAAGTTCCTGCTTTCCTTTGTTCGGGGACACCATGACTTTGGAAATGATTCCTCATGGCCTCCTATTTGCTGCAAATACACTTTACTTTGTGAGACAATTTCCACTGGTGTGGAGTCTTATTTAACTCACCAGGAGGGGAGCCCACTTGGTTCAGTAACAACATTTAATTATTTTTTGGCCTGAATTCTACTTTGTCTGATATCAAAGATCACAGCCCCCACTTGTTATTTCCATTTGCCCATGCCTTTATTTTTAGCCTCTCTGAATCATTTTAACTTAGATGTGTCTCCTGTACACCACATATAGTTGGGTCTTGCTTTGTGAGCTGTATTGAAAATATTTTTCTTTTAGTAGGTAAGTTAAGCCCATTCACATTTATTGATAAGACATATTTTCTATCTCAACTTTGATATATTATTTTATATTGTAATCACCATGTGTGTTACATATATTTACTCTTTATTTTTCTTCATGATGTGTTTTCTTTGCTATTGTAATTTATACATTTCTTTTGGTATTTAGGAAGGCTTGTATTTTTGTTCTAGTGGGGTTTTTTTGTTTTTTGTTTTTTTAGCTGAGGAAGATTCGCCCTGAGCTAACATCTGTTGCTAATCTTCCTCTTTTTTTTTTTTTGTATGTGAGCTACAACCACAGCATGGCCACCGACAGACAAATGGTGTAGGTCCGTGCCTGGGAACCAAACCTGGGCCCCTGAAGCAGAGTGCACCAAACTTGACCACTAAGCCACCGAGGCTGGCCCTCTAGTGTTTATTTTTGTACTTATAACTTCTTTAAGAGAATTGAACATCTTCAAATTTATCAAGTAATATTATATTTTTAAAAAGTGATTATAGCTAATACATTGAAATTTTAATTTCAGTAAGTATACTTTTTATTTATAGAAGTTTCATTTGTTTTTTAAATCTGTATGTTCTTTCTTTTAAATAGGATCCTACTCTTTACTTATAATTTCTCTTGCTTATTTTCTGTTTAATCATTTTAAACAAACTTAGTTTAGAGTCCTTAACCAAGTTCTTTTGTGTTTATAGGATGCCACTTCACATCTTTCCTGTGTTGGCTGAGTCTCCTTCATAGTGGATTGTTCCCTCATGTGTTTATAAATGTTTCTGCTGATCCCACCTATGTGGCAGGCTGTAGAGCTGGGACTCTCACCTTCTGATTCCTAGTGTCCTCTCTAAGAGGCCACAGCTCACACACTGATCACTGCCCAGTCATAGTCACATTCCACACACAGAAGGCCTCTGCCTTCTACAGAAAGGATATTTTCCAAATAGAAAAGCAGTTATAATAAGAATGACTTTCTTAAGGTAGTAACAGAATAAAATATCTTACATTAGAACTGTCTGAAAAATCTAGGACTTGACTCCACCATGCACATCCATCTATTGCCCTACCTGTTCTCACATGCCACCTTTTTTAGTACACGGATACCTCCACCGTTGTATTTCTGTAAGATACTCCCCACATACTGTCTACTTTCCCATAAACACATAGAATCTTATATTCATTGATTCAATAGTTTTTCATATAACAATTATTTATTGAGCATCTACTCTGATGTAGCAGAACCTCTCCCAAACATTGGGATAAATCAGTGATTCGGACAGAGCGAACACTTCTAAACACCCTAGATCTGAGATTCGTAGTCTTTTCTAACTTGCAACTTTTCTTCTTGCTTTGTTTTCCTTCCATGACACCTATCTTCCCATTCTGCCTCCCCTGACACATCTACCACAAAGGAACATCTGAAATGGCATATATCTCTTTTTAAAATAAATTGAAAGTAAACTAGTTCTGGGCCGGCTCCGTGGCTTAGCGGTTAAGTGCGCGCGCTCTGATGCTGGCGGCCCGGGTTCGGATCCCGGGAGCGCCCCGAGGCACCACTTCTCCGTCCAACGCGAGGCCGAGTCCCACGTACAGCAACTGGAAGGATGTGAACCTATGACATGCAACTGTCTACTGGGGCTTTGGGGGGAAAAACTGAATAAATAAAATCTTTAAAAAAAAAAAAAAGAAAGTAAACTAGTTCTGAGAATTGCAAGACACCTCCTGAAATAACTGAAGACAGTTTGGGACATGTCGGGACCAGCGCTGGGAAGCACTGTTATTGATGTTCAAAGAATCTGTGTTACACACACCCGTGGATGAAGAAAGCACAGGGGAGGCCAGCGGAGCTAACACTTCTGAGCAAGCTCAAACTGGCCTATAAGCAAGGAAATATTTGCCCAGTCGGAGAATTGCTTTTGAGGAATGAGGTCATCCTGCAATCTAGAGCCTTTCTACAAGATGCAAGAGCCTTTGGCAGCAGGAGGCAGTGCCTTTGATGGTATTTCTGTGGGAACTTCCTTTTCTCCTCCGTTGAAGCCTTGCTTCTCAAGTCTCCCTTGTCCTGATGTTCTCATAAATATCACTGCCCCATTCCTCTGAGCTTCTGAAAGTTGACACTCTTCATTATTTTGTGCTTACTTGGGTTACATCCACATTTCAAGTGCTCCTCCTGAGCATTTAAAAGAATTAGCACCAATCCTTCACAAACTCTTCCAAAAAATAGAAGAGAAGAGAACACTTTCTAACTCATTCTACCAGGCCAGTATTACCCTCACACCAAAAACAGACAAAGGAATTATAAGCAAAGTTATGAATATCCCTTATGAATAGAGACACAGAAATCCTAGCAAACCAAATCCAGCAATATATAAAAAGGATTATACACCACAACCAAGTAGGATTTATTCTAAGAATGCAGAGTTGGCTTAGCATCTGAAAATCAATGGATGTAATATACCATATTAATAGAGTGGAGGTCAAAAACCATATGATCATCTCAGTAGACACAGAAAAAGCATTTGAAAAAAATCCAACACCTTTTTTGATAAAAACACTCAAAAAACTAGGAATAGAAAGGAACTTCATTAACCTAGTAAAGGCCATGTATGAAAAACCACAGCTAACATCACATCTGATAGTGAAATACAGGATGCTTTCTCCCTAAGATCAGGGACAAGAGAAGGATGTTCACTCTTTCCATTTCTGTTCAACATTGTTCTGGAGGTTTTAGCCAAGGCAATTAGACAAAAATGAAATAAACAAAAGGCCTCCAGATTGGAAATGAAAAAGTAAAATTATCCCTATTCACAGATGTGATCGTGCGTATAGAATATCCTAAGCAACACACACACACACACGAAAAAAACTATTATAAATAACAAACAAGTTTAGTAAGGTTGCAGGATATATGATCAATATACAGAAATCAATTGTATTTCTATACATTAATGATGAACAATTTAAGAATGAAACTAAGAGAACAATTCCATTTACAATAGCATCAAAAATAATAAAATACTGGGGAATAAAGTTAACAAAAGAAGTGCAAGACTTGTACATTGAAAACTACAAAACATCAGTGAAAGAAACTAAAGAAGACCTAAACAAATGGAGAGAGATCCATTTCATGGATTGGAAGACTTAATATTGTTAAGTTTACAATACCCTTCAAATTGATCTAAAAATTCAATACCATCACTATCATAATTCCAAATGCTTTTTTTGCAGAAATGAACAACGTGATCTGAAAATTCATATGGAAATGCCAGGGACCCAGAATATTCAAAGTTATCTTGAAAAAGAAGAACAAAGTTGTAGGACTCACACTTCCCAATTTCAGAACTTACTACAAAGCTACAGTAATCAAGGCAGTGTGGTACTGGTGTAAGGATACACATGCAGATCAATGGAATAAAATTGAGAGTCCAGAAATAAACTGTTATATTTATGGTCAATTGATTTTTGACAAGGGTGCCAAGATAATTAAATGGTGGAAAGAATAGTCTTTTCAACAATTGGTGCTAAAACAACTGGATGTCCATATGCAAAAGAATGAATTGGTACCCCTGCTATACACCAATACATTGTCATCACACCATATACAAAAATTAAGTTGAAGTGGACCAGAGACCCAAATGTAAGAGCTAAAACTATAAAACTCTTGAAAGAAAATATAGGAGTAAATCTTCTTGAACTTGATTTAGGCAATGGTTTTTTTGGCATGACACCTAAAGCACAAGCAACAAAAGAAAAATAGATAAATTGGACTTCATCAAAATTAAAAACTTTTGTGCTTCAGAGGGCATCATCAAGAAAGTGAAAAGGCAACTCAGAGCAAGGGAGAAAATATCTGCAAATCATATATCTGATAAGGGACTTGTATCTAAAATATACAAAGAACTCTTACAATTCAACAAAAAAACCCTAATTTAAAAATGGACAAAGGATTTGAGTAGACATTTCTCCAAAGAAGATACACAAAAGGCCAGTAAACACATGAAAAGATGCCCCATATCATTAGTCATTAGAGAAATGCACATGACAACCACAATGGGATACCACTTCACACCCACTAGATTGGTTATATTCAAAAAGATGGACAATAATAAGTGTTGGTGAGGATGTGGAGAATTTGAAACCTGCATACATTGCTGATGGGAATGTAAAATGTTGCATCTGCTTTGGAAAACCATATGTCAGTTTCTCAAAAAGTTAAACACAGAGTTACCATATGTTATGAGAGGTTTGGGGATTTGATCGGAGACGTAAAAGACACTTTTTACTCTAAACAAATGGACTGAAGGTATATTTTATTATATAGAGGATAGTAAAGGTGACAGTCTGCAAACAGATCTAAATAGGTCAAATATTAAGAGGGAAAAAACATCAGCCCGACTGGAAAGGGAAAATACCCACATCGGCTGAAGAGAAATGACACAAATCAACCAGAAAGAGAAACACCAGGTTAACCGAAAAGAGAACACATCAAATCAATTACTTTATATCAAATCAATTATTTTACATCAAATCAGTTATTCACAACATCCACGCCCCACTGCCGGGAGAGCTCTGTCAATCGATGTGGCTGGGCAAGGATCACACGTCCTGGGCAAGGCGTCCCTTCCACAGGTGGAACTCTCACCGGGACTCAGTTTCCAGCAGTTTTTATACCATCAGTAATTTTCAGAGTAAGCAATTACAGAGTTTGCAGAGCAAGCATTTAGTGTTCCCATGCATAAAATGGTTATCAGTGGCGTACGTGCACTGAGCCCCCTGGCTAACGTCCCAGCCCAGTAGTTGCGTACGTGCATTGTTCTCTTTGGTTATCGTCCTAGCCCGGCACAGATGGCCAGTCCATTCTGGGCCACGACGCTCTAAGAGCCTTGAAATGTTACAACTTGCAACTCTCTCCGTGGGAGAAAGGCCAGTTCCCGGGAAAAGGCCAGTTCCCACCACACAGAAAGCAGCTTTGTATTTCTTTTTTGTGCTGGTGGCTGTAGGTCAATGGAGCGGCCAAACATGGCTGTACTCATGTCAAGACATATTCGGCCGTGGCCGTCTTCATTAACCATAAGACACCATATGCACAGACAATGAACTTTGTATGCAAGTACATAAGGCACATCTAAGAATCTAAAATCTAATGACTACAATAATTATAAAACTATCTCGCAATAAAGGACCCAAACCCCAAGGTAACCAATCAAACAACCCCTTAGAATATGAAATGTTATTAACTTGATCTTGTAAATCATGTACAGTATCAAAGATAACATTAGTTTGATCTGATACATTGAAACAACACATACCCGGTATTTTAGTACAAGGTGTTTGATGAAGAAGAAACAAATAGTCTAAAGCAGCTCGTTGTATAAGAGTCTCTCTACGCAGTTTTTGTAATTTTTGAGATATAGCCAAGAAGGCTCTAACAGTATCATTCATTATATGTGTCAACAAGCAGGAAAGGTGTTCAATTTGACGATGGTTGTTTACAATTAGGCCAGGATCAGGTAGTAGAAGGGCGGCCAGCGTTGCCACAGTAGAGATGGGAAGAAGGTTAACATGAGGGTCACAATCTGCAGTGAGTGCTCGTTTTATTCGAGAATTTTTGGTAGGGAAAGCGGCTATAAGGGGAACTATTGGGCCAATACCACATGTAGCAGATGTGTCAGTTGGAATGTGTGAATACGCAGCATTATCACATAACCAGAAATATCTAGCAGGTAATCGTGAGGGGGTAGGAATATTAACAGGGATAGTCTTATTACAATAGAATGGAATATATGTACAATTAATATAGTAACATGTAGTGGAAGTCACTCCTGATATGGGCATCGTTACTAAAGAAAGAGGAATAGTAACTTTAGCATGTAACACATTAGGTAAAGTAACACCTAGACCCAACAGATTAGCTTGTAGAGGTCCAGAAGGATTATTACTGTTTCTGAGACAAAAAGCAGTTTCATTAAGAACTGTATGAGCTAAATGTAACCACAGATTAGTGTTTTTAAGAGGAGTAGTGGCATTAGGAAGGATGCTAATAAATCGAGTTTCTTTAAGAAACGGGGAATCTGGATTTCCCTTCTTCCATTTAATACAAGAATACCAGCCCCCATCACGGAGGGTAACAGAAGACAGAGCAATGGAGAAATTATAACTAGTTCTGTGTGACTGGTCAGATATAGGCTTGTACCGAGAGATTGCTTGATGTTTCTGAGACCAAATTTTTTGGCCATTTATAGTCCAGGCTATAGGTCCCACTGGTGTAGAGCAGTTGGTCCAGCAGTGCAGGGTCAAGGGTCATCCTACGGAGACATTAGTTGGTGTGTAGGTCTGCAGCAGACATGGAAGTGTAGCACAGCATAGCAAACACAGCAGGAGTATCTATTTACGCAAAGAAACAGAATTTTTAGGAACATGATATAACTGTTTATTTTCTGGATACATAACTATGAGTGTTGTAGTGGGCCCTTGGGCCACTACTTTTGCGGCACGGGGAGCCGCATTGGGTGGATGTGTCACCCACACTTTTGCTCTAGGTTTCCATCTATCTGTAGACCCAAATCTTTGCATTTTTCTTTTAGTTAATTCACTTGGAGGTTGTCCTTGTGACACATTTGGAGTCAAGAGGGGAAGCACCAATAATTGTCCCACTCGTTCCCCAGACTCTACAGTTAGTATTGCCTCACTACCATTATATAATATAAATTTTATTTTTCTTTGGTAATCTGGATCAATGACTCCTCCCAGTACATTAATACCTTTTGCTGCCAGTCCAGAGCGTCCTTTTAACAAACCAAAGGTATTTTTGGGAAACTGTACCCCTATCCCAGTAGGGACTATAGACTGCTTCTTAGGGGGCAATTGAATAGAATGAACAGTAGATAAATCTAATCCAGCCGCTTCGGCCGTGGCACGAAAAGGCGGTTTAGCAGACTGAGTCAGGAGCCAATAGGTTAAGGTCATAAACTCATGGGTGGCGGCTGCCACTTCTGTAATCTTTGCTGGTAACAACCTTGACAGAGGAGTCTCATTAGGGCCTAGTGGCCTGTTATTTAACATATTTAGAGCAGTACTTAGATGGTTGTGCCACCCCTTTAATGAGCCATGACCGAGTTTCCTCAATTGTTGTTTAAGCAATCTATTTATTCGTTCTATGAGGCCTGCAGCTTGGGGGTAATAAGGTATATGATAAATCTATTTTATATAATTTTTTTTGGTATAAGTTTGAATCAACTTACCTGTAAAGTGGGAACCGTTGTCACTCTGAATTTGCCTTGGTGTTCTATAATATAACTTGATTATATCTAATAATTTTATGGCACTCTGTTGGGTGGCCACTTTAGCTGGTATAGCCAATAAATAACCAGAATATGTATTAACAGCAGTGCAGGCATAAGTATAGCTACAAGAATTTGGCAATGGTCCAATAAAATCTATTTGCCAGGTATGGGCAGGAAATAATCCCTTTTGGATATGACCTTGGTAGGGGTGTGGAACTCCCCGTTTATTTAACTGTTGGCATAACTGACACTGTTGTACTGCAGTGGCAATATCATCGTGAGTGACAAGGATTCCCCTTTGTTGTGCCCACCTGTATGACGCTTGTTCTCCCAAGTGTCTACACTTTTCGTGGACCCATTGTGCTAAGCCTGGGTTGTGCGTTGCACGAATCTGCACCAGCTGATTAGCATGAGAATTATGTTTTCGTTCTGCAGAAATTAAAGAACTGTGAGCATCAACATGAAATATAGTGACAATAGTGTTTTGACACCATAACCATATGTCTTCCCATAATTTCTTTCCCCATATTTCTTTATCATTAATTTTCTTTTTTTTTTTTTTTTAAAGATTTTATTTATTTTATTTTTTCCCCCCAAAGCCCCAGTAGATAGTTGTATGTCATAGCTGCACATCCTTCTAGTTGCTGTATGTGGGACTCGGCCTCAGGATGGACGGAGAAGTGGTGCCTCAATGCGCACCCGGGATCCGAACCCGGGCCACCAGCATCGCAGCGCGCGCACTTAACCACCAAGCCACAGGGCCGGCCCAATCATTAATTTTCTAATCATGTTTTTTCCATTGTGGCATCTACGTTGCCAAACCTTGTGCCACTGCCCACGAATCAGTATATATATGACATTGTTGCCCCTGTTCTTGTTGAAGTGCCTGATACACCGCATAGAGTTTAGCATATTGGCTATTCATATTATCTCCGGTGGTGACAATTGTTTGTTGGGTGGATGGGTTATAGGCAACTGCTTTTTATTTCTGTGAGCTTGATATCATTTTGGCAGAACCATCTGTAAACCACGTATGTTTTTGTTGTTCTTCAGTCAATTGATCATATGAGACACCCCATTTAACAGGAGATTTTGTTATATCAGTCTTAGGTGACACAGTTGGCTCACTGCTATATTGAGACACTTGTTCATGCAATAGAGACAACCCCTTTGGGCCAGGTTTGGCCCGGTCTTGAATATATCATTTTCATTTGATAATATTAAATTTTTGTGCTTGTCCAATTTTATGAGTAACAGGCGGGCTATGAATCCATTGCATGATGGGTATTTGGGGTCGCATAATTACCTCATGTCCCAGGGTAAGGCTTTTTGAGTCTATTAGAGCCCAATAGCAGGCTAACAACTGTTTTTCAAAAGGACTATATCTTTCACCGGAACAGGGAAGCTTGCGACTCCAAAATCCCAGAGGATAACGTCGGGCACCTTGTTTTTGTCATAGACTCCAGCTGGCATACTGATCAATGACATCTACCTGTAACTCAATGGGTCCCGGTTTAATTGGCCATAGATCTAAAGCAGTCTGAATAGCATGTTTGGCTGCTTCATAAGTTTCTTTTTGTTTTATT
Source organism: Ceratotherium simum simum (assembly GCF_057802395.1). Classification (NCBI taxonomy): domain Eukaryota; kingdom Metazoa; phylum Chordata; class Mammalia; order Perissodactyla; family Rhinocerotidae; genus Ceratotherium; species Ceratotherium simum. Next base: position 92,986,395 of record NC_141940.1, on the reverse strand, counting down.
CCCCATTTAAATTTATATTTTTTTCTGGTAACTTTATATAAAGGTGCAAGGAGCCGACTTAAATGTGGAATATGTGCCCTTTATTTATTTATTTTTTTTTAAAGATTTTATTTATTCATTTTTCCCCCCAAAGCCCCAGTAGATAGCTGTATGTCATAGGTTCACATCCTTCTAGTTGCTGCACGTGGGACTCGGCCCCGCGTTGGACGGAAAAGTGGCGCCTTGGGGCTTGCCCAGGATCCGAACCCGGGCCGCCAGCATCAGAGCGCGCGCACTTAACCGCTAAGCCACGGAGCCGGCCCATATGTGCCCTTTAAAATCCAAATAATCCAATAAATTTTTGTGCTTTTTTTTTTGTTACGAGGTGCTGCAAAATCTAATATCTTTTGTCTAGCTTTAGGTAAAATTTCTTGTTTTCCATTATTCCAAAGTACTCCCAAAAATTTAACATTTGAACTCGGGCCCTGAATTTTAGCTGGATTAGTTTTCCATCCATCCTCCTCAAGTGTGTCCATTACTTTTTCTAACTGTTGTTGTACCTTTTCTTCTTCATTTCCTTGGATCATAATATCATCTATATAATGTACTATTTGGACATCATCAGAAGCAGGTACCTTTGCCAAGGTTTCAGCAACCTGTCGATGGCAGATAGTGGGACTATGCACATATCCCTGAGGAAGTCTAGTAAAGGTATATTGTTGTCCCAGCCACGTGAAAGCAAACTGTTCTTGGACACTTTTAGGTATAGGTATGGTGAAAAAGGCATTAGCCAAGTCTATGACTGCATATCAAGTGCCTGGATAACATTGCACTTTTTCTATAAGAGTAATCAAATCAGGGACGGCCGCTTGAATAGCTGGAGTCACTTTGTTTAGCTCTCTGTAATCTACAGTCATTTTCCATGTCCCATCACCTTTTTTAACAGGCCAGATAGGATTATTTCAGGCTGTAGTTACTCTGCGAAGGACTTTTACAGCCAAATAATCTTTTATGGTCTCAGATATTTTTTGTTGTCCTCCAGGGATGCGATACTGTCTTTGATTGATCACTTGCGTGGCAGGTGGAATTTTTACTTCATGATGCAAACATCCCACAATTACAGCATTAATATGAAAAGACAAAGCTCTAATAGCAAATTGGTATTGTCCATCAGCCAAATTTAATGTCAATCTTTTTAGAATATCAATCCCAATTATATATTCTGGTATTGGTACAATCATAACTAGATATGTGCGCTGGGGTAGTTGCCCAATTTGCATAGAAAGATTAGTGGTAACTGCCTGGATTTCTTTTCCTCCCAATCCAGTTATCAGAATTGATGTACCTTGAAACTTAGTTGGATTCCCATAGATAAGGGTGGCCTCTGCCCCTGTATCTACAAGTGCCTTCACACTAGTTGTAGATCCATTTTTCCAAAATATTTTAATTGGTACATGTGGTCTAATATCTTTTCTTATAGTGGCACTAATCGATATAGAGGTTTGGCCTTCCCCTCAATCACATAAGTCAGCAAGAAGAGGATCCAAGGGAGGAGGCGGTGCACTAGGTGCAGTAGGCACTGGGTTGGAAGCATCCTCTATACTGTCCCTTCTGTTCACTTGTTTTACATTCAGCCCTTTTTCTTTATATAGTTTCCATAATTTTTTAGTGTCAACTCCATCAATCTGGTCTTTAGGTACTCCTGCCTGGAGTAGGGCCAAAAACATATCACCTCGAGTTATTTTATCCTTTTTAAAGAATGTTTCTCTTTTTTCTCTTCTTGGAGAGTTTTCAGTTGTCTGTTAGTCTCCCAAGTCTGCTAGCTGCATAATCTTATCTGCAAGTGTTGATATAGGGCTTTCAGTTTCATTCATGAGAAGGGTTGTAATTATTTGTTTGTATGCCGGAGGTGCAGTTTTTATCAACTTGTTTTGCACCTGGACACTTAAAGTCATTTTATTTAACGCTTCACCACACCCCAGAAACACAGCCCGTTTCATGGTTTCTTCTCTCATCTTTTGGACACAATCTTTTAAAGTATACCATGGTCTATTAGTGTCTGGCCACATATCATCCGTGGGGTATTTATCTTGAGCTCCTTTTACTGCAAGAGCCAATAAAGTTGTACCATCAGTGTCTTGTCCACGATCATTTGGGGGGTGAGCATTCATGCTCCAGTCTCTGAAAGCTCCCCGTATTACTGGATCATTGGACAAAATTACAAATTTAAAAGCATCTCCTGCATCCAGATTAATTCCTGTAGCGCCCATATCATATAGGCGAACAAGCCAGGTTATAATGGCTTCTCTAGGCTTTTGTGTAGCCCGGGCTAAAATATCAGAAATTTCTTGTTGGTTAAAATCCTCAATCACATCTTTCCTTACAGGATGATTACCATCCATTTCCATCTGCCGCCGGCGAAGAGGACGTGCCTCTGTGCGTTTGGGCGGTTTTTCCTCTTCCTCATAATCAGTTTCAGAATCATCATCCCAGATATCACCATCCCATGTGTCCGGGTCCCACTTAGGACCGGCCGATGCTATGGCCATATGAACTTTTCGTTCATTTACCTTTCCTCTTCTCTTTCTATATTTATATTTGGCAACTCTTACAGCAGCCTTTTCTGCTATAGCTTGGTAGTTACGAGCCTGATCTCCCAGTGCAAGATATTGACATTGAATCATAGCCAAGCGAGACTGCAAATCTAAATTTTCTTTTTCCGAGAGTGCCTTCTCTGTCTGTATCTTATCCCTATCTTCTATAGCCCGGCGATAAGCAGTCAACAAACACCAACCTCGCCGTGCCAAAAAAGAAACATCATCTTTCGCTTTCCTTTCCACCGTCTGCAAAGCTTTGGTCACATCCAACGGTTCAAATCGTCGCAGACGAGCATCCCAAGCTTCACATAACCCTGACCTGCGAGCCCACTCCCCAGCCAGAGTGCAAAAGGGAGGGTCCTCCCATCCTGGAATTTCTTCCACCTTGACTTCAGGCAACTGTAAATCTGAATTTTCTTTTTCCAAGAGTGCCTTCTCTTTCTGTATCTTATCCCTATCTTCTATAGCCCGGCGATATTCTGTTTCCAAGAGTGCCTTCTCTTTCCGTATCTTATCCCTATCTTCTATAGCCCGGCGATAAGCAGTCAACAAACACCAACCTCGCCGTGCCAAAAAAGAAACATCATCTTTCGCTTTCCTTTCCAGCGTCTGCAAAGCTTTGGTCACATCCAACGGTTCAAATCGTCGCAGACGAGCGTCCCAAGCTTCACATAACCCTGACCTATGAGCCCACTCCCCAGCCAGAGTGCAAAAGGGAGGGTCCTCCCATCCTGGAATTTCTTCCACCCTGGTTTCAGTTACCTTTCGTTTGAATAGGAAAGGCATCTCCTTAATCGAATCCTGCTCACAGCGCCAATTATGTTATGAGAGGTTTGGGGATTCGATCGGAGACGTAAAAGACACTTTCCACTCCAAACAAATGGACTGAAGGTATATTTTATTATATAGAGGATAGTAAAGGTGACAGTCTGCAAACAGATCCAAATAGGTCAAATATTAAGAGGGAAAAAACATCAGCCCAACTGGAAAGGGAAAATACCCACATCGGCTGAAGAGAAATGACACAAATCAACCAGAAAGAGAAACACCAGGTTAACCGAAAAGAGAACACATCAAATCAATTACTTCATATCAAATCAATTACTTCACATCAAATCAGTTACTCACAACATCCACGCCCCACTGCCGGGAGAGCTCTGTCAATCGACGCGCCTGGGCAAGGATCACACGTCCTGGGCAAGGCGTCCCTTCCACAGGTGGAACTCTCACCGGGACTCAGTTTCCAGCAGTTTTTATACCATCAGTAATTTTCAGAGTAAGCAATTACAGAGTTTGCAGAGCAAGCATTTAGTGTTCCCATGCATAAAATGGTTATCAGTGGCGTACGCGCACTGAGCCCCCTGGCTAACGTCCCAGCCCAGTAGTTGCGTACGTGCATTGTTCTCTTTGGTTATCGTCCTAGCCCGGCACAGATGGCCAGTCCATTCCGGGCCACGACGCTCTAAGAGCCTTGAAATGTTACAACTTGCAACTCTCTCCGTGGGAGAAAGGCCAGTTCCCGGGAAAAGGCCAGTTCCCACCACACAGAAAGCAGCTTTGTATTTCTTTTTTGTGCTGGTGGCTGTAGGTCAATAGAGCGGCCAAACATGGCTGTACTCATGTCAAGACACCATATAACACAGAAATTCCATCCTTAGATACATTCTCAAGAGAGCTGAAAACATGTCAACACAAAAACTTGTACACAAATGTTCATAGTAACATTATTCATAATAGTCAAAAAGTCAAAATAACCCAGTTGTCCATCAATTGGTGAATGGATAAGCAAACTCTGGTATATGCATACAATGGAGCATTATTCTCCCATAAAATGGAATGAATTAACTGATACATATTAATATATCAGTTGATGAAGCTTGAAAACATTACGCAAAGTAAAAAATGCCAGGGCCGGCCCGGTGGCTTGGTGGTTAAGTGAGCGCGCTCCACTGCTGGCGGCCCGGGTTCGGATCCCGGGCTCGCACCGACGCACTGCTTCTCTGGCCATGCTGAGGCCGCGTCCCACATACAGCAACTAGAAGGATGTGCAGCTGTGACACACAACTATCTACTGGGGCTTTGGGGGGAAAAATAAATAAATAAAATCTTAAAAAAAAAAAAAAAATGCCAGACACAAAAGGCTACATATCTCATATGAAATATCCAAAGTAGGCAAATCGATAGAGAAAGACTGATTAGAGGTTGCCAGGCGTTGGGGGCGTGGGGAATGGGGAGTGACTGCTAATGGGTTTCTTTTAGGGGTGATGTAAATGTTCTGGAATAGTGATCAGTGTACAACTTGTGAATGTATTAAAAACCACTGAATTGTACACTTTAAAAGGTGAACTTTGTGGTATGTGAATTTTATCTCAATAAAGCTTTTAACAAACATTTTTAATTAATTAAAATTAAATAAAATTAAAAATTTGTTTCCTCGGTTGCACTAGTCACATTTCAAGTGCTCAATAGCCATATATGGCTAGTAGCTACCACACTGGATAGCACAGATATAGAACGATTTGGTTATCACAGGACATTTTATTGGACAATGCTGGTCCGGATCACACTACCAGATCCCAAAGATTTAAGAAATATATCAAGCACATGCAATGTAACGGCCTTATTTGAAGAAACTGTAAAATAAAGTTGAAAAAATGGGGGTATTTTGAATATTGACTGGATATTTGATTATATTAAGGAATTAATATTAAATCTTTTTAGGTATGACAATAACATTGTGGTTATGTTTTCCAAAAGTACTTATCTTTTAGAGATAAATACTAAAATACTCATGGATGAAATGATATAGTGTCTGGGATTTACTTCAAAATAATCCAAGGGTCAGGAGATCAGGGAAAATAGATATAACAAAATGGGCCATGAGTTAATAATTGTTGAATTTCAACAATGGGGATCTGAGAGCTCATTATACTTTCTCTCTCTTTGAAAATGTTTGAAATTTTTCATAATAAACAGTCAATAAACAAACAGTCAGCCACTACTTATTCATATCCAATTAACTATTACCACATGGAAATATGATGTTGTCAGGTTTTTTAAGTTTTTAAGAGAATTCAGAAATCCAAATTCTAAAGTAAAATCTTTGGTGTTTCATTGCTGGTTCATTTGTTTCATCACAGGGCACAAAAAACAACCACACCTGGAGCTTGGATTCAGCACACAGCCCCCGCTTTACGATGTCCAGTTTAGAATAATCGATGGAATTAATGGATTCTGGAGGCATCCATCATAAAAGTGATTTATCATGAACATATAGTTAACATCGTGCATTTTATTTTAAAAATTATGACCTATTTCAAAAAAGTACAAAGAATAATAAAACAATCACTCATATACCTATGTAGCCTTAACAAATATTAAAATATTAAAATATAGCCATATAAAATATATATAATGCAAATATATAAAATATAAAATGGCCATATTTGCTTCAAAAAGAAATAAAATGTTATAGATGTCATTATTGTCTTCTTTGTGCCTCTCCTTGATCCCATTCTGCCTGCCTCTCCTAATAACACTATCCTCAACTTTGTGTCCATCTTTCCAAACCAAATTTATAGAATTTCACTACAGCTGTATGTATCTATAAACAATAAATGTGTTGCTTTCCTGTTCCTGGATTTTAAATAAGAAGTTTCATTTAAAAAAAATCAATTGCATTTCTTTTTTTTTTTTTTTTTTAAAGATTTTATTTATCTTATTTTTTTCCCCCCAAAGCCCCAGTGGATAGTTGTATGTCGTAGCTGCACATCCTTCTAGTTGCTGTATGCGGGACTCGGCCTCAGGATGAACGGAGAAGTGGTGCCTCAATGCGCACCCGGGATCCGAACCCGGGCCACCAGCATCGCAGCGCGCGCACTTAACCACCAAGCCACAGGGCCGGCCCCATCAATTGCATTTCTATCTACCAACAACAAACAGCTAGAAAACCAACTTTTTAAAAGACCATTTAGAATAACATCAAAAAATAATACATATCTAGGAATAAATCTAACAAAAGATAGGCAAGACATTTAGGGAGAAAATGATAAACAACATTAAAAGGCATTAAAGAAGACCAAAATAAATGGAGATATATATTACATTCATGGGCTGGAAAACACAATATCATGAAGATATCAATTCTCCTTACTGTCATTCCAGTCACAATCCCAAAAGAGACATAAAGTGGAGGGGGAAAAAATAAAGCTGCAGAAGACAACATACAAAATGATCTATTTATATAAATTTCAAAAGCATAGGGCCGGCTCCGTGGCTTAGCGGTTGAGTGCGTGCGCTCTGATGCTGGCGGCCCGGGTTCGGATCCTGGGCGCGCCCCGAGGCACCACATCTCCGTCCAACCCGAGGCCGAGTCCCGCGTACAGCAACTAGAAGGATGTGAACCTACGACATACAACTATCTACTGGGGCTTTGGGGGGAAAAAATGAATAAATAAAATCTTTAAAAAAATAAAATAAAAAAAAAAAAAAAAAAGCATATAATATATTGTTTAGTTATATAAACATATATGCAAACTATAATGAAAAGCAAGAATATGATAAATAGAAATACGTGATAAGGGTTACTTTTCAGGGGGAAGGGAACAGGAATTCAAAGGTAATGATAACTTCTATTTCTTAAACAGAGTAGTGTGAATATGAGTGTTCACTGTATGAAAATTATTTATACCTTGCACACACTTCATAAATATTCTTTTGTGTTCAATCGATATTTAATAAAACCAATTTTTAAAAAATAATGATATACGTCTATATCACCACCATGGAAATGTCAACAACATATATGGTTAAGTGACAATGTTGAAAAGCCTTATGTATAATAATATATAAAATATGTACTAAAATGTTAATAGTGGTTACGTATAATGTTAAATAAAATATGCACCTAATTTTAATAATGGTTATGTGTAATAGTCAATAAAATATATGCCAAATCGTTAACTGTGGTTATGTCCTAGGGGAAGTTTGGCAGTCTTTAAAATTTTCTCTGTTGTACAGGAGTTGGATTTTTTGCAATTCATCATCAGAAAGAAAAAGAAAAAATTTTAATAACAAAGAATCATAAACATGCAGGAAATATCCAAAGTATATTATATGAAGAAAAGACTGGATAGATTAAAAGAGAAAAAGTCTGAAAGCAGAGCAAAACAAAAGGTTCTTAAAGTAATCCAGACATGGGGTAAAGTATGGTGGACAAGGAGTCAGAAAGAAAGGGAGAGATTCAAAACACTTCATGAAACGGTTCTAGGGGCTGATGAGACAAGAAAGAGCCTAAATCTAATGGTGGGCAGAAAGGGCGGGGAAGATGTGTTTTTAGAGGGAAGTTGAAGAGATCAGTTTTGGAAGTGATGTGTTTGAAACATAATAGCAAATTTATCCTCTTTTTATAAATAATAATATAGGCACAGAGAATTTGAGCAACTTGCCCAAGTTACTCAGCTGGCAAGAGGTAGAAATAGAAGTCAAATCCTGGCAGTCCACCTCCAAGGCCTTTGCCCGTAACTGCTATACAACTGTGCCTCTTGACATGCATTAGGCAATGTTTAGTTCCACATCTTGGATATTAGTGTTTGAGGGAGTTTAAAGGAGATATTAGGGCTGTAGACAGAATATTTGGGAGTAAACTACACAGAGACGGCTGTTAAAACTGAAAATGAGTTTTCTGAGAGGAGATTATAAAAGATGCAAAGCAGACAACTGAATAAGTCTTGGAAAACAGACCCCTCTACTACTGCTATTATCTTACCAAAGTCAAATGACTTGATAGAAATGACAAGATTTAGAGAAAGACATGTGTTCAAATCCCAGCTCTGCTACTTACTAGCTGGGTGATCTTGGGACAACCATTTAACCTCTCTGTGCTCTAGTTTTTCATCCGTAAAATAGATAGTCATGAGGATTACATGAAAATATATGTGAAGCACTTAGCATTGTAGCAGGCACATAATTGGTGCTCAATAAATGCCACTTTATTTTTTGTCATCTTTTCTATTAGAAAGAGGAAGACCAGAGGCTGAGAGAGTAATATTTAGGCATATAAACATATGCATTAAAATAATAAAGAAATGTTCATTTCCCTGATATTTTCATAAAAGTTCTCCATTTTCTATGCTCTACAAACTTTGGCATCATCTGGAAAAAAAAATCAAGATTTGGTATATGAAATTAGAAAAACTATTTCTGTGTTTACTAGCAGGCTCCATTACAGAAAATGATAGGGAGCATGCTCTCAAACTAATCTCTACCCTGCCTCTTAATTACCAAATTATGGATCACTTTACTCATTACTTTGATCTATTTTCCTTCTAGGTAGAGGTACCTTTCTTTCTTTCTTTTCTTCTCTAGGTGACTCAGAGGAGTAAGAAAGCAAGGAAATAAAGTAGATCTGAGAACCATATCCCAAGTAAAAATGGTAAAATATGTTAAAAATATTTTTAAATAAAAAAAATAAAATTTTGAGTAAAGGACAATATACCACCAAAAAAGATGAGGAATAATTGAAATATGACTTCTAGAAATGACAAATGTAATCATTAAAATTAAAACCTCAATGAGCAATTCAAGGAATTAGATATATTTGAAGAGAGAATTGGTGACATGGAAGAGTTATCTCAGGAAAGTTCCCAGAATGCAACACAAACAGATTAAGATCTGGAAAATATGAATTAGAGATAAATAAAGAAAATCATGAAAGGATCCAACATACATTTAATAGAGTTCCAGAAAAAGAAATTAGAGATAATGTGGAAAAAACAACCATCAAAGTTGTAATGACTGAGGATTTTCCACAATGGTTGAAAGACATGAATCCATAGTTACAGGAAAAACAACAGATCGCAGTCCAAATAAATAGAAATAAATTTCAGCCACAAAAGCTCACCAAGAAAACTTATCAAATATATGCAGCAACAAGCCACCATCAGCATTATGGAGAAACATAATTAAAGAGAAGTCAAGTGAACAAAAATGAGGCATGCTGGAACTCTCCTCCATTGCTGATGGGAATGCAAAATGGTATAGCTGCTCTGGAAAATGGTTTAGCAGTTTCTTACAAAGCTAAGCACACATTTATCACATGACCCAGGAATCCAACTCCTGGGTATTTACTCTAAAGAAATAAAAACTTATATGCTCAAAAACCTGTGTGTGGGGCCAGCCTGGTGGCATAGTGGTTAGGTTCACGTGCTCAGCTTCAGCAGCCCAGAGTTCGCAGGTTCAGATCCCAGGTGCAGACCTACACACTGCTCATCAAGCCATGCTGTGGTGGCATCCCATACACAAAATAGAGGAAGATGTGCACAGCTGTTAGCTCAGAGCCAATCTTCCTCAGCAAAAAGAGGAAGATTGGCAACAGATGTTAGGTCATGGCCAATCTTCCTCACACACAAAAAAATACCTGTGTGCAAGTGTTCATAACAGCTTAAGCCATAATAGCCCCAAACTGGCAACAACTCAAATGTCCTTCAGTGAGTGAATGGATAAACAAACTGATACATCCATAAAATTGAATACTACTCAGCTATAAAAATGAACTACCGATACACACAACACCATGGATAAATCTCAAATGCATTTTTCTAAGTGAAGGAAGCCCAACTTAAGGTTTCATACCATATGATTCTATTTACATGATTTTCTTGAAAAGACAAAACTAGTGGCCGGCCCCATGGCTTAGCGGTTAAGTGCGCTCGCTCCGCTGCTGGCGGCCGGGGTTCGGATCCGGACATGCACCGACGCACCACTTCTCTGGCCATGCTGAGGCCACGTCCCACGTACAGCAACTAGAAGGATGTGCAGCTATGACATACAACTATCTACTGGGGCTTTGGGGTAAAAAAATAAAATTAAAAATAAAAGAAAAAAAAAGAAAAGACAAAACTATAGTGATGGAGAACAGATCTGTGGTTGCCAGGAGCTAGACGTGGTGGCAGTATGTGACTATAAAAGGGAGCATGAGCAAGTTTTGGGGTGTTGCAACTGTTCTGTATGCTGATTGTGGTAGGGGTAACACAAACCTACATGTATTAAAAGTCATAGAACCATACATCAAAAGAAAAACAGTCAATTTTACTATATGACAATTTTAAAAATAAAAGTGGAAAACCTGAATAAATCAATAACCACTGAAGAAATATAAAAGATAATCCAAGATCTACTGCTGAAATGTCACCAACCCCAGAGGGTTTAATGGCGGATGTCTCCTAACCCTTCAAAGAACAGATGTTCTCCTTGTTATAACTGTTAAAGAACTTATAAAAATATCAAGTTCCCAACTATATCTGTGATGCTAACTAGCATAATCTTAACACTGATACCAGACAAAAGAGTGCTAAGAAAGAAAGAAGGGAAGGAAGGGAGGAAGAGAAGGAGGAAAGGAGGAAGAAAAGGGTGAAGAGAATAAGGAAAAACTATGGGTCAATCTCACTTATGAACATAGATGCTAAAATCATAAATAAAATATTACAAAACTGAATTTAGCAACATATTAAATGAATGATACATTATAAAAAGGAATAGGAGAAATTCCCAAAGAGTGTTTTAGGCTTTAGAAGAACTTACAAAAGCTTAAGGTAAGGTGCTTTGTTAAATAAGATAGCTGTGGGGCTAAGGAAAAACGCTGTGTACATGCAGTGTATTCAAGTGTACAGAAAAAGATCTATGTTTACATTTCCAGCAATATTAGACAGTAGATATCCTTGAAAACTCCCAACTAGGGGACGTATATAAAACCTGGATAAAAATACTACAAACTGTTTTATTTATTTATTTATTTAATTTTTTTTAAATTTTTTGTTTATTGCAGTAACATTGGTTTATAACATTGTATAAATTTCAAGTGTACATCATTATACTTCTATTTCTGCGTAGATTACATCATGTTCACCACCCAAATACTAATTACAACCCATCACCACACACATGTGCCGAATTATCCCTTTCACCCTCTTCCCTCCCCCCTTCCCCTCTGGTAACCACCAATCCAATCTCTGACTCTATGTGTTTGTTTATTGTTGTTATTATCCACTACTTAATGAAGGAAATCATACGGTATTTGACCTTCTCCCTCTGACTTATTTCACTTTGCATAATACCCTCAATGTCCATCCACGTTGTCACAAATGGCTGGATTTCATCGTTTCTTATGGCTGAGTAGTATTCCATTGTGTATATATACCACATCTTCTTTATCCATTCGTCCCTTGATGGGCACTTAGGTTGCTTCCAAGTCTTGGCTATTGTGAATAACGCTGCAATGAACACAGGGGTGCATGTATCTTTATGCATTGGTGTTTTCAAGTTCTTTGGATAAATACCCAGCAGTGGAATAGCTGGATCATATGGTAGTTCTATCCTTGATTTTTTGAGGAATCTCCATACTGTTTTCCATAGTGGCTGCACCAGTTTGCACTCCCACCAGCAGTATATGAGAGTTCCCTTCTCTCCACATCCTCTCCAACACATGTTGTTTCCTGTCTTGTTAATTATAGCCATTCTGATGGGCGTGAGGTGATATCTCATTGTAGTCTTGATTTGCATTTCCCTGATAGTTAATGATGTTGAACATCTTTTCACGTGCTTGTTGGCCATCTGTATATCTTCTTTGGAGAAATGTCTGTTCAGGTCTTTTGCCCATTTTTTGATTGGGTTGTTAGTTTTTTTGGTGTTAAGATGCATCAGTTCTTTGTACATTTTGGAGATTAAGCCCTTATCAGATGTATGGTTTGCAAATATCTTCTCCCAATTTTTAGGTTGTCTTTTCGTTTTGTTGATGGTTTCCTTTGCTGTGCAGAAGCTTTTTAGTTTGATGTAGTCCCATTTGTTTATTTTTTCTATTGTTTCTCTTGCCCGGTCAGACATGGTGCTTGAAAATATGTTGCTAAGACCGATGTCGAAGAGCGTACTGCCTATGTTTTCTTCTAGAAGTTTCATAGTTTCAGGTCTTACATTCAAGTCTTTAATCCATTTGGAGTTAATTTTTGTGTATGGTGTAAGGTAAGGGTCTACTTTCATTTTTTTGCATGTAGCTGTCCAGTTTTCCCAACACCATTTGTTGAAGAGACTTTCATTTCTCCATTGTATGTTCTTGGGTCCTTTGTCAAAGATTAGCTGTCCATAGATGTTTTATTTATTTATTTTAGTTAATTAGTTAGTTACCAGCACAAACTCCTTTTAAATAATAGCTGAGTTGGAAGGAAGTAAGAAAACTTCCAGTGTCCAAAAATGTAGAGGATGCTGCAAACCAGAGTGGTAAGTAGACAAAGACAGTGCTGGCTGCACTACCCCAAGTTAGATTGTTTCTCAACCTTGGCAACAAGGAGACTACTCAAGCCTGTAGCCTGCAGGACCAGGAGAAAGGCCAGGGGTCCAAACAAGACTGGAATCCGCCAGGGGCCACTCCCTCAGTGAAATGGCAGACTAGAAAACAATCCTCCGACCAACAATGGAAATAGATACAAAGCAGCTTGATTGACTTGGACTGGCTTAGGGTAGGGAAAAAAATCTCCCGTTAACTGTTAAGTGTGCCCTCATACAGATCGGAGTTAGAAACGTCTACTTGTCCCCTCAGCTGAAACTGCTCTGACAAGGGTTAAAAATGACCCTCTAGGGCAGGCCCCGTGGCTTAGCGGTTAAGTGCGTGCGCTCCGCTACTGGCGGCTCGGGTTCGGATCCCGGGCGCGCACCGACACACCGCTTCTCTGGTCATGCTGAGGCCACGTCCCACATACAGCAACTAGAAGGATGTGCAGCTATGACATACAACTATCTACTGGGGCTTTGGGGAAAAAAATAAAGAAATAAAACTATAAAAAAAAAAAATGACCCTCTAATTGCCAAACCCAATGGACGTTTTCCCACCGTCTGGATTGCCCTGAAGCATTTAACACTGTGGTCCACTAGTTCCTTCTAGAAAGTCTCTAGTGGCCCAGCTTGAATAGCATTGCCCTCTCATGGTCCTCATTTCATCTCCCTGGATGTTGTCTCTCTGTCTCCTTTATGCTCCTCTCTCAATCTACCTGATTCTTTCTTTTTTTTTTTTTTTTAAAGATTTTATTTATTCAGTTTTTCCCCCCAAAGCCCCAGTAGATAGTTGTATGTCATAGGTTCACATCCTTCTAGTTGCTGTACGTGGGACTCGGCCTCACGTTGGACGGAGAAGTGGTGCCTCGGGGCGCGCCCAGGATCCGAACCCGGACCGCCAGCATCAGAGCTCGCGCACTTAACCGCTAAGCCACGGAGCCGGCCCTACCTGATTCTTTCTAAGGTGCCATCCTCAGTCCATAACTCTTCACACATGCTTTCTGATTGACTTTTCCTGACCTCATGGATTTAATCATAGGCACTTCCTAATCTGTGTCCTAGCCCAGAACTGTCCCCTGAGCTTTATAATACTATATCCAAATTCCTGCTGCCAGGCCCTCGTGGGTGTTTCACAGACACTTGTAAACCAAAAAGTCCAGAACAGAGCTCATCATTCTTTCCCCCCCAATTTTTCTCCTGTCTTTCATCTCACCAAAGGGCACACAGCCAGAAACCTGAGGATTATCCTGGAGTTCTCCTCTCACCCTCCACAGCCAATCAAATACCCTGCCCTGGTAATTTCATCTACCAAATAAACTTCAAATCCACCACGCATTTCTCTACCTCAAGTTCCACTGCTTTAGTTCAGGCCATCTTTGCGGTGGATCATTGCAAAACCTCCTAACTGGTCTCAGCTTCTAGTCTTGCCAGCTTGCATCTATACCCAGTGCCACCTGAGTGATTTACCTAAATTGCAAATCTGACCTTGTCTCTTTCTTTTTTTTTAAATTTATTTTTATTTTTTAATTTAAATTTAAAATTTTTAATTATTTATTGAGATATAATTGACATATAACATTGTGTAAACTTAAGGTGTCCAACGTGTTCATTTGATACATTTCTATATTGCAATATGATTGCCACCGTAGCTTTAGCTAACATCTCTATCATGTTACCTAATTATTATTTCTTTTTTGTGGTGAGAACAGTTAAGATCTAGTCTCTCAGCAACTTTGACATATATGACACAGTATTGTTAACTATATTCACTATGCTGTGCATTAGATCTTCAGACCTTATTCATCTTCTAGTTGCAAGTCTGTACCCTTAAACAACATCTCCCCAATTCCCCTTCCCCCAGCCCCTGGTAACCACCATTCAACTCTGTTTATATAAGTTTGGCTTTTTTAGATTCCACATATAAGTGAGATCATATGGTATTTGTCTTTCTCTGTCTGGCTTATCTCACTTAGCATAATTCCCTCAAGATCCATCCATGTTGTCACAAATGGCAAGATTTCCTTCTTTCTCATGGCCAAATAATATTCCATTGTGTATATATCACATCTTCTTTATCCATTCATCCATGATGAACGCTTAGGTTGTTCCCATATCTTGGCTATTGTGAATAATGCTGCCATAAATGTGAGAGTGCAGATATCTCTTCAATACCCTGTTTTCATTTCCTTTGGATATATACCCAGAAGTGGGATTGCTGGATCATATGGTAGTTCTATTTTTAAGTTTTTGAGGAACCTCCATATCATTTTCCATAGTGGCTGAACCAATTCACATCCCCACCATCACGTTTTTTGTGTGTGTGAGGAAGATGAGCCCTGAGCTAACACCCATACTAATCCTCCTCTTTTTGCTGAGGAAGACCGGCTCTGAGCTAACATCTATTGCCAATCCTCCTCCTTTTTTTCCCCCAAAGCCCCAGTAGATAGTTGTACGTCATAGTTGCACATCCTTCTAGTTGCTGTATGTGGGACGCGGCCTCAGATGGCTGGAGAAGTGGTGCGTCGGTGTGCGCCCGGGATCTGAACCCGGGCCGCCAGTAGCGGAGCATGCTCGCTTAACTGCTAAGCCACGGGGCCGGCCCCATCACTTTCTTTTTTAAAACCCTTCCATGATGCCTCGTTTCTTGCCAAGCTGCATAGCATAGACTAGCTGGCTTGGAATAGCCAGGAAGCCCTTCTTGAGCTGGTCTTTGGACACCTCTCTATAGTATCTTTCCATACTGACTGTGCCCAGCACGTTATTCACCAGCAATCCTGGTGAGACTTGCAGCAAGCCACACAAACCCCACTGTTTCTCATCTCTAGGCCTTTGCTCATGCTATCCTCTCTGTCTTTCCTGCCCCAACCTCCAAGTCAGTTACTATTTGTCCTCCTTGTCATGCCCAGGCTCTCTCATCCAAGAGAACTCCTCTGTTCCCATAGTCCCCTGTGCAGACCACCAGCATACATATTTTTGTCCATGTATGTATTTTTCTCTCCAAGTGAGCTGAAACCTCCTTAAGGGAAGAGACCTCGTCTTACTCAGTGTTGCATCTTAGCATATAGTAGGCGCTCAATAGGCATTTATTGTTTGAATTGAATCTGAAACACAGAAAGTAAATTTTTAAAAATCGAGTGACATATTGATCTTATAAAAATGAGAAATGCTCTTTATTAAAAATTTCAAGGAATACGTCAAAGTACAAAGAAGAAAGCTGCAAATCCCCTAGGGTCCCACCATATGGAAAGAGCCAGCATGTACAGATCCAATGATGGAGACAGAGAATAGAACAAGCCAGATACTCTGAAATAATTTCATAGGAATACAGTTGGACTAGACATGCCATATCTAATAAAACATATGAAATTTAATAACACTTTAATTTAACTGGAGAAAAAAACTTGAAGTGAATCTGCGGGAATTTTCTGAACCATCCATGAACACTTCTGCACCACGAGCAATATTAGTGAGCTTTTAAAAGTGATTCAAACTCCCAGGCAGATGATCTGCATTTGGCGGAGTAGTTAACAACTTCAATTACTGTGTAACCTTGGAATTGGTTAAGGAGCTCCCAAGAGGAAAGAAAAGTTTTCCTCAGAAACAAAATGTATTGAGTTAAGCAATGGGAAGTTAAAAACAATTATTAAGAGCTTCACTGCTTTTTAACTTTGCAAAATTGGTTTTCATTACTTTCGCTCTTGGTTCAATAAAAAGGCTTTTAAATTGGCTCTTTTTAGAATTTAATAAACTCCTTAAAAGTGATGCAAAAGCCTTTATGGAAAACAGTATGGAGATTCCTCAAAAAATTAAATATAGAAATACCTTATGATCCAGCTATCCCACTACTGGGAATCTACCCAACCAACTTGAAATCAACAATCCAAAGAGGCTTATGCATCCCTATGTTCATCGCAGCATTATTCACTATAGCCAAGACATGGAAGCAACCCAAGTGTCCCTCGACTGATGATTGGATAAAGAAGATGTGGTATATATATACCATGGAATACTACTCAGCCATAAAGAAAGACAAAATCATCCCATTTGCAACAACATGGATGGGCCTGGAGGGTATTATGTTAAGTGAAATAAGCCAGAAAGAGAAAGACAAACACTGCATGATTTCACTCATATGTGGAAGATAAACTAACTCACGGACAGATAGAACTGTTTGGTGGTTACCAGGGGCTAGGGGGGTGGGGGGTGGGGGGTGGGCACAAGAGGTGGAGGGATGCACTTATATGGTGACTGACAAAAAATAATGTACAACAAAAACTTCACAATAAAAAAAAGATAAATAAATAAATAAATACATTCATACATCTTAAAAAAAAAAGTGACGCAAGTATTTCTTAAATCCTGCAGTAAGCTTTCCTCTGCATTCAGATGTGCCCATCCAAAAAGGTTGATTCCAATCAACGGAATTTAACAGATGCACCTAACTGAAAGACTACTTAGGGGGAACTTGACAGAATACAATGTGGGAGAGCCACGGCCCCTGCTTTTCAGGAACTTTCAATCTGGTAGAAACGTGTTCATTCATTCTGTAAATATTTTTCACGAAATGCACCCAACTCTGGGCAATGTGCTCGGCACTGCAATACACAGTGGTTGTGATGTTTACCTCACACCAAGGGTAAAGGGAGAGTTAAGAGGACACTTTGGACTGATACAGTCACAGAGCTCAAATAACAGATCTGTGAAGCCTCTGCCATTATGGTAGCATCAATACCAGAGATAGGAAAGTCATAAGGGGAACTAGTTTGGGGTCAGTGTTACCAAGATTTTTTCAGCTGCCTGGTCCCACAACTGCAGTGCAAATGGTGGTTTCTGTTTTAAGTAAACTGATTTTGAGATCCCTTTGAGGAATTCATAACAAAACAGCGAATCCTCAGTTCTTCCAGACTTAGCACTCTACTGCAATTATTTTCCAAACCCTGAACCAAAGAGTTCTGCTTCATAGGTGCTTTCTAGAAAGAGTGATGGAGTGGCTAAGAGTCTGGACTCTGGAGCCAGGCTGTCTGAGTTTCAATCCCAGCCTCTCCCCTTTTGAGCTATGTGATCTTGGACTACTTATTTAACATTTTTGTGCCTCAATTTCCTCATCTTTAAAACGGGTTAATAATACTACCTATATAATAGTTTGAGAGCTAAATTAAATAGCAAATGCTTGGTAATTGTTAACTATCTTACATTCCAAGGGAGGGACTAGAAAGAAAAGAGAGCCATGGATAGAATACGAGTGAATGAGCACACTGCTGTAGCACACTGAAGGGGTGGGAGGGGGAAAGAAAACCAGAGAGGAAAGTAGAGAAAGTGCAGAAGAACTGGAAGGTAGATAACAGAGTGTGGTGTCTTAGAAAGCAAGGCAAGAGAGAGTCTCAAGAAACAGGAAGGCAACAGCTTCAGACACCGCAGAGAGTTTAAGGAGAAAAGGCCACTGTATTTCGTAAGTAGGAGGCTCTTGCTGATCTTTAAGCGACCAGCACCACCGGCCAATATTTCTTTCTTGTTATCTGGTTTGCTTTGAAGTAATACAACAGTTAGCCCTTTGCTGCTTTCTCTGTGATCATATTTTGTCAGTTTCTAAAAAGATGAAATACTGTGTGATGAGATACTGTCTGGCTTCACACCGGCTGTAGCAAGAGCTAGAACAGTGATTCTCAACTTCACGTTTTCAAAATGCCAGGACTTGTACTTTTAATAATAATAATAATAATAATAATAATAATAATAATAATACAAACTCTCAATGATGATGATGATTAATAATAATAATCAAGAGTAAATAGTGCTTTACACTTTTCAGAAAATGTTCAAAACCATGATCTCACTCAGTTATATCTGAGTACCACAATTAATAAAAGGTCTCGCAAACATAAATATATTTAAATTCATCTGTGAATGAAATATATGACTAATGATTCATTTAATATTATGTGACAAACTGTTTCTGGGCACCTGCTTTTTGTCACACGCTAAGAAATGCTCTGGAAGTTGGTGGATGGTTAGACGTAGTCCTGAACCTCAAAGTTCAGGAGAGAGAGGGAGAGGTAAATGATCTTAATGTAAAGTGAGCAGCCTATGGAAGCGGTGGGACAAAATACAATGTGCCAACCCGCACTGCTCTGAGAAGGTGACATTTGCAGGTGAAAAAGAGAGAAAAGGAAATCTCACTTTTTGGAAAAGTGAGTCAGGTGTCTTGACATCGAAACAGAATATCCCCAAAGGGCTGTACATTCCTACAGACTTTTTCATTGTCAGTTAAAATATTCAGATACTTTAAGTCTAGACACCTGGCTTATTTGGGGGGAAATTTCAACTTCCAATTATATTTTGTTTTGTAGAAGTATGTATGTAACAATGAGTTTTTTTAAAAAAGCAGGCTCTGCCTTGACTGGATATTTGCAGCACGTCAAAGAGGAAGATACGCTGGGAGAGGGTCTGAGAGCATTAAGTAAGAAGAATTTTCAAGTAAGGTCATAAAAGCATCCACATTTGGTGTTTGAGACTGTGTCGGGGGTCCCCAGGACCACCCTCAGGTTTGATGATTCACTGGGAGGGGCTCACAGGACTTAGCATATAGTTGTCCTCACGGCTAAGATTGATCACAGGGAAAGGATACAAAGCGCAATCAACACAGGGAGGAGGCGCATGGGGTGAAGTCCAGGGGAGACCAGGTGCAATTTTCTGAGAGTCCTCTCCCAGTGGGGTCACAAACGAGTTGTGACAACACGTGTGAAATGTTGCCAACTATGGAAGCTCATTAGAGATTCAGCGCCTGTGGGGTTTTATTGGGGGCTGGTCACGTAGACATCCCTTGCCTGGCATGTCTCCAAATTCCAGACTCCCAGAGGGAAAGCAGGAGCTCAGCAGAAACCACATTGTTTGCGCAAACAGTTTAAGTACAGTGAGCCGCTCTTATCAGTTCTGGAAATGGTGGGAACTCTCCTGAAATACAAGTTCCCAGACTCCAGCCAAGGGCGAACTTGTAAGCAGGCCTTTCTATGAATAAGCAGTTAGGCCTGCTGTGTTAACTCTTTTCTGCACTAAGGGTATATGTCTCCCATGAGTACCTTTTTCTTTCTTCATGCGTTGTTTCATTATTTCAGTCTCTTAAGATCTAAAGCAAAGGCCTATTAGTAGAATTGAATCAACACGTATTTGGGCTTTGAGGGTGTGTGTGTGTGTGTATGTGTGTGTTTAAAATAGTCGTCGTACCTGAGACAGCCTAAACATATTAAGTCGCAAATGTTTGTCTGGAGTCTTTCCTTTATGGCTAATACATTTTGATGAGTAATTACAAGATGAGTAATTACAAGAAAATGTTGTGGCCTTCTGAAAATGTTCTATTTTAAAAAACCATTCCTCAGCCATTAGAATTTGCTTCACCTGCTCTTAACATCAGCTTTCTATATGCCGGTACTCAGGAAGAGAACAAAAAATATACCTCTGAGCAACATTTCTTCTTCACTTCAGTCATATTTTTGTCTTTAAAGTCCACATCTCATCTGTTGTGTGTGGAACACTAACTACATTTTTAGCACTGAGTTTGCTTATGGGTCTGATTTTTACTGCTCTTTCTTTGTTTGCTGTTTGGTTGACGTGTATGGAACGCACAATCCTATATAAAGCAAAGTCAAAGCTTCCTAAGCAGAGAAATATTTGAAATCAGTGATAATCACATTTTATTCAAATAGGACTCTCACTTCCTGAGAATTCTTCTATATTATCTGATGGCCAAATCTTACAGATCAATTACCTTCAATTTTTACTCCTAGGAGATTATTGCAAATAATGACCCTCCTGTATATGTTCTCCTTCAAATCTTTATACCCCCAAAACTGATTGCAATTGACTATGTTTTTACTTTTTATATATTCATGGAATAAACATTTATTTAATGTATATAATGTGCCTTCCAGGTGTTAGGTATACAAATAATAAAGAAAACAAGGTCACTATCCTCAAGGAATTAAAAGTCATAAGAAAGTCAAACAGGTTAAAAAAATAAAAATATCTATAAAACATCAGGTATACAGGGCGTGGAGTAAGTAGAGGGGATACAGTTCAGAGGAGGTCAGAAAAGGTTTTAGACATATGAATTTAGTCTTGAAAGATAAGTAGGAATTCATTAGAGAACCCCCAATATTCTGCATATACAATGACGCAAAGAATGAAAACAAATGGCATGTTCAAGGAATTGCCAGTATCTTAGTAAAACTAGTTTGCCAAAGGATGGGGCATGTGGCAGGAGATAGAACTGGAAAGATTGTCAGAGGCCAGATCATGAAGGGACTTGGAGACTACGCCTGTGAATGTTGATGTTGTCCTGTAGGCAATGTTTAATCCTTGAAGAATTTTAAGCAAGAAAGACATATGATAGGGTTTATGTTAGAAAAAAATCTCTGGGGGCAGACTGAAGGGGTTGAAACAGAAGACATTGAGTCCGATTAGGAAGATGTTGGCTAATCCCAATGAGGGATTAGGAGGGCCTGACCTCAGGATAGAATTACTTATTCCTAATTCAAATCTGTATTCTAAGCTGTATTCAAAACAGAGAGACTATGATTGGCTTGGACAACATCTGTAAAATGCTATCTCTCAGGATCATTGTGAGTAACACATACACAGTCTAGCAGAGAGTGGTCGGTCACACATGGGTGATTTGTGACACTTCCCTTTCCCCTTCTGCTATAGAATATCTTGATCTTTTGTTTACTTCCCTTTATTCACGTGATGCTCATGGTGGTGGTGTGGGTGTGAATGAGAGGAGCTAAAGAAATTAATTAAAAAAAATAAATCCCCAAACAACTCTCCTTTGCCTCACATGGTCCTCAGTCTCCTCTCCACTGCAGCCTCTTCAGTGGACCAAAAAAATTCATAAATAAATGTGAGTTGTAAAAAAAGGTCAAGTGCCAAAGTCCATTTAAAAAAATTAAAAATCCCACCCTATTCTACTCTAATCTTCATAAGTAACCAGTATTAAGAATTTGTGTATCTCTTCCCAGAATTTTTTTATACACTTAAAGCATGTATATGCATGATTTGGTTGTTTTTTGTTTGTTTTGTTTTACAAAAATATCACATTATACATATTGTTGTGCAACTTGCTTTTTCCACCCAAACATATTCCTTGGAGATCACTCCATGTTAGTGCATAAAGAGCTACCTTGTTCTTTCTAACCAAGGCATAGAATTCCATAGTATAGCTAAACTACCTTTAACCAGTGCCCTACTGATGGACTTGAAGGTTGTTATCATTATTGTTACTGTCATTGCTATTACAAAGTGCTGTAATTCCCATCCTTGTGCATTTATCTTTGTTTTTTTTTTTTTTTAAAGATTTTATTTATTTTATTTTTTCCCCCCAAAGCCCCAGTGGATAGTTGTATGTCGTAGCTGCACATCCTTCTAGTTGCTGTATGCGGGACCCGGCCTCAGGATGAACGGAGAAGTGGTGCCTCGATGCGCACCCGGGATCCGAACCCGGGCCACCAGCATCGCAGCGCGCGCACTTAACCACCAAGCCACAGGGCCGGCCCTGTGCATTTATCTTTGAATGAGTGTACAAGTATTTCTGCATAATAGGTTTCCTAGTAGTAGAGTCAGTAGTATGTATTTCAAACTTTCATAAATAACATTGGGTCTTTCTTTTGCTCAGTGATTCCCAATTGGGTGAGAGAGAGCTGCCTCTCTGCATTGCCTGGAAAACTTGTCAAAACCATCTGCACCCACTCCCCCTAGGCCCTCCTGACATGCTCATTCGCATCAGACTCTGGGGGGCAGGGAAAGGGAGAGAAGTGTTGTGTAGTTCCCTGGGTGATTTTCTTCCATGCCTGCCTCTCTTGAGGACCATTGCTTTGGCTCTTTTAATTAGGAGACTGATGCTCTGAGTTAATTCACTTCCCACTGGAGAGAGTTTTGTTGGCCACAATCCCTGTGAAAGAAAATGTTCCTTTAATATTTGCAGGCCTTGTATTCTTCAAGAAGCAACTCTTTTTTTCCCCGGAGTCAACATAGTTTATTGTGAACACCTCCCAGTTCAAAAGAATAGGTCAGTGAAGGTCCACAGAGTGAGAGAGAACCCAGGAGGTATTCTATTTCAACTCCAGGCCTCGAGTCAGAACCATATTTAGCCATCTAGGCCTAGGTGCCTCACTTGCTTCATCCTGGCTCCATACTCCAGGAAACTTTCCTAAAAACTCATCAATAAGAATGTTAATTTTTTTGGAAAAACAACAAAAAAAGTAAATGGAAAAAATAGTATGATTGCTCTCAACAAGATAGGAACATGGAATTAGGCATAAAGGCAAAATGACTGTTTAACCCTGTTAACAACTTTCAGAAAAACAATTGAATCTTCCTGTAACCTCCCTGAAAAAGAAACTTTAACCTAAAGTGGCAATGCACTTCACTATAATTCAAAGGCCCATGATTTAAAAGAAAGGACTAAACTTTAGAAACTGGGATTAATTATCTGAGAAGAGAGAAAAATGGGATATTTTTAGAAATAGCTTCCAAGCACAGAAAACACAACAGTATGGAGGATGATCAATAGCTGCTCCCTGTTTTCACCATGAATGAGTCCCTTAGACATAGATTTGAGTTACACATAAAGGCAGATTTATCACATTTCTTAAAGCAAACCTTCATTATAGTTAAAGCATTTAGACACATTTAAAAGAGAGATAATAGATTATCCTTTCCTTTTAGAATGAA
Organism: Ceratotherium simum simum; assembly: GCF_057802395.1. Classification (NCBI taxonomy): domain Eukaryota; kingdom Metazoa; phylum Chordata; class Mammalia; order Perissodactyla; family Rhinocerotidae; genus Ceratotherium; species Ceratotherium simum. The sequence continues at coordinate 92,962,777 of NC_141940.1, read as the reverse complement.
AATTGTACCAAGTTGTGAGTAAGCCCAATGTGTCAGCTTCCCCTCCTTCTGACAACGACTCTCTCCTTGACCAAACTTGAGTCAGGCTCCTCTGAGCTCTCTTCTCGACTAGGCCCTGTTGGGTAGAACAATTTTCCCTTCTTCCCTTCTAGGTTCTTTGGCTGGTCTAATAATTAAATTGATATAAGACAGATTAACAGGAGAAAAACAAATAAAAGTTTAATAGCATGTATGCATCTAGTATTCATGGGAGAGACCCAGAAAAACTGAGTAACTCTTTGAAATGGCCAAAGCTATCATGTTTTTTTTTTGTGAGGAAGATCAGTCCTGAGCTAACATCCATGCCAATCCTCTTCTTTTTGCTGAGGAAGACTGGCCCTGGGCTAACCTCCATGCCCATCTTCCTCCACTTTATATGGGATGCTGCCACAGCATGGCCTGACAAGTGGTGCATCGGTGTGTGCCCGGGATCCGAACCCGGGCTGCCAGCAGCGGAGTGCGTGCACTTAACTGCTACGCCACGGGGCCAGCCCCCAAAGCTATCATGTTAAATAGCATCTTCAGCTAAAGACAAAAGAAGACGTTGGGGGTAAGGAATCAGTTATGGGAGGTGACCAGGAAAAGAACAGTAAACAAGGGTAAGGTTGTTATGCAGATTTGAAGCTGTGCCTTCTCCATTGATGAGAGTTTCTAGAGATTTAGAGTCACCCTTTTCTTCCTGGTACAGAGAGGGAGACATCCTTACAAATGGGAGATTTCCTTTATAAATGTAAATGTCTCTTACAAAAGGGTAACTTCTACTTGGTTTTCAGAGCTTCTCCTGTGTCTGAGGTTTCTTAAAAATAACCAGCTCAAAATAATCACTATGCCAAAGAGGCATGTTTTGGGGTTATAAATTTTGCTCCCCTTCAGTAGTAATAATGTAACCATGGGCCCTCTAGGACCAGTTCAAACTGACCCCATCTTATCAACAGAAGGTTAAAGCCAAAACTGCAAGTCATGTAGCCAGAGCATGAGCAGAGGAGAAATTCTTGACCTGAAATAAAACCTGGAACCAAAGATTCCCCACCCACCCCCATGGAACCAAAGGAGCAGGACATGACCAGAACTTGAAAGCTAGACTTTCATCAGAAGCAAGGAGTCTGTTGTCTAGGAAGGTCTGGTGTTAACGCCCCTTCCACACCTTACCATAAATGTTTAAAGACCTCCAATCAAAACCTGCCCTTCCAGTACTTCCGCATACCAGCCTGTTCCTCCTAACCTCTTAAATTTTGCCCCAAGCCCTGGATTGGAGGAGGCAGATTTGAGAGCCTTGCCTCCTGTCTCCTTGCTGATCAACCTCAAAATAAAGCCTTTTCTTTTCTTAAAAGCTGGTGGCATAATTATTGGACTTTTTACACACACTGGGCAGAGAAACCCCTTTTTGTGTGGTAACAATAATGGTACTTAGTTACTTTCCTTGACCCCCAACTTCCTCCCCCATTCATTTGTTGCTCCCTGGAGGGGAGAGGAGCAAAGAAATAAATGTCCCCCTACCCTGTCGATGAGTTCTTGGTGGCTCATCTAGGTGGTTACTCCCTTGATTACTTACACAAGGGCTTTGTCAAAGCTTTTGAAACAAGCAGTTGGAAAGATTCCTTTACCTTCTAAGCCAATAGTCACCTTTAATCCCATTCTCAGTCCAGTGGGAAGGAAAAGGGTGATCTCATTTTCCCAGTTACATCTGTGAATCATGTAAACTTTACTTCTACACACTATGGAAGCACTCAACAAGTACATATTGAGTTTTGACCAGGTAATAGGCACTAATCTAAGCACTGGGTCTATAGCGATGAAGAAAACAGCAAATCCCTGCCCTCATGGAGCTTACATTCTGGTGGGAGGAGGACAATTAACCAGGGGAACTCTCATACACTGCTGGTGGGAGTGCAAACTGGTGCAGCCACTATGGAAAACAGTATGGAGATTCCTCAAAAAATTAAGACTAGAACTACCATATGATCCAGCTATTCCACTGCTGGGTATTTATCCAAAGAACATGAAAACATGAATGCGTAAAGATACGTGCACCCCTGTGTTCATTGCAGCGTTATTCACAATAGCCAAGACTTGGAAGCAACCTAGGTGCCCATCAAGGGATGAATGAATAAAGAAGATATGGTATATATACACACTGGAATACTACTCAGCCATAAGAAATGATGACATCCAGCCATTTGTGACAACATGGATGAACCTTGAAGGTATTATGCTAAGTGAAATAAGTCAGAGGCAGAAAGTCAAATACCATATGATCTCACTCATAAGTAGAAGATAAAAACAACAACAAACAAACACATAGAGACAGAGATTGGATTGATGGTTACCAGAGGGGAAGAGGGGAGGGAGAAGGGCAAAAGGGATGATTAGGCACATGTGTGTGGTGATGGATTGTAATTAGTCTTTGGGTGCTGAACATGATGTAATCTATACAGAAATCGAAATATAAAGATGTACACCTGAAATTTATATAATGTTATACACCAATGTTTCTGCAATTAAAAAAAAAAAAAACCCGGGGGAGTAGGGAGTACCAGGAGTGTATTGCAATTTTAAATAGGACAGCTGTATCATTTAAGGTCCAGACAGGAGACAGAAACCCCACAAGTTAATTGAACAAATAAAATTTATCGTAAAGAATAAATAACTAAGTATTAAATTATTGATTAGGTAACTGATAGGATAAAAAGGGAAGGGACTCTAAATTATTATAGAGGTAGAAACTGAAGGAAGTAGCTACTGAAGGGGTTCAGAACAGGCCTCCCCAAGATGTGCCACTTTGGCATGTGGAATATTTTGAACTAAAGGCAATCGAGTTCCTGTGGGCTCAAGAGAAACTTTTACTTCTCTCTTAAAGAATTTAAATTGGGGGCCTTGCCCATAAGAGTTATTACCAGAAATAAATTTTTATGACCTATCTGTATGGCAGGGCAAACCTCTAATTACTGAACATCTGCTCCTCTTATCCTCCTGTGAATTACCCTCCTCCTCTCTGAAGCCTCAGGCCCCCTCATTCCTTAGCTCAAGATGGCATATATATCTCATTTTACCTTTCTGTCTCTGGACCTCTCATTTATGTGACCCTCTCAAGTATGTGGGGTTCCCATACATACAAAATTAAATTTGATTTTCTCCTGTTAATCTGTCTCATGTAGATTTGATTATTAGACCAGCCAAAAGAACCTTTGAAGGTTAGAGGAAAATTCTCCCCAGCACTACCTGCCCTAGGGCTGAAGAAAAAAGGGCAAAAGTTAGAAATATTAAATCAACCAGACAACAGGTGATGGTGGCAATGGGTTTGTGAAATGGTCAGATTCTGGATGTGGTTTGAACATAGAACAATAGGATTTGCTGACTGTTGGAGATGAGAAAAAGAGAGGAGTCAAGGGTGAAATCAAGGTTTTGGGCAAGAGCAAAAGGATAGAATTGCCAATAACTGAAATGGGGAAGACTACAAGAGAAGCAGAAAGGGGGTGGTGGTGACGGAAGCAAGAACTCAGTTATGGACACTTTAACATTTAAGATGCCTATTAGACATCCAATTAGAGATGTGAACCTGGAAATCAGGAGAGCGGTCTGGGCTGAAGATATAATTTTGGGAGACACCAGTTCGTGATGGTATTTAAAGCCATAGAACCATAGTGAACTAAAAGTGCATTAATGCAACTATAGGACTAGCAGAACCTAAATTTCCTCTATGATATTTTTTACAAGGTGATTGTCCAAGTGTTGAGCAAAGGGCTTGGGCAAACATCACAAATGTTACATGGTTCAGGCTAGAACTCACAGGCAGAGGCTCAGCCACAGAAAGCACACAGTGCCTCTGTCTCTTGCCATCCCTTGAAGTGGTATATTTGGGCTAGAAACTGCTAAAGACATCACAGACTGTGCTCCAGGGAAGGGACTCATTCTCCTACTGCTCTCCCAGGAAGCATCTAACCAAGCATGTAACTATGGCACCCTTATGATCATAAGAGGGGTCTTCCTAACAGAGACAGCATCCTGCAGCTGGATGCCAGCTAACCAGGGGACTTGCATACCATTGTGACATCACCTTCCCTTGGGAGATGGGGGAGCCACTGTCCCTGCTAGCTCTGGGGATTTCCAGCAGACAGTTGTCCTACTTGTCTCTCCTCACCAACACATACCTGAACTCTGCCAAAAACTAGGAACTATCTAATTCCATATTTAAGCAGAATTACCAGCAAACTATTTCTTATACTTAATAGGTATACTTCTGACCTTCAGAGATCTTTATCGGATGGTTCTGGTTCTACCACTTGGAGCCAGATTGGATAAGCCAAAGCCCTATTATACACACCAGCCCTTCATATCCTGGAGAAAAGACACATGGCCTCAAGTCTTCTCATCTTTACATTAAACACCTACAATTCAGCTCTTCCCCATATGATAGTTTTGTTTTCCTTCCCTAATCATGCTCTTTCTTCTCTAAATATCATTCATTTTGTCAAAATATTTCTTTTTTTCCATAGATGTTTTTATGAAAAATTTCAAATATATAGTGTAGGGGAGCAGAATTTGCCACCCTAAAATGTGTCTCTTTGGCTTGATTTTGTGTGTGTGTGTGAGGATTAGCCCTGAGCTAATATCTATTGCCAATCCTCCTCTTTTTGCTGAGGAAGATTGGCCCTGGGTTAACATCCGTGCCCATCTTCCTTTACTTTATATGGGACGCCGCCACAGCATGGTTTGATAAATGGTGCGTAGGTCCGCACCTGGGATCCGAACCTGCGAACCCCAGGCTGCCGAAGCAGAGTGCATGAACTCAATCACTATGCCACAGGGCCGGCCCCTAGGCTTGATTATTTTTAAGAATAAAACCCTCAGGAAGAAACTTTGAGCTTCCCCCTAACTGCCTAAAAGAATTTAAGAGAGAAGACCTCTTCCAATAAGGAGCTATCACCATAGATAACTATAGTATAACATGAACTAGGTGTGGTAGACAGGGAGGAACCTAGCAAGGCCCATTTGATCCAAGTCCTCTCTATGTCCCATTGTCTCTGCAAGGCATGGCAAACATTTGTTTACCAAGCATTTGCTTTTCCATCACCGTGTGAATTACCTTCCTCCTCTTTGAAGTCCCAAACCACTAACCCCAACAACTTCTTTTGTCTTTAGCTGAAGATGGTATTTAAGGTTCTGGCTTTGGCCATTTTGGAGAGTTACTCAGTTTTCCTGTGTTTCTCCCATGTATACATGTTATTAAACTTTGATTTTCTCCTGTTCATCTGTCTCAAGTCAATTTAATTCTTAGAACAGCCCAAAGAACCTAGAAGGGCAGAGGAAAATTTCTTGCTCCCCTACAATAGCAAAGTGGAAAGAATTTTATGGTGAACATCCATATATCCACTGTCCGGATTCTACCAACAACATTTAGCTGTACTTACTTCACCAATTTATTCACCCCTCTATCAAACCATTGCTCCATCTTTTTTTTTTTAATATTTAAAAATTTTCAATTGTGGCAAAATATACATAACAGAAAATTTAGCATCTTAACCATTTTTAAGTATACAGTTTAGCAGTTCAGTGATGTTAAGTGTATTCACATTGTTGTGCAACCAATCTCAAGAACTTTTTCATGTTACAAAACTGAAATTCCATATCCATTAAACAACTCCCCAATTCCCCTTCCTCCCAGCCCCTAGCACCCAGCATTCTACTTTCTGTTTCCGTTCATGTGACTACCTTAGGTATCTTATGTAAATGAGATCATACAGTATTTGTCTTTTTGTGACTGGCTTCTCACTTCTTGGCTCTTGTGAATAATGGTGCTATGAACATGGATGTACAAATATCTCTTCAAGATCCTGTTTTCATTTCTTTGGGGTATATACCCATAAGTGGGATTACTGAATCATATAGTAGTTCTATTTTTAATTTTTTGAGGAACTACCATACTGTTTTCCGTAGTGGCTGCACCATTTTACATTCCCACCAACAGTACACAAGGGTTCTAACTTCTCCACATCCTTGCAAACACTTGTTATTTTCTGTTTTTTTTTATAGTAGCCATCCTAATGAGTGTGAAGTTCCGTCTTGTTTTTTGATGCATTTCAAAGTAAATTGCAGAACCACCCCCCCACAAATACTTCAGCATGCTTCATTAGCTAGAGTTTAATATTTATTTATAGGTTTTTTATTTTGATATAAAATTTATATATGATGAAATACACAAAACTTTAGCATGCATTTACTGTCTTGACAAATGCATATACCTGTGTAACTCCAATCCTCATCAAGATATAGAACAGAAAGTTTCTTTATACCCTTCCCCAGTTAGTCCTTGCCCCCAGAAGAAACCTCTGCTCTGATTTTCTTCTACCATAGATTATTTCTGCTTGTTCTAGAACTTCATATAAATGTGATCATACATTATGTACTTATGGCAGCCAGGAGAAAGAATGCGCCTCACAGACGTTCAACTCCAGGGAGTATCACTGACCGAGGGCCCCAGTTACTGGGCTCCAAAATCCATCGTGGCATTTGCACTGATGCCACACCTCCCACTGGCTGCCCCAGCCAATGAATCAACGAGGCTCAGTGCTAAGATAGGCCTGTTCCTATGAGAAACAGTACTCCTCTGACAGCTGACTTTGGTTTGAGGACAGCCTGCTGGCCTTGCTGAACCTTCCAGAGACTGCACAACAGTCTAGGATGCTCCTCCCCACCTCCCTGATCTCTTACCTTCACTTGATGGGATCAGCATCACAGCCTCTCAGCTTTCCCAGCCTTTTCCAGCTCCCTCCTTATCTCTCTCACAGTCATTTTCCCAAACAAAATCCTTGCATATTGAATCTTGCCTTGACGTCTGCTTCCCAGAGGACTGCACTAAGACAGTATTCTTTTGTATAAGATTTCACTCACTCAGCATATTGTCATCACAATATTTCTTAATCTGTGTTGTCAGAACTAAACACCACACTTCTATGCAGACATTGCAATGTTCTAAATGACTTCAGGTCAGGTGGGCATTTTCAGCATCCCACAGCTAACCCAAAGGAATGCACTTTATACTAAATTACTTCAACCATTCTCATGCATGTGGCTGCTGAGCCTCGTCTCCCCCATCCTTTATCTCTATTGTTGGATTTTGGACACAAGCAGGAAACCTGACAGGTAAGTCCATCAACATTTCTTCCTTAACAAAACAGCAGAAGTGGTATGTTCCTGCAAAGATGTTTGTGTCAGCTGATTTACATACACAAACGTGCACAATAGTGCAGAGATTAAGAACACAGGCTCTGGACCCAGACTGCCTGGCCCAAATCGCTGCCCCACTACTGTATCAGCTAGGAATGCTTTAGGCTGCAAGTTACAGAAAAGCAGACCAGCAGTGGTTTGAAGAAACAGGAGTTCATTTTCCTCACATTATATGAAGTCTAAAAACAGGCAGCTCCTGATATTGGTTTGCAGGCTTCACAGTGTCAGATCTGGCATCTCTGCAATTCTCTTGGCCTTTCTTTTATGCTTGCAAGATGGTGAGATGGCTGCATCATCTTAAATCACCTCTTCTGTATTCAGGATGATAAGAAATGCAAAGTCTTTTCTAGAAGCAACCAGCAGACTTCTGTTTATGTCTCATTGGCCTCTCCTACCTGCAAAGAAGCCTGGGAAAGACACAATTGGGCTTTTCTAGTCTAATGATGGAAGTGGAAAAGGGAGAAAGTATTGGGAATGGGTGTGGCATTTGATAACCAATATAGATGCTACAGCTGTTTACTACCTGGACAATCTTGGGCAAGTTACTTACCTCTCTCATCTCAGTTTTCTCATCAATAATGGGGATAACAAAATTTGTTTCATAAGTTTTGCTGTGAGGATTAAATAAGTTATTATATATGAAATGTTTGGAACAGTGCCTGGAACATAATGAGTCCTTAATTAAAAATTTATTTCTCACAGTCCTGGAGGCTGGGAAGTCCAAGATCAAGGCACCAGCAGATTCGTTGTCTGGTGAGAGCCTGCTTCCTGGTTCAAAGATGGCTGTCTTCTCCCTTTGTCCGCACATGGCAGAAGGGACCAGAGAGCACTCTGGGGTCTTTTTGGAGGGCACTGATCTCACTCATTAGGGTTCCATCCTCATGACCTAATCACCTCCCAAAGACCCCACCTGAAAATACCATCATATTGGGGATTAGGTTTCAACAGACACAAACATTCAGTCTATAGCATTCCACCCACCTGACTGGAATACTATGAATCCGTTAAGATGTCAATTGATCATGATCAGCATTGAAAGATCTACCACATATTGTTCAGTAAATATAACAAGTTATAGGACAATATATAAAATATGATTCCTATTATGTAAAATTGTCCACATAGGGGTGAACATAATGTAAAAAGAAACATCATTTTCATGAATCAGAGATCTCCTAGGGCTTCAACTACTTGCCACTTGTGTGAACCTTGTGTCATTTTCAGACCAAAAGTTGACTTTGTTCCCTGAGGAAATGACTTAATACTTTTTCTAAATGTCCTGGAAGAATTTAAGACATCACCAAGATGCCCCATTTACAATTCTATAACTTAGTCCCAGAGAGTGTTTGACTCAATGAGTATGCTCTATATTATTAAGAATTTGGATTTTTTTTCTTTTATTTTGCTGAGGAAGATTCACCCTGAGCTAACATCTGTGCCAATCTTCCTCTATTTTTTAGTATGTGGGCCACCAGCACAGCATGGCTGCTAACAGAGCAGTGTAGGGCCATGCCCAGGAACTGAACCCGGGCCTCCGAAACAGAGCGCGCTGAACTTAACCACTAGGCCACCAGGGCTGGCCCGAATTTGGGTTTTTATTAGGAAGAAAATCAGTTATTTAAGTGGCACACCTTAACATCTCATTTTTGACAAGTCATACAACATTATCCAAAGAGAATGCTACATTTGGATTTGCATATTCAAATACCAGAAGCCTCAGATTTTTTTTTTTAAACAGTCTCAGAAATGCAGGGACAGTTTGTTTTCTCTGAAAGTGTCCTTGTATCTATGTCTCAAGGTGGGTCCGGTGGCTTCAGGCAGACCCTCTCATACTGTCATTGAGCCCTGTTACTTCTTTACCTCCTTTCAGGGCAGATTTTCTGTTCCTAAAATAGAAGTGTTGACCAAACTATTTAACAGTAACAGCTTATCAATCTCTAAGCTTGAGTTTCAGTGTAAAGGAGCACTATCTTTCAGGAATTCATTTGCAAGTTTCACCTTCTCAGTAAAACATTCAGTGTGATTTGGGATATCAAACCCCCTACGGGGTTTGTCTATTTCACAGGCCTCTGAACTAGTCATGTGCTCAGGGAAGAAAAGATCAGGCAAAACTCGAAGCTAGAATTTAGATTGGAGGGTATAATTGTAGATAAGATTTTAATGACACATGCTAATTGCTAAGAGACGTGGGAGAGCCTTGTAGAGTGTTAGGCAACATCCAGAATAAACGGCTGGAACACATCTAGAAGAATCAGCGTATCCTCTGTCATACCTCCATCCTCTCCAATAACTTTCATATATTTTGCTTTTGTATCTCCCTATAGATGGTGAGCACATTACTGGGTTTCTGGGCAATCATGAGCTAAGAGAGACTCCTCTGGTAAGAAAAATAATGCCATTCCTCCTTCTGTGCACAACACAGTGGCCTTCCCCTTTGGCAAGATGGTGCCTGGATTCCCTGCCACTCTCAAATGGTGGCGTGAGGTGGAGTACTTGAGCCCTTGCAGAGCCAGGAGATCAGCACCATTTAAGGCTCAGTGCTGAACACCAAGTTAGCCAGCACTTTGAGCGTGGGAGAGGTCCATGGTCCCCAAGCATCTACACCTCACTTGCCCTCACCCTTTGCACTTCAGTGCATGCTAGCCTGACCTCTACTTCTAGCACCTTCATTTCTTAGGCTGAGGGCATTCTCACCAGAGCCGGCTTTGCCTGCCAGCAATTAATGTCCTAGCCCCGCTCCAGCAACCTTCAACCAATGATGGCCAGGAGTCAAGGATAATGCCCCAGTTCCTTGCCCCCTAGGCAGGATAACTCATTTTCCAAAGTTCCCCCTACAGGACCGAGCCCCAGTTTCCCACAGTGACAACTTGCTCAATAATGGGCCATTTATTGTCTGTCTCCCCTACCCTATTTCCCTTCCCCACTTCCCTACCAGTGTTTCCTGGGATCATCTTCTGAATAAGCTACCTGCTTGCAAATCCTTGTCTCAGAATTGCTTCTGGGAGAATCCAAATGAAAACAAAGATGGTGAGCCATTTGCAGGGAGGGAAGTAACCAATGTCCCCTGCAGCTTTGTGATGATATGAGGCAAGCACAGGCTTCGGAGTCAGATAGGACTGGTTTCTAATCCTGAACTGTCTGTATCCTAATTCTGTAACCCTGGCCAAATTATATACTATCTCAGAGTCTCAGTTTATTCACTTGTAATGTTCTTCCTCATAGGGTTGTTGTGAGTATTAAATAAGATAACAGGTGTACAGGGCCTAGAATATAGAATGAACTTGAAAGTGGATGAGATTATTATCACCGCGAGCCTCCCAACTCCCACCCCCAGGCTATGCAATGGAACAGAAAACTGTACTTTCTGTATTAAAGTGGCTTCCCATAGAGAACTTTTTCACACTCACATACACAGTTCCAATTTCTCCAGAACACCGAATGTGGAAATGCCCCCTACTCTAGCCTGATTCCTGCAAGGAATATGCTTTAACATTTAAAGAGCTGAAAATTCACTAAGTTTCTTGAAAGGTTAATGTCTGCCCTAACTCATCACCTGAAACCAAGCAGATGGTCCTCAGCCATATACATCACTTCAGATTTTTCAACAGAAGCAGCCATTTACACCAGGGGAGCAGCAAAGCCTATCAAATAGAAGTGGTAACCTTGTGGGGATTTGGGGAAGTAGGTAGAATAATTCACTTCCCCAAGGGAGTCCAGCATACACTGTGATCTCACCTGGTCCCCAGGGTCCGCAGGATCAGTTATCTGTATTACTGCTCTGGTGTGTTTTAATGGTGAAGTTACCACCATCTCCCTTAAGAGCTGAATAATAATAATGCTTTGAATTTGTATACCACTTTTACTCCTCCAAGTGTGTCAGTATACAGTATCTTATTTTATTTTGTATTCTAATAGTTCTCACATCAAGAAATTGTTCCTCTTTTTCAATCAGAATTTTCGTAAACCACACCGTATTTTTCATGGTTATGTCCCCTTGGGATTTATAGACCAAATAAATCCCTCCTCCGTGTTAACACCTTTCAATAGCTGTAGACCTCAGTGATGGCCCATTCCCCTCCCTCCTTTCATGTTTTTATCCATCAAATTCACTTCAAACCCATTTGAGAGTCGGGGTGGTGGGGGATAAGAGTGCCATAAGCACCATAAAACTCCATCAGCAATGTCTTCAATATACCTTATATATTTCCTCATCCTTCTTTCCTCCCACTTCTTATAATTATTTTTGTGCCTCTTCTCTGGTTTCAAGAGAAAACAAATATTCTAGGTCAAAATGTCAGCAACATCACAGTAAAAAAAGAATTTTTCAACTCTCAGGCCTGCCGAGTCTCTTTAAGACAAAAAACAATTCCAGCCATCTTGGACCTTCTTCCCTCTCCTTGCTTTCCTCCATCTCTGGCTGAATTCATTTAAATCCTTCTGCAACATGTCCACAAAATCAAACAAAACAGCTAACGTGGATTCAGTTATTTCTCTCCCTTATAGCCCATTCAGACATCTTAATCTGACAGGCTTGGCAGTTGAGGATATTTCCCTGTAACTGTTCATGCAAACACACACACACACACACACACACACGCATGCACGTCCTCACCATTCTGCCTTTCTGCCGCTCACCATCCCATTCTCACTCAGAATCCAGTCTCCACGTGACCATGCCATAGCCAATCTCCCACCAGGCTGTGTCCTACATTCAGCTTCTGCCTCAATTAAAGAAACACGGGAGACAAAGCAGCACTTATTTTTAAATTAAAAAGCCTCCTGGCTTCCCTTACAGACTGCCCTGAGTGTGCTGCCCTGATCAAAGCTGCTTTGAACACTCTTCTGCTCTGGCAGGCAAGGGAAAGAATGTTGCCCGTAGAAAACATTCACCTAAAACATTAGAGCTTCAGGAACATGCGAGGGGCCAAAGTCTGTGTGGAAGAGGCTCAAAAGTTTGTCTTCGTTCCGGGAGTCCTCAAAGAACATGATTAACAACAGAAGTTTCATGGTTCTAATTCTTTTTACCTGTCCTAATTTTTATAGGCTTTTCTTGTCTCATTTATTTATTTATTGCTTCTTATCATTAGCCATTTTAATTCTTCTCTTTTTTCTTTTTAAATTAATTTACCCCTTGGATTATCTTTCTTAAAAGCCCCTTTCATTTCACTTTTCATTTCATTTCATCACCCCTCCGTCGTCAGTCTTTCAACTGCATCCCCTGCTTCTCTGTATCTTCTCTTTAAAAGGAAAATAATCACTGACCCATCTCATTTCTTACCATTTCTCACTCCCTCTAGAATTGATTTGAAAACAAATGTTTAGAGTAGGTTGATTCATAATAGACCGAAATTGGAAACAACCCAAGTGTCTATCAACTGGTGAATAGATAAACAAGTTGTGCTATCCATACAATGGAATATTACTAGCAATGATAAAGAATGAACTACTGATAAACACAACATCATGGGTGAATAAAATAATTGTTGAGCAAAATAGAAGCCAGACATAAAGGGGTATCTACTGTATAATTCCACTTATATGAAGTTCAAGAACAGGCAAAATGAATCTGTGGTGACAGAAATCAGAACCGTGGTTGTGGGGAGATAGGGTATTGAATGGAAGGAGGCATGAGGGCATTTTTGGGGGTGATAGAAATATTCATTATCTTGATTGGGGTGTGTTTGCATTTGTGAAAACTCATCAAACTGTAACCTTTATATCTGTGCATTTCACAGTCTATAAATTATATTTCTATTTCAAAAGAAATATTTTAAGGAATTTAAAAAGGAGATTATTAATTGTGGTACTTAGCATGGCTTATTATGTGACTATTTAAAATTATTTTTCTGAAGACTAATAACATGGGGAAATGCTCAAATGTGAAAAAGGCAGAATGCAAAATCATACATAAGAATGGCCCCATTTTTCATAGGAAAAATTTCATACAGCACATGCATGAAAAAAGAGGAGTTAAAAAAATTTTAAAAGGTAATAGCACTCCTCTTCTTTTCATATAAGAGATTTTGCCTTCTGTAATGTTTGATCCTGACAGTTATGTAAAGCAAGACCTTAAAGAAAAGTCAATAATTCTTTCAGAAAACCACAAGCTGGACCTATTTGTCTAGTATGGTCATCCAAAAGCTTATACTGGGTTGCACAGAAAGTGATGGATCCTGGAAGCCTGCTTTGTTTTTCTCCCAAAGTCCCTCTGTTTAGTTCAGCAGACCTCTCATTTGGTTTCTGTCCCTTTGTCCAAGTGGCCAGAGCCCTGTAAGCCTGTCCCTCAGCGGGCCGACAACCCACCACTTCTTTGCCTCTTAAACCAGATGTGGTCAATCATGATAGCCAGGCTATAGGCACAGGGTTTTCTAATTGAGTCATTAGTCTAAGTAATTTCAAAAAATGTTAAATAGCTGTGGGAGAGCTGAGATTTCTCACAGAATGCAACTGATAAGCCCACATTATTTTCAGTAAGCATTGGTGGGGATGGCAGGGCTTTTTTTTTCTCCAGCTCAAGTTTAGTTGAAGAAGGTGAAAAACCTATAGGAAGTGATAAAGGGTTTATTTTGGTGATTCTTAGACTTATTTTTTCCAGAGATGATACAAAGTAGATGATCACTCTTGAAAAAGAACTAAAGCATGATGGGTCTTGATAGATACCAATCAAGGGGAAAGTGAATTAAAAAAAAAAAAAGAATAAAAACTTGGGAAGGACTGACTACATTTTCCCATTCTGTTATCATTTCTTTACTTCACTGATGAATGCATCTTGGGGAGAAAATCAATCCTCATTTTTGTGGAGATATAGGAATACTTCTCCTTGATTGACTAGTTCAATTCCTCTTTTGAGGAAGGGTGGTGTTCTAGGGGTTAAGATGGAGGGAAAGATGAATAAGTGGAGCAAAGAAGATTTTTAGGGCAAAGACACTATTCTGTATGACACTATAATGATGGACACATGTCATTATACATTTATCCAAACCCATAGAATGTATAACACCCAGTATGAATTCTAACATAAACTATGGACTTTTGGTGATAATGATGTATTAATGTAGGTTCATCAATCGCAACAAATGTACCACGCTGGTGGGGGGTGTTGATAATGGGGGAGGCTATGCATGTGTGGAGGCAAGGGGCATATGGGAAATCTCTGTACTTTCCTCTCAATTTTGCTGTGAACCTAAAACTGCTGTAGAAAAATAAAATCTTTAATAAAAAAATTTTAAAGAAAGAACAATAATAATAATAATACAATTTTTTAAAGCAGTGTGGTATTAGAGTGGACACTGTTATTTGCCTATACAGTGTCCATTTCCCTCTTCCCTTCCTAACAGAACCCAATTTTGTTCAAGCATCCTCCTCACTTCCACACAGCCCAATTGACTTAGGAGAAGCTGACCCCTTCCTCAGCGCCAAGAATACTTCTTGATTAGACTCAGCTAATCAACGTAATTTTATCATTCTTGCCAGCAATTCATTCAAAAACCCAGGCTTAATGGCAATCAGTATATGGAATTCTCCGAGCAACTGTGGTCACTTGGCCTTAGCCCACCCAATCACACTGTAGGAAAGGACTTTCAGGCCATGGCTGGGGGAGATGCTTTCTTGCTCTCTCCCACTAAACATGAACAAAAAAGCACATTGACCCAGCTGCTGCTGGCACTGGCAGCCACCTTGCAACCATGAATGAAGTAAGACTGAAGACAAAAGAAACACATGAACGAAGGCAGAGCCAAGAGAATTGAGAGAAAGAAAGCAGGGCCCTGCTCAAATGGTGCCTGGAGCTTGCATTACCTTTGGGCACAGTAAAGGATTTCCTTATTTTTAAGCCAGTTTGAGCCTTATTTCTGCTACCCGTCCCTGGAAATAATCTGACTGATACAGGTGTTCTCTACCTGATGTGTATAAATTGTTTTCTTGGGTCATCTTTTGCTCACATATATCCATAATTATTTTTGCTACAGTCTTTGGCAACCACGTATTTTCAAACCATGTCATTCACAATAAGACTAACCAAAAACCTAAACTCATAGGATTTGATAAAATCTGCCAAACTGGTCAGTCCCTCATTTATTCATCCAACAAGGAGTTATTGAGAGCCTAATATGCATCAAGCTATTAAATAATGTGAAGTCTGCTGCACCCCGATTCTGTCCCTTTAAATTACATTTGAGTACAAAGAAAATAGGGCAATCTGTGATTATGCATATATTCATTACAAACTACTGCACAAATATTTGGCTCATAACTACGAGTTAAATGGTATGACATTTCCATGAGAAAATTAATTACTTGAACATGTGTTGTATAAAATATGTCAAATCATTTATTTGGATGTTGTAGATTGCATATTAGTTTTTAATCAAAGGAAATACATGAGAAATAAACATGAAATATGCATTCTATACATCTTAAATGTCATGTTATGCCCAAGGGCCTCTTGCAATCAACAATTTTTTTCTGGATGAGGAGAGTGGCGTCCGAAAGATCGTAAGATCATGGATCCAAAGGAGGGAGTCATGTTGTAAAGAGTTCTTCATGCATTTAGAGGTTGCAGCTATTGATAACTTGTCTATTTAAAGACTATGTTTCATACAAAAAGCTACGTGTAAAGAATGTGTAGATTAATCATTTCAGATACCAAAATGTCATCTAAAATAGTTTGGAATTCTATCTACCTAGGAACAAAAAATAAAGATTTATGGTTTGATATGAGTACCTACATTCTGACGCTTTTTATGGTTTCAACAATTTTGAGGGAGAAGGGTCTATATAAAGATCTGTAAGTCAGAGATTGTAATAAATGCCACTCGAGATAAACGTATAATACTACAATAAATGATGGTACAAGATAACTAAATGAAAAAAAATGAAACTAGCGAAGTCAGATACATACATGAACAGAACGAAGCCTGTATTGTTTATTGAGAGCCAAGAAACAGTTCACAAATGGAAAGGAAATTCCCCAGGGAAGCATATGGGCTTCACTCTGTATGCGCCAGAGGAAATATGCTTATTCAGTCAGGCATACAGCAGGACCGTCTCCATATTAATATAGATACAGGATAAAAATGACACCCATCCCGTAAACTAACCATGTTATGGCAGGCTTTATTCTATACTCTTTGGTTTTAGGCCAAAATATTAGTCCTATAAAATATCCAAGCACATATAATTAGAATGTCTAATATCAAACTTCCAATTCACAAAATGGTATTTGTCCTTCAAGTCACAGAATTTACAAATGATCTAATTTATTTTTCATTTTCTTAGCTTCAGTACAAGCATTCTTTAGGCTAGAATTATTTACTTGAACACATTTGTGTTGAGACTGTACATTTTCTGTAGGGCACCAAAGTGCATTCCTTTGCTCTGATTAAATCTTCTCTTCACGTATGAATGTTGTCGCAATTGCAGTTGACAATGCGAGTTCACCAAGAGTAATGTTCTCAGAAACTGTGGGCATTTTGCTTTGGGGACAAGAACAAGAACTTTTTTTGTGCTAACTTGGACACAGCCCATGATTTGAACTACTTTAAAGTACATGAGTGGAGGTGACAGTATGTTTATAATTTTTAAGAAAGTGATATGTATGGGGTAGAGAGGAGAAATGTGTAAGGAAATGTTCTCTGGTCAAACCAGTAATCTATACTTATGCTGGTTAATTTTACGTGTCAATTTGACTGAGCCACTGGGTTCCCAGATATTTGGTTAAACATTATTCTGGGTGTATCTGTGAGAGTGTTTTTGGATGAGATTAACATTTGAATCCCTAGACTGAGTAAAGCAGATTGCCCTCCCTAATGTGGGTGGGCCTCATCCAACCCATTGAAGGTCTGAATAGAACAAAGAGGTGAATAAGGGAGAATTTACTCTCTCTGCCTCACTGTCTTAAAGCTGGGACATTAGGGATTGCTGGGAAGATGGCAGTGTAGGCGGACTCTGAACTCACCTCATCTCATGGACACAACAAATTTACAACTACCCTTGGAACAATTACCCCCGAGAGAGAACTGAAAACTGGATAAAAAGAACCCCCACAACAAGGAACAGTGCTGACTGAGGGGGAAGAGGCAGAAATACCTTTCTGGAGAGAAAAAAAGCCACATTCTAGCCACAGCGCTTCACGGCTGGTAGCAATCTTAAGGTACAAAGCTTTTCCTGGAGGAGTGGGGAATCGGAGCAGGAGGCCTATGCCACAAAAAGCAGCTTTTGAACTCAGCACAACCAAGACAAGCGTCATAATATCTGGCTTTGCTGGCTATTAACAACAATGGGGAATAACCCCAGAAAACCTGTAAACGTAAGAGAAAGAAAAGCTTTGTCTTAAAGGGCCTACTCACAAATTTACCCATTTCAGAAAGCAACACAAAATCACCAGAAAGAAAGGTGCACAGTCCTTTGGTGGAAAGAGACTCACTTGATAGGCTCTGGACACATCTCAGGGAGGCAGGAGATAGATGGGACCACCTCCCCAGGGACTGAGACATTGGTGGCAACCATTATTGTGACCTAGTACAGTCGTACTGACACAGACGCTGGCAGATGCCATTGGAGTTCTTCCCCTGGCCTGTTAGCATAGGGGTCTGCCCCACCCACTAGAGCACCAATTTAATCCAGCTCAGCCAGGGTAGGCAGCCAGCCCTAAGTATGGGCCCCACTCACCAGCAAGCCCTTGGGCAACTTGTGGGCCTGCATAGGTGGGGTGTGTGGGACCTCTGAAGTGGGGTGAGTGGGTCCAACTTTGCAGGGCAGGGCATGCATGAGGGGCGGGCCTATGATGAGAGTGTGTGGGACTTCTGCAGCAGGGCGAGTGGGTCTGCTTCAGTGAGGCGGGGTGTGCACATGGGGCAGTGGGGTGTGTAGGCCAGGGGATGTTGGAGCTTCTCAGCTCCAGCAGACTTGTGCTTCTCAAACAGCCACATAGGAGATTGGCCCCCCACTTTCTAACACCTGAAAGAATTGTGTGCTGCCATGCCTGGGGCTGGGCCCACCAGGTACACTACTGAGAGAGCTGAAAACAGCCTTGCAGACCAGAGGCCTACAGCGATTTTAAGCCCCTGAGCCTATTGACCTGCCATGCTGGGGGCCTACTCACTTAACAGAAAAAGTGCAACAGGAATGTGCTATCAGACCTTGCAGCCAACTGTGCTGGGGCTTCCTCCACCCAATAAAGTGACTGCAGGGACCATAGCAGCCATATGCAGCTGAGAATTACAACAGCTGGCCAGGGGACAGCCTAGCTTTCCTGTGCACCTACAGTAAGAGCAACCCCACCACAATAGAAGGACACATGTAGCCCACACAAGGGATACTCCTGGAACATTGGGAACTAATGACGAGAGAGAAGCACACTGCTGGGGCTCACAAGGCATCTTTTACATAAGGCCACTTTTCCAAGATTGAGAGATGTAGCTGATCTACCTAAAACATAGATATAAGCACAGAGAAATAGGCAAAATGAGGAGACAAAGGAATATGTTCTAAATAAGGGAAAATGACATATCCTCAGAAAAAGAACTAAGCAAAACAGAGATAAACAATCTACCTGACAAAGAGTACAAAGTAATAGTCATTAGGATGCTCACTGATGTTGGGAGAAGAATAGATGAATACTGTGAGAATTTAAACAAAGAATTGGAAAATATAAAAAAAGAACCAATAAGAACTGAAGAATACAATAATGGAAAGGAAAAATTGACTAGAGGGAATCAATAGCTGAGTAGATGATACAGAAGAACAGATCAGTGAACTGGATGAAAGACTAGAGGAAATCACCCAAGCTGAACAGAAAAAAGAATTAAGAGAGCAAGGACAGTCTAAGGGACTTTTGGGACAACATCAAGCACACAAAGATCCATATTAGAGGTGTCCCAGAAAGAGAAGAGAGAGACAAAGGGGCAGAGAATCTATTCAAAGAAATAATAGCTGAAAACTTTCTTAACCTAAGGAAGGAAACAGACATCCAGGTACAAGAAGCACAGAGAGCACCAAACAAGATGAACCCAAAGAGGCCCACACCAAGACACATTATAATTAAAATGTCAAGAACTAAAGATAAAGAGAGAATCCTAAAAGCTTCAAGAGAAAGACAAGTTACATACAAAGGAAACCCCATAAGGCTATCAGCTGACTTCTCAGCAGAAACCTTACAGACTAGAAGGGAGTGGCACAATATATTTAAAGTGCTGAAAGGAAAAAACCTACAGCCAAGAATACTCTACCCAGCATGGTTATTGTTCAGAATGGAAGGAGAGAGAAAGAGTTACCCAGACAAGCAAAAACTAAAGGAGTTTATCACCAATAAACCAGCCTTACAAGAAATGCTAAAGGGACTTATTTAAGTGTAAAAGAAAAGACCAGAAATAGAACTAAGAAAATTATCACAAAAAATAAATAAATAAAATCACTGGTAAAGGCAAATATACAGTAAAGGTAGCAGATCAACCACCTATGAAGCTAACATGAAGGTCAAAAGAGAAAAGTACTAAAATTATCTATTTCTATGATAAGAGGTTAACAGATGAACACACATAAAAAAGAGGTTAAATATGATATAAAAAACAAAATGTGGGAGGAAGGGAGTAAAAGAGTAGAGCTTTTAGCAAGAGGTCAAACTTAAGAGACCATCAATTTAGTATAGATTGCTATTTATGTAGGTTATTATGTATGAACCTCATGGTAATCACAAACCAGAAACCTATAATAAATATACAAAAAATTCAGAGAAAGGAACCTAATCATAATAATAAAGAAATCAAACCACAAGGGAAGAGAGCAAGAGAAGAAGAGAGGAACAGAGAAGAACTATTAAAACACCAGACAAAAAGTAGAAAAATGGTAATAAATACATACTTATCAATAGCTACTTTAAATGTCAATGGACTAAATGCTCCAATAAAAGACATAGGGTGGCTGATTGGATTAAAAAACAAGACCTGTATAGATGCTGCATACAACAGATACACTTCAGACCTAAAGATTCACACAAACTGAAAGTGAAGGGATGGAAAAAGATACTCTATGCAAATGGCAATGAAAAGAAAGCTGGGGTAGCAATACTTATCTCAGATAAAATAGACTTTAAAACAAAAACTGTAACAGTGACAAAGAAGGGTGCTACATAGTAATAAAGGGATCAATCCAACAAGAGGCTATAACACTTGTAAATATCTAGGCACCCAACATAGGAGCACCTAAATGTATAAAGCAATTATTAACAGACATAAAAGGTGAAATAGACAGTAACACAATAAGAGTAGAGGATTTTACACTCCACTTACATCAATGGATAGATCATCCAAACAGAAGATCAATAAGGAAACATTGGCCTTAAATGACACACTACAACAGATGGACCTAGTAGACATATACAGAACATTCCATCCAAAAACTGAAGAATACACGTTCTTTTCAAATGCACATGGAACATTCTCCAGGATTGATCACATATTAGGCCACAAAACAAGTCTCCATAAATTTAAGAAGATTGAAATAATACCATGCATCTTTTCTGACCACAATGGTATGAAACTAGAAATCAACTATAGGAAGAAAATCAGAAAAGCCACAAATATATGGAGATTAAACAAAATGCTACTGAACAATGATTGGGTCAACAAAGAAATAAAAGGAGAAATAAAAAAATACCTGGAGACAAATGAAAATGAAAATACAACATGCCAAAATTCATGAGATACAGCAAAAGCAGTTCTAAGAGGGAAGTTTGTAGCAATACAGGCCTACCTCAACAAACAAGAAAAGTCTCAAATAAACAGTGTAACAGTTGTAACAGTGCACCTAAAGGAACTAGAAAAAGAGGAACAAACAAAGCCAAAAACCAGTAGAAGGAAGGAAATAATAAAAATCAGAGTGGAAATAAATGAAATAGAGCCTAAAAAAAGAAAAAGAAAATATCAGTGAAACTAAGAGGTAGTTCTTTGAAAAGATAAACAAAATTGACAAAACTTTAGCTAGTCTCACCAAAAAAAAAAAAAAAAGAGAGAGAAGGCTCAAATAAAAAAAAACAGAAACTAAAGAGGAGAAATTACAACAGACACCTCAGAAACACAAAAGATTATAAAAGAATGCTACAAAAAGCTATACACCAACAAATTGGATAATCTAGAAGAAATGGATAAATTCTTAGAAACATACAACCTTCCAAAACTGAGTCAAGAAGAAATAGAGAATTTGAATAGACCGATCACTAGTAAGGAGATTGAAACAGTAATCAAAAACTTCCAAAAGTAAAAGTCCAGGACCAGACAGCTTCCCTGGTGAATTCTACCAAACATTCAAAGAAGATTTAATAGCTATCCTTCTCAAACTCTCCCAAAAGATTGAAGAGGAGAGGAAGCTTCCTAACTCATTCTATGAGACCAATGTAACCCTGACACCAAAACCAGACAAGGACAACACAAAAAAAGATATTTACAGGCCAATATCACTGATGAACATTGATGCAAAAATCCTCAAGAAAATACTAGCAAATTGAATACAACAATACATTAAAAAGATCATACACCATAATCAAATGGGATTTATTCCCAGGAAGCAGGGATGGTTCAACATCCACAAATCAACCAACATGATACATCACGTTAACAAAATGAAGAATAAAAATCACACGATCATCTCAACAGATGCAGAGAGAGCATTTGACAAGATACAGCATCCATTTATGATAAAAACTCTGAACAAATGGTATAGAAGGAAAGTACCTCAACATAATAAGGGCCATACGTGACCCACAGCTAATATCATACATGAGAAAACCTGAAAGCTATCCCCTTAAGAACAGGATGCTCACTTTCACCTCTCCTATTTAACTCAGCATTGGAAGTCCTAGCCAGAGCAATCAGGCAAGAAAAAGAAATAAAAGGGATCGAAACTTGAAAGGAAGAAGTGAAACTGTCACTATTTGCAGATGACATGATTTTATACATAGAAAACCCTAAAAAATCCACCAAAAACTTTTAGAAATAATAAATGAATACAGTAAAGTTGCAGGGTACAAAGTCAACATACAAAAGTCCGTTGCGTTTCTTTCTTTTTTTTAATGTCTTTTGTTGTTGCTGTTGTTGTTTTTTGAGGAAGATTGGCCCTAAGCTAACATCTGTTGCCAATCTTCCTCCTTTTTTCCTTTTCTCCTCAAAGCCCCAGTAGATAGTTGTATGTCATAGTTGTACATCCTTCTAGTTGCTCTCTGTGGGATGCCACCTCAGCATGGCTAGATGAGCAGTGCATAGGTCCACGCCCAGGATCCAAAGCAGCGAACCCTGGGTCACTGAAGTGGAACATGCGAACCTAACTGCTGCGCCAGTGGGCCAGCCCCTCAGTTGCATTTCTATACACTAACAAGGAAGTAGCAGAAAGATAAATTAAGAATACAATCCCATTTACAATTGCAACAAAAAGAATAAAAGATCTAGGAATAAATTTAACCAAAGAGGTGAAGACCTATACACTGAAAACTATAAAACATTTTTGAAAGAAATAGAAGACACAAAGAAATGGGAAGATATTCCATGCTCTTGGGTTGGAAGAATTAACAAAGTTAAAATGTCCATACCGGGCCGGCCCGGTGGCACAGCGGTTAAGTTCGCATGCTCTGCTTTGGCAGCCCAGGGCTCGCACATTCGGATCCCAGGCGTGCACTGACGCACTGCTTGTCAAAGTCATGCTGTGGCAGCATCCCATATAAAGTAGAGGAAGATGGGCACAGATGTTAGCCCAGGGCCCATCTTCCTCAGCAAAAAGAGGAGGATTGGCAACAGATGTTAGCTCAGGGCTAACCTTCCTCACATGCACATGCACAAAAAAATAATGCCCATACTTCCTAAAGGAATCTACAGATTCAATGCAATTCCTGTCAAAGTTCCAATGACATTTTTCACAGAAATAGAACAAAGAATCTTAAAATTTACCTGGAACAACAAAAGATCCTTACCAACAAAAGGAATTCTGAGAAAAAATATCAAAGCTGGAGGTATCACACTCCCTGATTTCAAAATATACTACAAAGCCATAGTAATCAAAACAGCATGGTACTGGCACAAAAACAGACACACAGATCAATGGAACAGAATCAAGAGCCCAGAAATAAACCCACACATCTACGGACAGCTAATTTTTTACAAGGGAGCCAAGAACATACAATGGAGAAGGGAAAGTCTCTTCAATAAATGGTGTTGGGAAGACTGGACGGCCACAAGCAACAGAATAAAAGTAGACCATTATCTTACACCACACACAAAAATTAACTCAAAGTGGATTAAAGACTTGAATGTAAGACCTGAAACCACACAACTTCTTGAAGAAAACATAGGCAGTACGCTCTTCGACATTGGTCTTAGCAGCATATTTTCAAATGCCATGTCTGACTAGGCAAGGGAAACAAAAGGAAAAATAAATAAATGGGACTACATTAAACTAAAAAGCTTCTGCACGGCAAAGGAAACCATCAACAAAACGAGAAAACAACCTAACAGTTGGGAGAAGATATTTGCAAACCATATCTCTGATAAGGGGTTAATATCCTAAATATATAAAGAACTCATACATCTCAACAACAAAATAACAAATAACCCAGTTAAAAAATGGGCAAAAGCCTGAACAGACATTTTTCCAAGGAAGATATACAGATGGCCAATGAAAAGATGTTCAACATCACTAATTATTACAGAAATGCAAATCAAAACTACAGTTTCACCTCATTCCTGTCAGAATGGCTATAATTAACAAGAGAAGAAATAACAAGTGTTGGAGAGGATGTGGAGAGAAGGGAACTCTCATACACTGCTGGTGGGAATGCAAACTGGTGCAGCCACTATGGAAAACAGTATGGAGATTCCTCAAAAAAATAAGAATAGAACTATCATATGATCCAGCTATTCCACTGCTGGGTATTTATCCAAAGAACATGAAAACATGAATGTGTAAAGATATACGCACCTCATGTTCACTGCAACATTATTCATGATAGCCAAGACTTGGAAACAACCTAAGTGCCCATAAAGAGACGAATGGATAAAGAAGATGTGGTATATATACACAATGGAATACTACTCAGCTATAAAAACAGATGAAATCTTGCCATTTGTGACAACATGGATGGACCTTGAGGGTATTATGCTAAGTGAAATAACTTAGATGGAGAAAGTCAAATACCATATGATCTCACTCATAAATAGAAGAGAAAAACAACAACAACAACAAACAAACAAATAGATACAGATTAGAGTGGTGCTTACCAGAGTGGAAAGGGGGAAGGATGAGGGTGAAAGGGGTGACTGGGCACATGTGTGTAGTGATGGATGGTAATTAATCTTTGGGTGGTGAACATGGTGTAGTCTACACAGAAATTGAAATATAATGATGTACACCTGAAATTTATACAATGTTATAAACCAATGTTACCTCAATTAAAAAAAAAACACACAGCTGGGACGTCAGTCTTCTCCTGCCTTCGACCTTGGACTCAGACTGGAAGTATATCATCAAAGCTCCTGGTTCTCAGGCCTTGGGACTTGCACTGGAAGAGCACCACCAGCTCCCCTGGGCCTGCAGCTTACTGACTGCAGATCTTGGTACTTCTCAGCCTCCATAATCACATGATCCATTTTTTTATAATAAATTATGCATGCGTGTGTGTGTGTATATATATATACACTATTGGTTCTGTTTCTCTGGAGAACCCAGACTAATACACTTACCTACTAAATCTGACACCCATAGTAGATCATCTTTCAGCACACCCATCTCTGTATGAGAAAATATAATATCATTATTTTATTGATGCTTTCTTTAGTTTTAAAATGAACAACTGGGGCTGGCCCTGTGGTGTAGTAGTTAAGTGCACGTGCTCCGCTACTGGCGGCCCGGGTTCGGATCCCGGGTGCGCACCTACGCACCACTTGTCAAGCCATGCTGTGGCAGCGTCCCATATAAAGTGGAGGAAGATGGGCACAGATGTTAGCCCAGGGCCAGTCTTCCTCAGCAAAAAAAGAGGAGGATTGGCAGATGTTAGCTCAGGGCTGATCTTCCTCACAAAAAAATAAAATAAAATGAACAACTAATGATTAAAAAGAATACATTTCAACTTTAACAATATTATTCAAATAACTAAAATATTTTATGTGTGAACTAATATTTTCACTTACTAACAAAAATATTTAATATCATAGTTTGCACCTTTCATTCACTGTTTTAAATTTTAATAACAAACAAAAACTCCAAGTGGTAACATAGCATGATAGAGTTGAACTATCTCATGTTCTGTTTCTTCTGGTTTACAATCACTGAAATCATTGCTTGTTTTTAATCTACTATTTAATCTCAGGAACATGCTGTACCACAGGAATTAGAGACACAAGCTGTGCCCTAAAACAGCTGTAATAATTATGAACCATTACAAACTTACTCTCTAGTCAGACAGAAAAAGATAAATACCGTATGATCTCACTTTTATGTGGAATCAAAAAAAGACAAGCTCATAGAACCAGAGAATTGAATGGTGGTTGCCAAGGACTGGGGTTGGGGGAAATGGGGAGATATTGGTCAAAGAGTACAAACTTCTGTTACCGGATACATACCCATGTTCTTTATCCACCACACAAGAGGGGCCAAATAAAACTAGAATGCCAGGCTTATGGCAAGGAAAGAGGTTTTATCTGGGCGACGTCAGCCGGGAAACGAGAGCTCTCAGATTTGTCCCGTCTCCCCGAAAGATGGGAGGCAAGGGGTTTTAAAGGTTTTGAGCGAGAGCATGTGCTGGGGTTTTAGGTAAGGGAGGGGGAGCAGTGGCTGTGCTGGTTGGCACCTTCCCACCAGCCTGCATTTGGCCTTGAAGACTGAATTTCTTTCCCTTGACTGTCTGGACTTTTCAGGTTAGTTTTCATCTTCAGCCTGCTTTGGCCTTGTGAGGCTGAATCTTGATGTCTGGACCTTGACTTCCTGGGAAAGACAGCTCACTCATATACTAAGGAGGAACAGAAAGACCTGGTTAGTTTTAAACAACAGTTGATTGTGCTGAATATGCACAGCTGCAGTTAGCAAAGCTTATCTCCCAAGTTTTTGCTCTCTTCTTCTAGCCCAGGGAAGATTTTTTAACCTCTTTGTGCTCGGTTTCACTTCCAGGCAGGCAGAAGATGAACAAGTTCTGGGGATCTAAGGTGCAGTATGGTGATTCCAGCTAATGATATTGTATCATATACTTGAATGTTGCCTAGATAGTAAATCTTAAATATTCTCACCACAAAAAAGAAATAGTCATTATGTGACAGGATGGAGATGTTAGCTAACACTATGGTGGTTATCATTTTACAATATATAAATGTATAGAATCAACACATTGTATACCTTAAATTTACACAATGTTATATGTCGATTTTATCTCAATATAGCTGGGGAAAAAAGAAAAGATGAAAGGCTAAAAGGTAACAAGAAGTTAGAAATAAAACAAGTAGAAGGAAAGAATTTTTAAAAGGGAAGAACAGAAATTAATGACATAGAATACCACACCAAATCAAAAGGAACAGCAAAATAAAACACTAGTTTTTTATATGAATACAAAGATGATAGATATACCTGCTAGATGCCAGGATAGGCTTACCCTCATATACTTGTTATATTAATAGATAATTATTGTCAAAGTTTGTATTTCTTCTTATGTAACTTTTTTTTCTAATAAACATTATTGATTAACTAGAACCCCCTCCCCCCTAAAAAACTTACTCTCCAAAGACGTGTCTGAATCCACATGTTCTGGGGGCTGACTATATAACTGGGAGTTCTTCAAACTGACTTCCATGTAGAATACAATGTTTATTAAATGATAAGTAATAAAACTGTGCTAATTTGAAGTTTTTAACTTACTATTACAATGCACCCATAACCACAGCTTTAGTTTAGACCATAAACATGTGCTGTCCAACACAGTAGCCATGAGCCACATGTGGCTACTGAGCACTTGCAATGTAGCAAGTCAAAATTGAGATGTGCTACAAGTGGAAAATATGCACCAGATTCCAAACACTTAGCGTGAAAAAAGTTGTATAAAATATTTAATATTTTTTATATTGATTACATGTTTTTTTTTTTTTTTTAAAGATTTTATTTATTCAGTTTTTTCCCCCCAAAGCCCCAGTAGATAGTTGTACGTCATAGGTTCACATCCTTCTAGTTGCTGTACGTGGGACTCGGCCTCGCGTTGGACGGAGAAGTGGTGCCTCGGGGCGCTCCCGGGATCCGAACCCGGGCCGCCAGCATCAGAGCGCGCGCACTTAACCGCTAAGCCACGGGGCCGGCCCCTATATTGATTACATGTTAAAATGATAGTATTTTGGATATATTGGGTTAAATAAAACATATTATTAAAATTAACTTCACCTGTTTCTTTTTACTTTTTTAATGTGACTACTGGGAAATTTAAAAATAACATATGCGGCTTGCATTATGTTTCTTTTGGACAGCACTGTCCTAGACTGATAAAAGATCTTGTGGGGGAGGAGTATTTTATCACTGACATTGTTTGGAATTGTCAACACAAGCTGAAAATAAAAAGCAGATCGAATTCCAGTTAGCCTTAATATTGTTTTTAAATACCCTATAGACAATGTAACAATGTGTCACTCTTGTTATGACACTAAATCAAGCCAGTCTACCTCACACCACTGGGCAGTCCTCACCTTGCTCACAGACTGCTCACAGTTGAGCATTCACAATTCTCTCATTGGGTCCTCGCCCCCTCTCTCCACTGTCCCCTCAATTTTCCTGCCATCCTCATTCCCATTTCCAGGCTTTATTAACATTGCTCCTTCTCACCCAATGTTCTCTCAGAAATGCTTGATCATCTGACTCTTCTGCTTGTTGAAATTCCACTGCCTTTTCCAGCTCAAGACTCCTCACTCAAATCTTCCTCTGAGACACCAGTCCCTCAGTTCCTCTGAGACACCAGGGATCTCTTCTCTTCCCACTCTCTCTCCCCTGTCTTCTCTGACTTGATGAGGCAAGCATGGTCTGTGCTATTAATTTGAATGGACAAATAGCACTTTGTCATTGCTCAAAAATTTTTTTAAGGTGTATGTCTCATTGAGATGTTCTTAAATAGCTGAAATTTACATGTCTTTTTCATCTCATTCAGAGCCTAGCACAATATTATGACATTTAATATATTCAATAGATAATTGTTGAATGAGTGAATAAATCATAGGTTAAATTTATTAAAATGAGTTCATCTGTGAGTGACAGATCACTCAAAATAACACATATTTGCACAAGACAGAAGTTTATTTTTCTTTCATATAAATGTCTGGGTAGGTGGCACAGAGCTCTTTGGGTACTCAACTGTGTAGGGTGCCTTGACTCCTTTCAGCTCTTGGTCTGCCATTACTAGGATATGGTGCTCATCCTTATGGTTCAAGAGAATATGCTACACAATAGCATTGAAAAGTACAAAATACTTAGGAACAATTCATCAAAAGAAGTGGAGGGCCGGCCCCGTGGCTTAGCAGTTAAGTGCATGCGCTCTGCTACTGGAGGCCCGGGTTCGGTTCCCGGGCACGCACTGATGCACCGCTTCTCCGGCCATGCTGAGGCCGTGTCCCACATACAGCAACTAGAAGGATGTGCAACTATGACATACAACTATCTACTGGGGCTTTGGGGGGTGGGAAGGAGGAGGATTGGCAATAGATGTTAGCTCAGAGAGGGTCTTCCTCAGCAAAAAGAGGAGGATTAGCATGGATGTTAGCTCAGGGCTGATCTTCCTCACAAAAAAAGAAAAAAAAAGTGCAAAACTTGTACATGGAAAACTACAAAACATCATTGAAAGAAATTAAAGATTTAAATAAATGGAAATACATCCTGTGTTCATGGATCAGAAGACTTAATATTGTTAAGATCAAAACAGTCCTCCAAACTGATCTACAGATTAAATGCAGTCTCCATTGAAATTCCAGCTGGCTTCTTTGCAGAAATTGACAAGCTAATCCTAAAATTCATATGGAAATTCAAGGGACTCAGAATAGCCACAACAGTCTTTAAAAAGAAGAACAAAGTTGGAAGACTCAAACTGCCCTATTTCAATACTTACTACAAAGCTATCAAGACAGTGTGTACTGGCATAAGGATAGACCAATGGAATAAGAGTCCAGAAATAAGCATTCACATTTACAGTCAATTGATTTTTGACAAATGTGCCACAACAGTTCAACGGGACAGAATATTCTTTTCAATAAATGGTGCTGAAGCAAATGGATATCTACATGCAAAAGAATTAAGTTGCACCTCTACCTCTCATCATATACAAAAGTTCACTCAAAATGTATCATAGACCTAAATTTAATAGCTAAAACTAGAAAATTCTTGATGAAAACATAGAAGTAATTCTTTCGTGACCTTGGATGTGGCATTGTATTCTTAGACACGACACCAAAAGCAAAAACAACAAAAGGAATAGATAAATCGGACTTCATTAAAATTCAAAACTTTTGTGCATCAAAGGACACTATCAAGAAAGTGAAAAGCAACCAAACAGAATGGGAGAAAATATTTGCAAATCATATCTCCAATAAGGAATCTGTATTCACAATACATAAAGAACTCTTACAATTCAACAGCAACAAAAAGACAAACACCTCAATTTTTAAAATAGGCAAAGCATTTCAATAGACACTTCTCCAAAGAAAATATATAAATGGCCAGTAAGCACATGAAAAGATGCTCAACATCACTAGTCACGAGAGAAGTACAAATCAAAACGAAAATGAGATCACATTTCACACCCACTAAGATGGCTCTAATCAAAAAGACAGATAATAACAAGTGTTGGTGAGGATGTGGAGAAATTGGAACCCTCATATATTGTTGGTGGCAATGTAAACTGGTGCAGTCACTGTGGAAAAGTTTTGTGGTTCTTCAAAAGGTTAAACATAGAGTTACCACAAGATCTAGGATTTCTACTCCTAGGAATATACCCAAGAGAAATGAAAACATATATCTATGCAAAAATTTGTACATGAATGTTTATAGCACCATTATTCATAATAGCCAAAAACTGGAAACAACCCAAATGTCCATCAACTGATGAATGGATAAATAAAATGTGGTATAATCATACAATGGAATATTATGTGGCAGTTAAAACAAAAAAATGAAGTACTGATACATGCCACAGCATGGATGAACCTTGAAAACATGCTAAGTGAAAGAAGCCAGTCACAAAAGACTACATATTGTATAATTTTACTTACATAAAATGTCCAGAATAGCCAAGTCTATAGAGACATAAAGTAGATTAGTGATTCCCTAGGTCTAGATCAGAGGGAGGGAAGGGGAGTGACTGCTAATGGGTTTTGCTGTGGGATGATGAAAGTATTGTAAAATTGTGATGATGTTTGCACAACTCTGTAAATATGCTAAAAACCATTGAATTGTACACTTTAAATTATATGAACTATGTTTCAATAAAACTTCTATTTAAAAAAAAGAGCATCTGGAGCCAGCCCGGTGGCATAGTAGTTAAGTTTGCCTGCTCCACTTCTGCAGCCCGGGGTTCACAGGTTCGGATCCAGAGCGTAGACCTACGCACTGCTTATCAAGCCATGCTGTGGCAGGTGTCCCATATAAAGTAGAGGAAGATGGGCAGGGATGTTAGCCCAGGGCCAATCTTCCTCAGCAAAAAGAGGAGGATTGGCAACACATGTTAGCTCAGGTCTAATCTTCCTCACCAAAAAGAAAAAAAAAAAGAGTATCTTATCCCAGGAAATTATATGGAAGAATGATCAGGAAAAAAGTGGTGAGGAGAACATACCTATGGTTTCTTAGGAAAGTTCTTGGGTAGGTTCATTTAATCTTCACAACCCTATGAGAGTAAAACTATTATTATGTCCACTTTATATGTGAAAAACTGAGGCGCATTCATTTAAACAACTTTCTGACCCACAAGCAAATAGCTTTTGTAAGATAACCAAAAGAGTATATCCTATATATTTGGAAATTAAGAACACAATATAAATAACTCATTGGTAAAAGAAAAAAATCATAAGAAAAATTATGAAGTTTTTAAACTGAATAACAATAAAAATGTTACATAATAAAAAATTCTTGAATAGAAACTTCTAGTCCTGAACAAAAAAGAATAGAGACACTTATCCCTATTTCTCCCACAAAGTATAGCTAAAAAACCCTGGATACTATATAAAGTAAACATAAGGCTTTGAAAGAGGAAGAGAAGAAGGCAGACCAGTTAGTAACCTCGGGACCTGAGGAATGGCACAGAATGAGTTCCTTGGGTATTCTTTTTGCCTATATATCTCAGACTGAGTGTTAGAGAAGCTGGCAACCCAGAAATGCCATCAGACACAGACATAAAAAGCTCCTAAAAAAGCTTGCTTTCTCTAGCCAAAGGACCAGGAAAGGGGCAATCTAGCAAGACATAAAACTTTTGGACAACAATAACTCTATTCCAGCCAACACCATGGAAAAAACTGTGGCCCCACCACCACATACACCAGAAGACTAAGAGGAGAGAGTAAACTTCCACCCTCTCCAGGCTATAACAAGTTGCCCCAAGCCCCTTGCTACGGTGTGTAATGGAAGACCAAGTGGAGAGGTATGACTTTCACCCCAGACAGACAATAATGAAATGTCCCCCCATGGAGTCAGTGGAAATCACATGGGGAACCAGGACTTCCACTCCCCATCCACACACACACACACCAGTGGTAAGAAGGAACTCTTCCCTCTCCCTGCTGGGATGGTGTCAGAGGTGGCCTACTGGAGAGGCATGACTTTCACCACCACCTACTAGTAACAAAGTGCCACTTCCAACCCTAGGGTGTCAACAGAGGGTGAGGGGGACAGCTGGACTTCCACCCCAACCTGGCAGGAAAGAGGTTGTGTCCATATTCCCCTGAAAGCCTGGTGTCAGAGGAAGCTTACTA
This sequence comes from Ceratotherium simum simum, assembly GCF_057802395.1. NCBI lineage: Eukaryota > Metazoa > Chordata > Mammalia > Perissodactyla > Rhinocerotidae > Ceratotherium > Ceratotherium simum. Next base: position 92,930,564 of record NC_141940.1, on the reverse strand, counting down.
AAATAGAAGAATTAAGTAAGATCCTATGTCATAACGTAATACTGAAAATGTCCAAGATACAATCTAAAATCACTCATCATAATAAGAGCCAGGAAAATCTCAACTTGGATAAGAAAAGACAATCAACAACACCAACAATGAGATGTCAACAGACGCTGGAATTACCTGACAACAATTTTAAAGCAGCCATCACAAAAATGTTTCAAGGAGCAATTATGAACATGATATAAACAAACGAAAAAAAAGGAAGTGTAAGCAAAGAAAAAGAAAGTGTCAGTGAAAAAAATAGAAGTTAAAAAGAAGAACCAAATGGAAACTTTGGGACTGAAAAACACAATAACCAAAGTCAAAAAAAACTCATTTGGTAGGCTGAACATCAGAATGGAGAGGACAGAGGAGAGAATCAGTGAACATGAAGATAGAATAACAGGATTTACCCAGTCTAAACAACAGAGAGAGAGAGAAAAAAAAAAAACACTGCAAAACAATAAACACAGCCTCAGGGACCTGTAGAACTACAACAAAAGATCTAACCTTTATGTCTTTGGAGTCATGAGGAGAAGAGGAGACAGAGTGTGGGATTTAAAAAGTGTTTGAAAAATTAATGGCTGAGGGCCGGCCCTGTGGCTTGGCGGTTAAGTGCGCGCACTGTGCTGCCGGCGGCCCAGGTTCGGATCCCGGGTGCGCACTGACGCACCGCTCCTCTGGCCATGCTGGGGCCGCGTCCCACATACGGCAACTAGAAGGATGTGCAGCTATGACAGACAACTGTCTGCTGGGGCTTTGGGGGAAAAATAAATAAATAAAAAATCTTTAAAAAAAAAAAAAAAAAAATTAATGGCTGAAATTTTCCCAAATTTGACAAAAGGCATAAACCTATAGATTTAAGAAGCTGTGTGAATCCAAAACAGGATAAACCCAAATAAATCCATGCCACAACACGTGATAATCAAAATTCTGAAAACTAAAGACAAAGAAAATTCTTGAAATAAATAAAAGAGAAATGACACCTCACATATAGAGAAAACAGTTCAAATGGCAGAGGATTTCTCATCAGAAACGATATAGACCACAAGAAAATGACACAAAATTTTTCAAGTGCTAAAAGAAAAGAACTGTCAACCTAGAATTCTATATCCTGTTAAAAAACACTTTAGGAATGAAGGGGAAATCAGGACATTCTAAGATAAAGGAAAACTAAGAGAATCTGTCACCAGCAGACCTATCCTAAAATAATAGCTAAAGGAAATTCTTGAAAAAGAACAGAAATGATGAAAGAAAAAAATCTGAAAACGTAAGCAGGGAACAAAAAATAAGGGAAAGAGTAAAAATATAGGTAAATAAAATAGACTTTCCTTCTCCTGAGTTTTCTAAAATTTTTTGAAGCAAAAAAAAGATAACATTATGTGATGTGGTCTCATTGGATGTAGAGAAAATATTTAAGATAATTATAAACAGGGGAAAGGAAAGGACTTAAAGGGAGATAAGATTTCTATGCTTCACTCAAACTGGTAAAGTGTAGACACTAGTAGACTGTGATAACTTATATGTGTATGTTGTAATACTTAGGGCAACCACTAAAAATCTATACAATGAGATATACTAAAAAATAACTATAGAATCTGGGGGCCAGAGTTAGAGATGCTACTGGTAGCTAGTAGTAGAGGCCAGGGATGTTGTTAAACATCCTACAATACACAGTACAGTCCCCCACAACAAAGAATTATGTCAATAGCGCTAAAGTTGAGAAACCTTGGCCTACATGCTTACCAGTGCTGGATATTATCATTCTTTCCGATAATATTTTTCAAAAATTTTGTATTTCTGTTTTCTCCTTAACTTCTCTTTATGTAGCCAGTGATAACTAGTTTTCCACAACCACCACCAACTTGTCATTCTTTTAATTTTGCCAGTATGGTAGTTTAAAAAATGATAACCTTATTTTATTTTGTTCCTCTTCAAAAGAATGGAGGTATTTTACTTCTTACTTTATGTATTATTTGAATTTGTTATAATGAACATGTATTATTTTTATAATTTTTTTGAAATGCTATTAAAGATTTTTTTTAAATACTACAAATAAATCAAATGGGATTCTAAAATTTGTTCAAGTAACCTACAGAAGTGCAGGTACAAGAAACAGAAACAAACAAACAAAGAAAACATAGAAAAAAAATTAAAATAACAAATTTAAGCCTTAACATATCATTACTTACATTAAATGTAAATGGTCTAATTACACCAATTGAAAGACAAAGATTGACAAAGTGGATTAAAACATATAACCCAACTATGAAACTCACTTCAAATACAATATAGGTAGGTTGAAAGTAAAAGAATAGAAAAATATATACCATGCAAACATCAATCAGAAGGAAGCAGGAATGGCTATACTATTATCAGATAAAATTGTCTTCAGAGCAAAAAAATTACCTTGGGAAGAGAGGAATTTTACATAAAAGAATCAATCTACCAAGAAGACACAGCAATCCTAAATGTTTATGCACGAACAAATGGAGCTGTAAAATATGGGAAGCAAAAATTAATACAACTGAAAGGAAAAATAGAAAAATCCACAATTACAGTTAGAGACTTCAACACCCCCCTATAAACAATTGATAAAACTTCTAGGCAGACAATCACCAAGGATATATAAGAAAGTAACACACCATTGACCAACAGGATCTAATCAACATTTATAGAACATTCTACCCAATAACAGCAGAATACACATTCTTTTAAAGTGTCATGGCATGAAAATGGCACTGAAATTGAAGAAGGAAACCCCTGCCCCTCCCAAAGCCAAAGGCAAAGCAAAAGCTTTGAAGGCCAAGAAAGTAGTGCTGAAAGGCATCCATAGCCACAAAAAAAGAGAAGATCTACACATCACCCACCTTCCAGTGGCCCAAGACACTGCGGATCTAAAAGCAGCCCAAATATCCTTGGAAGAGCACTCCCAAGAAAAACAAGCTTGATTACTATGCCATCATCAAGTTCCCCCTGACCACTGAGTCAGTCATGAATAAGATAGAAGACAACAGCACATTGAGTTCACTGTGGATGTCAAGGCCAACAAGCACCAGATCAAACAGGCTGTCAAGAAGCTCTATGACATTGACATGGCCGAGGTCAACAAGATCAGGCCAGATGGAGAGAAGAAGACATATGTCTGACTGGTTCTTGACTATGATGCTTTGGATGTTGCCAACAAAATTGGAATCATCTAAACTGAGTCCAGTTGACTAATTCTAAATATAAATTTTTTCACCATAAAAAAATAAAATAGAATAAAGTGTCCGTGGAACACAGAACAAGATAGTTCATATCCTAGGCCATAAAACAAACCTCAAGAAAATTAAAAGAATGGAAATCAGAGTGTGTTCTCTGACCACAAAGGAATCAAACTAGAAACCAATAACAGAAAGGTAACAGAAAATATCCAAGCACTTGAAAACAAAAGAGCACACTTCTAAATAATCCATGGGTCAAAGAGGAAGTCTCAAAGGAAACAAAAAATACATTGAATTGGATGAAAATAAAAATATAGCATACCAAAATTTGTGAGATGCTGCTAAACCAGTGCTGAGAGGGAAATTTTTTACCACTAAATGCTTACATCAAAAAAGAAGAAAAGTCTTAGATCAGTCACACAATTTCCTTAAGAAACTACATGAAGAAGAGCAAAATAAACCCAAAGGAAGCAGAAGGAAAGAAACAACAAAAATAAGAGCAGAAATCAATGAAATTGAAACCGGAAAAACAATATAGAAAATCAATGCAACAAGGAGCTGGTTCTCTGAAAAGAGCAATAAAAGTGACAAATCTCTAGCAAGACTTACAAATAACAAAATACGGAAGGCACAAATTACTAATATCAGAAATGAACAGGAAATATTACTACAGACACTGCTGACATCAAAAAGATAATAAGGAAACACTATGAACAATTCTACACACATAAATTTGATGAATTAGATGAAATGGACCAATTCCTCAAAAGGCACAAACTACCACAACTCACCCAATATGAAATAGATAATTTGAGTAGCCTTGTAACTATTACAGAAATTGAATTTGTAACTTTAAAACTCCCAAGAAAGTAATCCTCAGGCCTACATGAATTCTACCAAAAATGAATTCCAGGTGAATTCTGTCAAACATTTTAAAAAGAATTAAAATCAAATCTGCAAAATCTTTTCCAAAAAATAGAAGAGGAGAGAAGATTTCTCAACTTATTTTATGAGGCCAATATCACCCTGATACCAAAATTAGACAGTCCAAAAAAGAAAACTGCAGATCAATAGCCTTCATGAATATAGGCATAAAAATTCTTAAAATATTAGCAAATAGAATTGAGCAATATATAAAAAGAATTACACATCATCAACAAAGAGGATTTATTCCAGAGATGCAAAGCTGTTTCTGTAGTTGAAAATCAGTCTATGTAAACCACCATATTAACAGGCTAGAGAAGAAAAATAATACGATCATACTAAATGAGGGAGAAAAAGCACTTGACAAAATTTAACACCCAAGAAGGATGTCAGCAAAAATGGTGAAGTGAGGAGCTTCAAAATTTCGCCCTTTCTTAAAAGCAATGAAAAAACTGGCAAAATCAATCTTTTCAGAACTCTAGATACTAACCAAAAGTTTGCAGTGACCAGAGGAGTGCTTAATTAAGAAAAACAAGCTGAATCTCAGTAAGAACAGTGAGCTTTGTGGAGTTTTAACATATCTTGGTCCCATCCTCCACTCCCAAGCTCAGTGGTAGCCTTGAAAATAACACTCCACCTTCCTGATATTGGTGTGGAGGGGAGCAGAACAAACCTCATTCACAAAGAACTGCAGTTATTTGCTTTGACTCATCTGGCGTCTCCCTGGAAGACCAGCTCAAAAGGCTTACCTTTATCTTGCCTACCTCAAAACTCATTCAGTTTCTGAGCAAGTTAAACATAGGGTTACTACATAGATCAAGGACATAGAACAGAGAACCCAGAAATAGAACACATAAGCAAGACCAACTGATTTTTGACAGGGGTGCAAAAGCAATTCAATGGAGGAAAGATAGTCTTTTCAGCAAATGGTGCTACAGCAATTGGATATCCATAGGCAATAAATAAATAAATAAATAAATAAAACAAACCTCGACCTAAACCTCATTCCTTATATAAAAATTAACTCAAAATTTATGATAGCTTTAAATATAAAAGGCAAAACTGTAAAACTTTGGAAGAAAATATAGGGAAAATATCTTTGGGCCTAAGGCAAACATGAAACCAAAAGCACAGATCATAGAAGAAAAAAATCAATAAACTGAACTTCATCAAAATTTAAAACTTTTGCTCTGTGAAAGACTCTAAGAGAATGAAAAAAACAAGCTATAGACCTGGAGAAAATATTTTTAAAACATATCTGACAATAGACTTGTATCTAGAATATATAAAGAACTCTCAAAATTCGATGGTAAAAAAGCAAACACTCTAATTAGAAAATGGGAAAAAAACACAAAGTGACATTTCACTGAAGAGGATATACAGATGGCAAATAAGCACATGAAAAGATGTTCAACATCACTAGCCATTAGAGAAACACTGCTATTAGAAAAGCTAAAATAAAAAAAAATAATGACAATATCAAATGCTGGTGAGGATATGGAGAAACTGGATCTCTTAAACATTGCCAGTGAGAACGAAAAATGTTACAACCATTCTGGAAAATAGTTTGGCAATTTCTTTAAAAAACTAAACATATATTTACCATATTATCCAGCAAAAGCAATCCTGGGTATTTATTCCAGAGAAATTAAGACTTATCTCCACACAAGAATGTGTATACAAGTGTTCATAGCAGCTTTATTTGTAGTCGTCAGAAATTGGAAACAACCAAAATGTCCTTCAATAAATGAATGGTTAAACAAACTATGGTACATCCTTATCATGGAATGCTTCTCAGCAATAAAGAAGAACAAACTATTGATACATGCAACAGTTTGAATGGATCTCAAGGGCATTATGCCAAGTGAAAAAGGTCAGTCTCAAAAGTCACATACTGTACGAGTCCATTTATATAACTTTCTCCAAATGATAAAATCATAGAGATGGTGAACAGATTTGTAGCTACCAGGAGTTAGGGATGGTGGGTGAGAAGGGAGTGGGTGTGATTCTAGAAGACTAGCAGGTGGAAGATCTTCGTAGTGATAGAATAGTTTTGTATTTTCATTGTGATGGTGGTTACACAAATCAATACATGTGATAAAATGGCAAAAAACTATACACATACATTGTACCAATGAAAGTTTCTTGATTTTGATATTGTACTATGGTTACCTAAGAGGTAACCATTGGGAGAAACTGGGTAAAGGTTAAAGAGGACCTCACTGTACTATTTTTTGCAACTTCCTGCGAATCTATAATTATTTCCAAGTCAAAAGTTTCTAAAATTGTGAAATAAGATGAAATGAAAAGTAATGAGCTAAGCACTGAACTTAAGAAATTAGCAAGAGAAAAACAGGATAAACCCAAAGAAAAGTGAAAAAAGGAAATAACAAAGCTAAGAAATAAAATAGAAGACAAACAATAGAGAGGATGAACAAAGTTGATTTATTGAAAAGACAATACTATGAAAAATTTAATGTCGATAAATTTATACCTTAAACAAAATGGCAAAACTTCTAGAAAATATAACCAACCCAAACTGACTCAGGGAAAAATAGAAATCTTGGGTAGTCCTATAAGAACTGAGGAAATAAAATCAATATGTAAAAATATCAGGCCCAGATGATAAATGTAGGTAAAATGTATGCAAACTGAATCCAGCAATGAACAGAACAGATAACGATCACAACTAAGCTATGCTTATCCAAGGAAGGCAAAGTTGGTTTAATATTAGAAATTCCATTATTTTTATTCACTGATTAAGAAAGAAAAAATAAATTATAATCTTAACAAATGCAGTAAAAGCATTCCATGTAATTCAATACCTATTTGAAATAAAACTACCTAACAATCTAGGAATGGAAGATAACTTAATATAAGTTATTTACCATAAACCTAAAACCCACCTAATACCTAAATCTGAAGTGTGAGAACTTCACCTTTAAAATCTGATCAGGAAAAAGACAAGGACTATTACTACTCTCTCTAACCAACACCAAAATAAGATCCTATCTGGTGAAGTAAAATGAGAAAGAGAATTTATAACCTTTATAGGTTATAATGATTGAAAAGAAGGAAAAACTCATCATTTAAAAAATATTTGATTGCTAACACAGAAAACCCAAGAGAATTAGTTGACAGATGATTGGAGTTAATAGAATAATTGAGAATGGTTGATTAAAATGGGAAGATTTAAAATTAATTTCATTTCTATACAACAGCAACAGACAGAAAACATAATGTTTCAAAATACACCATTTATAATAGCAAAAAACAGTTATCTAAGAATAAATCTAATAAAGATATGCAAGACATTTATAGAGAAAGTTATAAAGCTTTACTAAAAATTAAAGCAACTGTCACTCCCCAAACTGACAGAAATATGAGGTTTATTCTCCATACAATGTCAACAGGAGGCCTCTGGACTGCAGACAATAGGCACATTTGAAGGCAGAAGTACCTTACTGCAAACCAAGGGAGTATGTGACCAAATCCCTAAATGCTAAATACCGAGATCCCATCCCACCGCACCCCCAGTCTTTCTCCCAGTTGGATCGCAAAACTCTGGCAGCCAAACCTTTACCCTCCTGGAAGAAAATGATATGATCCTTCTCTAAGGAATTCAGCCAATCCACGAAGAAAGACATAAAGATACTGACCTTAGGGATTCTTCAGGTGACTCAACAGCAAAGCTCAAAGCCAACAAGTTCCATTCATCTGGTCAGATGTCTCAATCAACATTTTTTTTTATTTTAATATAAAAATGGTATTTTTTTATTGAGCTAACATTTGTTTATAACATTATATAAATTTCAGGTGTATATCGTTATATTTCAGCTTCTGTATAGACTACATTGTGTTCACCACCAAAAGTCTAGTTGCCATCTGCTACCTTACACGTGTGCCCCTTTACACCTTTTGCCTTTCCCCCACCGCTCTTCCCCTCTGGTAACCACCAATCTGTTCTCTGTACCTATGTGTTTGTTATTGCTGTTGTTATTGTTTTATCTTCCACATATGAGTAAAATCATACCGTATTTGGATTTCTCCATCTGACTTATTTCGCTTAGCATAATCCCCTCAAGGTCCATCCATGTTGTCACAAATGGCAAGATTTCATCTTTTTATGGGGGAGTAGTATTCCATTGTACATATACACCACATCTTCATTATCCATTCATCTGATGATGGGCACTTAGGTTGTTTCCATGTCTCAGTATTTATCCAAAGAACACGAAAACACTAATTCAAAAAGATATATGCACCCCTATGTTCATTGCAGCATTAGTCAATCAACTTTTTAATCCTAGACTCTGTTTTTTCTTTGAGGAAGATTGGCCCTGAGCTAACATCCATTGCCAATCTTCCTCTTTTTTTCTTTTTTCTCCCCAAAGCCCCAGTACATAGTTGTATATCATAGTTGTAGGTCCGTCTAGTTCTTCTATGTGGGACACTGCCTCAGCATGGCTTGACGAGCGGTGAGTAGGTCCATGCCCAGGATCCAAACCAGCAAACCCCAGGCCACCAAAGTGGAATGCGTGAACTTAACCGCTACACCACCGGGCCGGCCCCTAATCCTAGACTCTTAATCATGAACAGTCAAACACAGTCTAACAACCATCATAGGAAAGTGTCTCTAATATGGAAAATAGAGTCCAAAGCAAACAAACCCTTAAACAAATAAATGAAGGCAACCTGAAGGAAACATAATCTATGCAAGGAAAATAAAACTTTAAAAATAATTATAATTAATATATTAAAAGAGATTGGAAAAGATATTACATCCATGAAACAAGAACAGAATTCCATTATTAAAATAGAGAAGAAAAAAGAGCTTTTGGAAAGTAAGCAGAAATAAAAAACTCAACACTGAAGTTGAAAGACAAAAAAAGGAATAATGATGAGGAAAGAAATCTGAGAAAACTAAGGGACCCAACCAAGAGGTACAACATTGGGAAAAGCAGAGATGAGAAAATCATCACTGAAAGAACTAAAGAAAATTTCTCCAAACTCAGAGATATGAATTGTCAGTTTAAAAGGCCTACTTAGAACACAGCACAATGGAAGAAAATAGGCCTACATCATGGTAAGTTCAAAACAATGGGAACAAACAGAAGCTTCTAGAACAGAAAAAAAATAGGTTGTATACAAAAGATCAGATATCAGAATGGCTTTATTCTTCTCAACAACAGCAATGGAAGCAAGAAAACAATGGAGCAATGCTTTCAAAATTCTAAACAAAAATGATTTCCAACCTAGAATTCTGTACTCTACTAAACTATCATTTTAAAGTAAATAAAGACATGTAATATGCAAGATCTCAAAATACTTATTTCCTAAGCAGCTACTGAAGGAGATGCTCACCAAAACTAGAAGAGTAAATCAAGACAAAGAAAGATATGAGACACAGGAAACAGGAGATCCAGGATGGGACACAGATGAAGTAAATTCCCAGGTAGACAGTGAAGGGATATCCTGGGACGACAGCTGTGGATCAGACATGTGCAACCAGCCCAAACTGGAGCAGGTAACTCAAGTGATAGGCATGCTGAGGGATGCCATTTCCAAGATGCCCACTGCCTTTGCACCATTTTTTAACCTGAGAACAGCATACCTGAATAAGCCTGACCAAGATTTTTCTACATATTTGGCTTGTCTTGACCAGAACTTAAGTACTTGTGGCTCTCCCCTCCATGCTCTATTGTCTGTATTGACTGAGGACACCCATTTCACTCACAGGAATGTTCTTTGACCTCCTGGGAGCTAGAGCTGCTGTTTTGCAGAAGATGCAAACATTTTTTTCATGTGGCCATTCCTCATACAGACTCTAGAAAATTCTGGGACATAATATCTGGCTTGAATTCAGTGAAGACATTTATATTTATTTACTTATATTGGTAACAATATGCCCCTGGCAAGTTACTTTCTAGAGATCTAACAATACAGGAGAAGAGCTCAGAGAAAATAAAGAATGAGTGGTGTATTAGTTTCCTGTGGCTACTGTAACAAATTACACAAATTGAATTTTATTTAAACAGAAATTTATTCTCTCATAGTTCCAGAGAGCAGAAGTCTGAAATCAAGGTGTCAGCAGGGCTTTACTCTCTCTGAAGGCTCTAGGAAACAATCCATTCTTGGTCTCTTCCAGCTTCTGGTGGCTGCAGGTGTTCCTTGGCTTCTGGCTGCATCACTCCAATCTCTTCCTCTGTGGACACTTTGCCTCCTCCTCTTCTCTTTTGTCTCTCCTTTCGTGTGTCTCTTATAAGGACACTTAACATTGGACTTAGGGCCCACCTGGATAATCCAGGATATCTCCTTATCTCAAAATCCTTAACTTAATTATATCTGCAAAGACCCCTTTTCCAAATAAGGTCACATTCGCAGGTTCCAGGGATTAAGATGTGGACATATCTTTTTTTTTTGGGGGGGGGCGTTGGGGGGCACCATTCAATCTACTACAAGTGGTTAGCAAATCTCTCAATTCAGTGTTTCTCAAATTTCAGTAAGATACAGACCACTTCTAAAATAAAGCCATTTTCACCGAAAACAGAACAAAACAAACAAATAATTCATAATAGATTTTTGTGTGTGTAGAATTTGACAGACTGATTTAAAATTTATATGGGAGAGCAGAGTCAAGAATAGCTCAGACATTCCTGAAGAAAAATGACAATGTTGAGGGAAACTTGCTCCAAGTCTTATAAATTTATAGTAATTGAGGCACTATGATATTGCTTTAGAGATAGACAAATGAGCCAACAGAATATAATAACACAATCAACAGCCCAGCATGACACCAAAACATACAGAGACACTTGGTATATGACAGAGGCGTCATTGCAAATTAAGTTATTTGTATGAAAAAAAGTGGATCTTTACCTCATACCATGAAAAAAAATCATTTCCAGGTTCATTCAGGATTTAAATATGAACAGCAAACTTTAACATATTTAGAAAATACAAGATAATATCCAATGATCTTAGGAATCCAAATATCCATCAACAAGAAAAGAGTTAAATAAATAGTCATATACAAAAAAATACTTGTGGACACTGTGATGCATTTCCAAGATCCCCCTTCAAGGAAGAACTTGTGGCCCCAACTGCTGTGAGTGCTGTTTGCCATCTGCCTTCAGCTGTCAAACCCCTAGGGACTGCCTCAGTTGCAGAGCACTGCCTCGTCCAAGGTCACCTCTCTTACTGAGATGGCCACATCCAATGACTGATCAGCCCAACTCAGGACAACCATGAATGTTCTGAATGGCCATTCTATTTTTATTTTATTTGCTCATGATACTATGAGCCAGGAATTTGGTCTGGGCTTAGCTGGCCAGTTCTGTTCCACATAGCATTGGCTGGGTTCATTCACTCAGCTGCATTCAGTTGGTAACTAGGCTGAGCTAGAAGGTACAATAAAGCTTCATGCACATGTCTGGAAACTAAATGCTCCTCCAAGTGGCCTCTATCTCACTATATGGTTAGCTTGGATTCCTCACAACATGGTGGTCTCACAGTAATCAGATTTTTACATGGTAGCTGGCTCCTAAGAGGGAGCATTCCAAGTAGTGAAGGCAGAAGCTATAGATCTCTTAGTTCCTAGCCTTGGAAGTCACCCAGCATCACTTCTGCTACATTCTATTAGTCAAAATAACTCAGAGGGCCAGCCAGATCCAAGGGGAGGGGAAATAGACTCCTCTTCTTGACGAAGGCATGATGAGGTCATATTGCAAAAGAGCCCGTGGGACAGGAGAGATTTTTGTGGCCATCTTTGGAAACACAATCTGCCAGAGCTATCATGTACAGCCGAGCAAGCTGTATGCTGTACAACTCCAGGAGTTACCATTTTCCCAGACTTCAAAGCAAATAGCTCCCCCTAGAGTTGTGCAATACAGCATAATTGGTCCCCACAGCCCTAGACTCGCACACACGTAACACTGATCACTAATAGCAAGTCATAGATGAATATATACAATAGTACACCATTTATATGAAGTTTAAAATGTCAAACTGAAGAATATATCATTTGGATACATAAAAATGTAGTAAACCTATAAAGACAAGCAAGGAAATGATAAACACAAAATTTAGGAAAGTGCTGGAGGATATGGCTTTTAAGATCAAACAGAAATACAGAAACTTGAGTGGTCTTGGTAATAGTCTACTGCTTCAGCTAGATGGTAGATACATGGGTATTTGTTACCTGCATAACATTCTTTTGTATCTACAAAATAATCCAAACTCAATTGAGAAAGAAAACAAATAAGTAATATAATAAAATAGAAAAAGTAAATAAAGATTAATTCAGGATAGTAGTAGCCTCTGGAATAATGGAAAGAGATATGATAGGACAAGGATATCCAGGGGATCTAGTAGTACTTATTAAGTTAGCTTGGTGAGTACTTGGCACATTTTTCTTTATACCTTATAAATTGATTACATACCTCCTTTTGTTTGTGGCTGTCAGAAGATAGAGACCACAGAATCAGCAGTGAACAGAATGGTGCCTTAACAAGAATTATTCCCCCCTGGGTGTATCTTGTGGTACTCAGAGAGAATACAATACAGACAAAGTCTAAACTTCTCATTCTAGAAAGGCCATAGGTAAGCTTGTAAACAAAGAAGAAAGAAATATTCAGCTTCTCCTTCCAGGATATAAGATGAAAACCTTATACTCAATCTAAACTGAGAGTACTAAATATAATAAAAGTTGAGGTGGGAGGGCATTAAAATTGTGAGAGATATATGTATATTAGTACTGAATGTTGTCTGAAGTGGTTGCAGATGTCATCAAATCATACTTCTGTGAAAAAAAAATTGAGAGGGAAGAGCTCACTGTTCAAGGACCACTCATTGAGTCTGTATCATGGTTAAATATAGAAGACCACCCAGATAAGTGAAAGGGAGACACTTCTGTGTTTAGAATCTTTCATTGTAATTGTACCAGTAATATTAGAAGAGCCTATTTTACTCTTTGGATTTCTAAATTTCTGTCCAGCATTTTCAAGAATCACTCAGAAGCAAAGATGACATAAATAATGCAATGCTCGGCACACATTCTCTCTTTTCAGAGAATCAGGATGGCAATCTAAAGAGGTAGCTTTTGAGAAAACTGGGCGCACAAATATGGAACCATTTAGGTCATTTGTCATGACAGTAAATAAGAAATTGAGTAAACTATATTTCAACAAAGAAAATTTCTCTAAGAAGGAAGACAAGGACTCTAAAAGACATTGTGTCAGGATGAAATCTACTCATGGCTCGGTTCTTCACAAAAGCCTTAGCTCTGTTTTCTGTAGACTAGTCCACGGATGTAATGGAATATATATTATTCCATTATATATTATTCCATTATATATATTCCATATATATATAATATATATTCCATTATGTATGTATATATATGGTCTTTGCTCAAATGTCATCTCCCTAGTAAGTCCTTCCCTGACTACTCTATTTAAAATGCAACACCCCTCCCTCCTCAGCACTTCCTATCCCCCTTCTATGCTTGATTTTTTTCTTCCACAGCACTTATCACTTTCTAAGACACTATAAAATATTCCTCTTTACTTTGGTTTACTGTCTTAATTTCCTCCCCTAGAATATAAACAGAGATTTTTTTCTTCCCTTGCTATTCCCAGCATCTAGAACAATGTCTAGGATGTAATAGGTGCTCCATAGATATTTGTTTTATGAATTGGATGAATGAAATCTGGTAAGATGAGAGCTGGCAGCTGCTGTCATCCATGGTCTGGTCTTGTGGAAAAACCTGTCTGAAAGAGGAAAGCTGACCCAGAGAAGCTGCCACTCTCCACCCTAGTGGGGGATTAGCCTCTGTCCCTGTCCTCCCAGAAGCCAGCTACATCTCTGCCTTTACCAGAGTTTTCTACATGAGCCAATAAATTCCCCTTTTTGCATAAAGTGAGCTTCTTTCATTTGCAACCACAAGAGTTCTAACATGTGAGCATTCTTTGCACAGACATATACAGGACAAATGTTCCCTTTTGCCAAGTAAAAGCCTCTCTGAGTGGTCTACATCCTCAGTTCACACTCTGCTTCATTTTCCATCCTCAGCTTCTCCCAACTTGGCAATGGTACTTTGTTCCACACTAGAAGGCTTCGGTTACAACACCATTTGCAGTCATTCGAAACCTGTATGTTTCACCAACCTTGTGCAAAGCAGGATATAGAGACAAGGCAAGGCATGCTGCCTCCCACCTCCTGCCCCATCCCATCCAGCCCTTCAATCATCCAAGCTCTTTGGCCACCCAAACCCAAACACTTGACATCTAGACACTCACATATTTGCCTGTGTTGTCCCACCTCCTCTTTCTACCACATTACCACTAATTCTACCCTGCCAGTCAGAAATCGATAACAGAGAATGAGGAAACCAAGGATATTGTGACACATCATAAATATCTTTGTGACCCACCAAAGTGTCCCAACCCGCTGGTTGGGAAATAGCAGTTCATAAAAGCATCGTATATGCTGTTCATTTTGCAAAACAGTTAGCCAGCCAAATGAAAAAGGATTCAGAGGATTTAAGAAACCTATTTATTACAAGTTTAAAAGTCTGAATAAACACACACGATGTTATAATAGACTTATTTTGTAACTTCTTAGCCAATAGGACCACATACTCACGTACCAGTGCTGTTAACAAACCCCATTATTCTTCCATTTGATCATTTAACAAACATGAATTGAATACCCCTGTCTGAGTCAGACATTGCCTGGTGCTGGGCCCTGAAGGGGCTTGCAGCCTGGAGTGAGAGACACACAAGCAGACACACAACAATAGAGTCGTAAAGAAGCATGAGGCACAGGATATTTTGTAAGCACTATGGAGAAGCATCTTTTTTTGTGTGTGTGTGAGGAAGATTGGCCCTGAGCTAACATCTGTTGCCAATCTTCCTCTTTTTGCTGAGGATGACTGGCTCTGAGCTAACATCTGTGCCAATCTCCCTCTATTTTTTGTACAGAGGATGCTGCCACAGCATGGCTTGATGAGCAGTGTGTCAGTCTGCGCCCAGGATTCGAACCTGCAAACCCTGGGCTGCCGAAGCAGAGCACATGAACTTAACCACTATGCCACCGGGCCAGCCCCAGAAAAGCATCTCATCTTGTTTTGAGGAGTCCAGAAAAACATCTCGGAGGAGATAATGCCCAGAGAACAATCTTAAAGGGAGAGTGGGATTAGCCCAACAAAGGAGGGGTAGGACATTCTAAGAAGAGAGGCAGCATGAGCAAGGGCATGGAGGCTACAAAAATTTTAGTGCTGCTGGGATATAAAGGGAAGGCAAGCATGGCAGAAGGAGAGAAGAGGGGGAGGGACAGGGAAAGGGCATGATGGGCTGTGAATACGGAGATACACCTCCTAGCCCCCCTACAAGGAAGGACTTGATACCCCATCTGTGGGAATGTAGTGAGCAGACAGCCCTCAGCCCCTTCAAAGTCTGCCTCAGCTGCAGAGAACCACCTCACCCCAAATCATACCATCCTGGGGATAAGCCACACACAATGACTGATTGAGGCACGGGGAAAAAGGCCTGATCATCTCGGCCCAGCTTGGGACAACTTGGAAGGGCCATCTAGCTCTAGAGCTCCCAGCAGGGTAGGCCAAAGCTGTCATTGAGCCTGCATCGCAGCTCAACTTCTCCCTCTGCCCACTCCTGCTTCCTTCTCCTTTCCATAGCTGTTGATCTCAAGGGCTCTCTTTAATAAACATCTTGCACGCTAAACTCAGTCTCAGTCTGCTTCTCAAGGGAACCCAACCTGTGACACGGGCCATTAATGTTTATTGAGAAACTTGGACTTAAAGCTATACTGAGGTTTTAAATAAATTGCACTTCCAACACCACAGCATTATCACCATATGTGTTCCCTTTCAGAAACCATGCTGACAGACACAAGAGGTGCCTTTCACTTACTCCAGCAACCATACCTAAGAGCGGCTACATAGGAGAGAAGTCCAACTCTGTCCTTTAGATTTCCCTGAAGGTGACCTGAGTGTATCTGAGAAGATGGAAGTACCCCTTCTTCAGAATTTCATCCATGGCTCAGCCACATCCATCCATCTATTTGTTTATTCATCCAAGAAACATGTCCTGAACATATGCTAAGTGCTGTGCTAACTTGGTCACTTCTTGCCCTGGTGCTAACCTTTAAGATAATTTTAGAATTCTCAATAATGGTTGTAAAAAAATCCAATTAAAAGAAACTTTAGTTATAGGAACACCAATGTGTATGGTTTACCCTGAAATTCCTTAGCTGTTTTCTGAGTTCAAACTCTCTAAGGGCACCTTTGTTTGTGGTTTGGCTTCCCATATGGTGTTTGCAGTGAGAGACAAGGCCAGTCGGAGGGCTGTCAGAACTCTCTGCAGCTCATAGTTCCTATTGCAAACCCATAAATAGACATTCTGGACTCCCTTATTTGTATGATAAATTTATGAATTATGGGATACAATATTGAAATTCTTGGTTCCAAAAACAAACCAGAAGATTTTGCCCAAAAGTGGCCTTCAGTTAAACAACATTTATTAAGTTCTTTGTGCTAAGCACTGGGTGAATACAAATATAAGCAAGACATATTCCAGCCCTTACCAAGCACATAGGCAGATGAGACATGTCCACAAATGACTGGTATAATCAATAAATATACAAGAGATAATAAAGGGAAGAAGAAAGGAGAGTGTTAGGAGGATCTCAAACTTGAGTACCTCTTATGCACTAGGCACTTTATCTGTGTTATCTCACTTAATGCTCATAACAACCCTATGAAGTAGCCTTCTTTTTCTTATTTTATTCATGAGAAAAATTGAGGAGTCCATGGTCACACAACTAGTAAGTGGAGGAGTACCAGTCTGCTTGACTTCAAAGTCCAAGCTCTTCTCTTACAACCTGCCAGCTCCCATAGCACCATAACAGAAGCATGAAAAGAACATTGCTGATGGGCAGTTCAAAGGGAGAGCAAGGGCTTCTGGGTTGAGGAGTGAGGGAAAATTCTATGGAATAGGTGATGGTTGGGGGAGGTCATGAAGTATGGGTAGAGTTTTAACTAGCAGAGGATTATAGGGAGGGTGTTCTGGGTGGAGGGAACAACATGATCAAAGGTCCCAAGCTATGGGAAATGTCTAAGGACCTACAGGGTGTGTTTTATGTCAGGTTCTTCAGGAAGTAGACTCTGAGATGGAGTTTAGTGTCCAGAAAATGTATTAGGGAGTGTCCTTGGGCTCAACACCTGTGGGAAGTGAAGAAAGTGGGATTAGGCAAAGGAAGGTGTTGGGCTGCAATGCAGTCACAAAAAAAAGCCTAAGCCAATCTCCTGAATTGCTCTGAAGCTGGAATGACTTTTCAGAGTTGTCTTGCCTTGAGACAAGGGGGATAGGTCTTTATAGCCCCTCCTTTTGACCAGTCATTGGATGTAGGCTGTCTCTGGAAGGGAATGTGAATCTTGAGTGAGGTGGTTCTCTTCACATGACAGCAATCCCCAAAGAGGGACTCACATGAAAGCCATCATCCACCAACACTTCTAACAGCTGGAGGAGTGAGTTCCTTAGTCCTTAAGGGGGAATTCTGGGTGGCCCACCATGAAGTTCACTATAGGACGTGTGTCTTGGGCAGTAAGCTGGCTTATCTGGCAAAACGTGAGAGTGTAAGACTAAGGAAAGGATGAAGTTGGAAAGTTGAGAGGGAGTGGACATTGAAGGCCAGACTTTGTGTTTTGTAAAGAAGGGAAAAGGGTCACTAAGTTTTTCATGAGGCAAAGTCATGGCTAGAAATTATACCTATCATAATGCATGGGACATCTGAGGGTGGAGAGAACCCAGAGGAGAATCAATGGGTTCTTCCACAGTCAAGGTGGAAGGTGAAGAGGGGAGAACTGAAGAAGTGGCAGTAGTTTTGGGAGGAGGGGATGGAGGCAGCAGAAGCATTGAGGACACACAGACATTGCATGCTAAGCACTTTCTACAAAAGGCCTGTAAGACTGAAAAAGAGAAAATACCTTACCATGGTTCAACCATTCCGTGGAATACTATCCATCTTTCAATGTAAATTTCATGTAGGCAGGGATTTTTGTTATTTTCCCAGCATCTAGAGCAATGCCTGGCAAATAGCAAGTATTTGTATCAGTTAGCTTTTTCTGTGATCAGGCTGAGTTACAAAAATTCCAAAATCTCAATGGCTTATAGCAACAAACGTTTATTTATTGCTCACTGTTCTACAGTCAACTGTAGCAACTCTGTTCCGGGCTATGGGTTGGGTTCAGGTCTGCTCCATGTGTCTTCCTGTGCCAGGGACCAAGCTGAAGAACAGGAGGGACATACTATTCTTTTAGTGGAGGGCAGGAGTCCAAGGAGGCTGGCAGAACTTGCAATGCCTGTAAAAGCTTCTGCTAGGATCTGGCAAACTGTCACTTCTACCACCCACATTCCATTGGCCTAAGCAAGTCATATGAGCAAGCTCCATATCAATGGGGCAGGGAAATATACTCCTCCACTGAGGAGCTGGGGAAAGGAGAGTGACTATTTGCTAAACAACAATAAAATTCACAGTAGTGCTCAATAAATATTTGTTGAATGATTGTCTGAATAAATCTACATATACTGATATGGAAAGATCCCTAACACATTCCATTAAGTGAAAAAGGCAAGTTGCAAAGCAATACATACACTACAATCCAATTTATAAACACACATACCAAAAATAAAACCATACATTGATATATGCACATATTTTTTCATAAATGCATAGAAAAGGGGCTGGAAGTAGATACACTAAGCAGTTAACAGTGTAACTTCTGAAAAGGGGAGTACGATTGGGTAGGAATGAAAGGAGACATTTGCTTTGACATCATTTGAAAATTTTTTACAACAAAAAGGTATTTGTGCTTAATTTGCATGGTTTTTTTTTAAAACATTGTAAAACAGAAGAAAAAAATAAAAATAAAACAATGTCCATTGTGAAGCTCCTCACACTTTCCGGATTGGAAAAATGTCAAATGAGCAATTTGGAGGAAGGAAGTTAATGTCATAGTAAGAGTGACAAATTAATAACAAAATGTGCCCTAACTCTTATAATTGTTCAGTTACTGCTCTGACATTTAAAAAACATTACAACCTTTATGATAAGTGCCTTTATCTGGCTTATGAAATGATTATGAAATTACTCTGACAGGATCTTGCATTTAGGTTGTGTAAAAAGGAACATTTACTTAACCCATGCCATGTACATAGTAGATATTCAATATATGTTGCATTTAATAAGCAAAAATCCTGGCAAGTCTATTAATAGTTTAGTATTGCCAATTCACATAGGAATATCAAGTCTTCTTAATGAAGAGAAATATCCTCTAAATGGCATTGTCATGAAGGTGTTGCAATAAGCCATTCTGTAAAACAAATTGGATGTTCAACTTTCCATCCCTTTCTCTAGAACCTCATGTCTTACCAGGGTAGTTATGGATATAAACTTTTGGAAGGACTGAATCACTTTATCAAGTAACATCTTAGAACATCTCTTACCAGGGCTGTGATGGCCACTTTTCATAGCTAACATCTCAGCAACCACACAGAGAATCACAAAGTTTGGTGGTTGAGGTCTTGGAAAAAAGCAGGCAAATCAGTCAGGCCCCAAACCCTCATTGATTGCCCATACAGTGCATGCAGAATCTTAGATGAGTGAAATGCATTTCAAAGAACAAACGCCAACTCCACTCCTCCCTCAAGAAAAAACAACAAATAAGTAATTTTAAAATTTGGTGTTTTTAGGTAATCTTTAAGGTGGTTCTTTACTTGCCACTAATCATTTCTGTTTTGGATGTAATTTTCAAATTTGCATGTTCAGAAATTTGAATGTATTACATTATCCGAGGGTGAGCTCACAAGTTGGACTGGCTCATGATAACCAAATTCACAGGAAGTTCATTTACAAACCAGACCATGAGTTTATTCATTAACACTACCCTACCAAATCCCTCCCAGAGCACAGGTTTCACCTACTACATGTACTCCCTTCCCAGAAAAGAAAGGCTAAATTAAGTCCAAATGATTGGATGGCAAACACTGGATTCAAGAGGGAACTGAGTGGTTTAAATAAAGGTTATTGATTTGTGGTATCACAATAATCTCACCGCTAATGAAAATATTTGCCTGGCTAATTTTACACCTGGGTCGGTCCATTAGAGCAAATCTCTTCCTTGATGGTGCTGGGGGACCCTGAAAAACTGTCTTCATCAACTGCTCATTAAGGGTTTAGTTCCAATGTCAGCCTGTGGCTATTAGGTGTGTCTCCAATTGCCAATTGGTCTTGATTTCCAATTATATTAGTGAAGATGGACTCCTTCAATTGAAAGTATTAGAAAGTTAAAACTCAAACTAGATTAAACAAAAAACGTAAGTTATTTGCTCATCTCTAAACCAAATACTGTGACCAAAGGGATAAAATGTGCTGATTGTTCAGGCCTGGGTTTCTCAACCACCCCTAGGATGAATCCTACCCCCACCAAATCACAAGGACTGAGGGAGGACAGAGTTTCTCCAATGGAAGAGAAGAAAGATTAGATGCTGGTCAGGCAAATAATAATAATAATAAATGTCCACTACACCGACTTTACGGTTGAGATTCTTGCTCACGCTCTCCTCCCCAGCTCAGGCTCGCTTTCAGTGGGTAGGGGAACATCAGCACCAATCACTAGTACAATGATGAACTGTTGATTCCCTCTGGGAGGAAAAGAAAAAACACAAAACAGAAGGCTAAAAGCTTAACTTCATTTCAATAATTTTAAGATTTATCTTCCTATTTGCCTTTAGCCTATTTTATCTTTCACCTCGTTCCTGTTATCCCAGAAGCTCTGTATCCAGAAGATAACATGACAACTTAATATAACAAGTAATAATTATGGAAGTCCTGTGTGCATTGATTTAAGGATTACAATTTCAATTTTAAAATATTGATGGATTCAACATGATTTATGTCTGGTGAAGATATAAGGAATTAAGAAGAGCAGGCAGAGTTATGAGAATCGAGGAGTCTGGGCCATGATACAGGGACCTACTCACAGTTAATACAATGAACTAATTCCCTCACTATCTGGGGCTAGAATTTTGGGCTAGAAGAGAAGGAGCTCTGTAACTACGGTTACAAACCTGGTTCCAATCTAGGCTTTGCCACTCAATAGTGATATGGCCTACAGCCAAGTTACTGAAAAGTGATAAAAATCAACATTTCTTGAGCTCTGACTCTGTACCAAGCACTTACATACATAATCTTTAAGCTCTACAAGAACCTCGGAGGGTATGCATTACTAAATCTCTCAATTAGCAAATGCTATCAATGCTAAGACACCATCAATTTCATAGCAGCTTTATAGAGTGAAAAATACTTTACAAGACAAGGCATATTACTATAAGACACATCTCAATTTCAAATATTAAAATAATAAGTGAAAATAAAGGCTCCGAGGGGAGTCAAGATGGCGGCGTAGGCAGACTCTGAACTCACCTCCTCCCGTGGACACAGCCAATTTACGACTACTCGTGGAAAAATTACCCCTGAGACAGAACTGAAAACTGGATAAGAGGAACTCCTGCAACAACGGACAATCCTAACTGGGGTAGAAGAGGCAGAGACTCCCTTCTGGAGAGGAAAAACGCCACCTTCACAAGCCGCCAGCTTCACGGCCGCCGGGAGCAGCTCACAGGTACGCAGCCTCCCTGGAGGCGCGGGGCCCTGAGCCGGGGAGCCCCCGCTGTGGGCATTTTGTGGACCCAGCACAATTGAGACCAGCAGCATAATATCTGACTTTGCCTGCTACTAAAGCATTGGGGAGCACCCCCAGAAAACCCGGTTCACAAAGAAACTAAAACTGGCTCTTAAAGGGCCCGCGCACAAACTCACCCGTTCCAGAAAGCATCCTAAAATCACCAGAAAGAAAGGTGCACGGTGCTTCGGTGACAAGAGACTCACCTAATAGGCCCTGAGTGCATCTCGGTGAGGGGTGAGACCTCTCCAGGGACTGGGACATTGGCGGCGGCCATTGTTGTGGCCTGGTGTGCGCGTGCTGACACACACGCCATTGGAGTTCTCCCTGAGACCTGCTAGCCCAGGGTCTGCCCCACCCGCTAGAGCACCGATTTAATCCAGCTCAGCCAGGGCAGGCAGCCCACCCTAGAGACTAGCCCCACCCAACAACAAGCCATCAGGCAACGTGTGGGCCTGCATAGATTGGTGACTGGATTCTCTGCAGCCTGGCAACTGAGCTGACTTGAGCGGGGCAGGGTGTGCACAAGGAGTGGGTGGAGAGTGTGGGGTGGTGGCGGAGTGTGTGGGGCTCCCGCCGTGGAGAGACTGGGTCCACTTGGGGAGGTCGGGGCTCTCACACGGGGCAGGACTGTGTTGACTGTGTGTGTGGACCTGTGGGCGGCAGGGCTTCTCAGCCACAGAAGACTTGTACTTCTCAAAGACCCACATAGGAGGTTTGCTCCACCTTCCAAAACCTGAAACAATTGGGTGCTCCTGTGCCTGAGGCCAGCCCCTCCCAGCTGCAATCCTCAGAGAGCTGACAAGAGACCTAATAGGCTAGAGGCTTACAGCAATTGTAAGGCCCTGAGCCTAACAACCTGCCACGCTGGAGGCCTACTCACTTAAAAGAAATACTGCAGGGCCGGCCCCGTGGCTTAGCGGTTAAGTGCGTGCTCTCCGCTGCCGGCGGCCCAGGTTCGGATCCCGGGTGCGCACCGAGGCACCACTCCTCCAGCCATGCTGAGGCCGTGTCCCACATACAGCAACTAGCGAAGGATGTGCAGCTATGACAGACAACTATGTACTGGGGCTTTGGGGGAAAAATAAATAAATAAAATATTTAAAAAAAAAAAAAAGAAATACTGCAACACAAATGTGGTATTAGAACTTGCAGCCAACTGTGCTGGGGCTCCCCACAGCTGATAAAGAGACTGAAGGGCCCACAACAACTACAAGCAGCTGAGCATTACAACAGCTGGCCAGGAGCATAACTCAGCCTCCCTGGGCGCCTACAGGGAGAGCAAACAGGCCACAGCAGAAGGATACACGTAGCCCACTTAGGGGTCACCCCTGGAACATTGAGAACTGAGGGAAGCACACTGGAAGCCTCCTAAGCCATCACTTACATAAGGTCACCTATCCAAGAGCAGGAGGCGTGGCTGACCTACCTAATACGTAGACACAAGCACAGGAAAGAGGCAAAATGAAGAGGCAAAAGAATACATTCCAAGTAAGGGAACAGGACAAAACCCCAGAAAAGGAACTTAGTGAAACAGAAATGAGCAACCTACCCGACAGAGAGTTCAAACTAAGAGTGTTAAGGATGCTCACTGATCTGGGGAGAAGAATAGATGGACTCAGTGAGAATGTCAACAAAGAAATGGAAGATATAAAAAGAACCAAGCAGAAATGAAGAATACAATACCGGAAATGAAAAACTCATTAGAGGGACTCAAAAGCAGAGTAGAGGATACAGAAGAACGGATCTGTGAGCTGGAAGAAAGACTAGAAGAAATTACCCAAGGTGAACAGGTAAAAGAAAAGAATTAAAAAGAGTGAGGACAGTCTAAGGGACCTCTGGGACAACATCAAGCGCACTAACATCCGTGTTATAGGTGTCCCGGAAGGAGAAGAGCGAGACAAGGGGGCAGAGAATCTATTTCAAGAAATAATAGATGAAAACTTCCCTAACCTAAGGAAGGAAACAGACATCCAGGTACAGGAGGCACAGAGAGCCCCAAACAAGATAAACCCAAAGAGGCCCACACCAAGACACATCATAATCAGAATGTCCAGAATTAAAGATAAAGAGAGAATCCTAAAAGCCGCAAGAGAATGTCAAGTTACATACAAAGGAAACCCCATAAGGCTATCAGCTGACTTCTCAGCAGAAACCTTACAGGCTAGAAGAGAATGGCATGATATATTTAAAGTGCTAAAAGGAAAAAACTTACAGCCAAGAATACTCTACCCAGCAAGGTTATCGTTCAAAATGGAAGGAGAGATCAAAATTTTCCCAGATAAGCAAAAATTAAAGGAGTTTGTCACCAAGAAACCAGTGTTACAAGAAATGTTAAAGGGACTGATTTAAGGGGAAAAGAGAAGACCACAAATAGGAAAAATTATCTATTTCCACGATTAGAACGTAATGGATACAAATGCACAAAAAAGAGGTTGGATATGATATCAAAAACATAAAAGGAGGGAGGAGGGTAGTTAAAGAGTACAGCTTTCAGACAGAGGTCAAACTAAAGTGACCATCAATCCTGTATAGAAGAAGAAAGGAACAGAGAAGGACTACTAAAACACTGAGGGAAAAAAAAAAAAAAAAGTTAAAAACTGGCAGTAAGTACATACTTATCAATAGCTACTTTAAACGTCAATGGACTAAATGCTCCAATTAAAAGGCATAGGGTGGCTGACTGGATAAAAAAACAAGACCCATATATATGCTGCATACAAGAGACACACTTCAGACCTAAAGACACTCAACAAACTGAAAGTGAAGGGATGGAAAAAGATACTCCACGCAAATGGCAATGAAAAGAAAGCTGGGGTAGCAGTACTCATATCAGACAAAATAGACTTTAAAACAAAAACTGTAAAACGAGACAAAGAAGGGCATTACATAATGATCAAGGGAACAATCCAACAAGAGGATATAACACTTGTAAATATCTACGCACCCAATGTAGGTGCACCTAAATATATAAAGCAATTATTAACAGACATAAAAACAGAAATAGACAGTAACACAATAATAGTAGGGGACTTTAACACTCCACTTACACCAACGGATAGATCATCCAAACAGAAGATCAATAAGGAAACATTGGCCTTAAACGACACACTAGAACAGATGGACCTAGTAGATATATACAGAGCATTCCATCCAAAAACCGAAGAATACACGTTCTTTTCAAATGCACATGGAACGTTCTCCAGGATTGATCACATATTAGGCCACAAAACAAGTCTCCATAAATTTAAGAAGATTGAAATAATACCAAGCATCTTTTCTGACCACAAAGGCATGAAACTAGAAATCAACTATAGGAAGAAAATCAGAAAAGCCACAAATACATGGAGATTAAACAAAATGCTACTGAACAACGACTGGGTTAATGAAGAAATCAAAGAAGAAATCAAAAAATACCTGGAGACAAATGAAAATGAAAATACGACATACCAGAATTTATGGGATACAGCAAAAGCGGTTCTAAGAGGGAAGTTTATAGCAATACAGGCCTATCTCAACAAACAAGAAAAATCTCAAATAAACAATCTAACAATGCACTGGAACTGGAGGAACTGGAAAAAGGAAGAACAAACAAAGCCCAAAATCAGTAGAAGAAGGGAAATAATAAAAATCAGAGCAGAAATAAATGAAATAGAGACCAAAAAAACAATAGAAAAAATTAATAAAACCAAGAGCTGGTTCTTTGAAAAGATCAACAAAATAGACAAACCTTTAGCTAGACTCACCAAGAAAAAAAGAGAAGGCACAAATAAGTAAAATCAGAAATGAAAGAGGAGTGGTTCCAACATACACCTCAGAACTACAAAAGATTGTAAGAGAATTCTCTCACAAACTTTATGCCAACCACTTCGACAATCTGGAAGAAATGGATAAATTCTTAGAATCATACAACCTTCCAAAACTGGATCAAGAAGAAGTAGAGAATTTGAATAGACCAATCACCAGTAAGGAGATCGAAACAGTAATCAAAAACCTCCCAAAAATAAAAGTCCAGGACCAGACGGCTTCCCTGGTGAATTCTACCAAACATTCAAAGAAGACTTAATACCTATCCTTCTCAACCTCTTCCAAAAACTTGAGGAGGGGGCGAACCTCCCTAACTCATTCTCAGAAGCTGACATTACCCTGATACCAAAACCAGACAAGGACAACACAAAAAAAGAAAATTACAGGCCAATATCACTGATGAACATCGATGCGAAAATCCTCAACAAAATACTAGCAAATCGCATACAACAATACGTTAAAAAGATTATACACCATGATCAAGTGGGATTTATTCCAGGTATGCAGGGATGGTTTAACATTCGCAAATCAATCAACGTAATACACCACATTAATAAAATGAAGAACAAAAATCACATGATCATCTCAATAGATGCAGAGAAAGCATTTGACAAGATCCAGCATCCATTTATGATAAAAACTCTGAATAAAATGGGTATAGAAGGAAAGTACCTCAACATAATAAAGACCATATATGAGAAACCCACAGCTAATATCATCCTCAATGGTGAAAAACTGAAAGCTATCCCTCTAAGAACAGGAACCAGACAAGGATGCCCACTGTCACCACTCCTATTTAACATAGTATTGGAAGTCCTAGCCAGAGCAATCAGGCAAGAGAAAGAAATAAAAGGGATCCAAATTGGAAAGGAAGAAGTGAAACTGTCACTATTTGCAGATGACATGATTTTATATATAGAAAACCCTAAAGAATCCACCAGAAAACTTTTAGAAGTAATAAACGAATATGGGAAAGTTGCAGGATACAAAATCAACATACAAAAATCAGTTGCATTTCTGTACACTAACAACGAAGTAGCAGAAAGAGAAATTAAGAATACCATCCCATTTACAATTGCAACAAAAAGAATAAAATACCTAGGAATAAACTTAACCAAAAAGGGGAAAGAACTGTACACTGAAAACTATAAAACATTTCTGAAAGAAATTGAAGAAGACACAAAGAAATGGAAAGATATTCCGTGCTCTTGGATTGGAAGAATTAACATAGTTAAGATGTCCATACTTCCTAAAGCCATCTATAGATTCAATGCAATCCCTATCAAAGTTCCAACAACATTTTTCACAGAAATAGAACAAAGAATCCTAAAATTTATATGGAACAACAAAAGACCCCGAATAGCTAAAGGAATCCTGAGAAAAAAGAACAAAGCTGGAGGTATCACACTCCCTGATTTCAAAATATACTACAAAGCTATAGTAACCAAAACAGCATGGTACTGGCACAAAAACAGACACACAAATCAATGGAATAGAATCGAAAGTCCAGAAATAAACCCACACATCTATGGACAGCTAATCTTTGACAAAGGAGCCAAGAACATACAATGGGGAAAAGAAAGTCTCTTCAGCAAATGGTGTTGGGAAAACTGGATAGCCATATGCAAAAAAATGAAAGTAGACTCTTACCTTACACCATACACAAAAATTAACTCCAAATGGATTAAAGACTTGAATGTAAGACCTGAAACTGTGAAAGTTCTAGAAGAAAACATAGGCAGTACGCTCTTCGACATCAGTCTTAGCAACATCTTTTCAAACACCACATCTGACCGGGCAAGAGAAACAATAGGAAAAATAAACAAATGGGACTACATCAAACTAAAAAGCTTCTGCACAGCAAAGGAAACCATCAACAAAACGAAAAGACAACCTAACAATTGGGAGAAGATATTTGCAAACCATACATCTGATAAGGGCTTAATCTCCAAAATATATAAAGAACTCATGCATCTCAACAACAAAACTACCAACCCAATTAAAAAATGGGCAAAAGACCTGAACAGACATTTCTCCAAAGAAGATATACAGATGGCCAACAGACACATGAAAAGATGTTCAAAATCACTAACTATCGGGAAATGCAAATCAAAACTACAATGAGATATCACCTCACGCCCGTCAGAATGGCTATAATTAACAAGACAGGAAACAACATGTGTTGGAGAGGTTGTGGAGAGAAGGGAACTCTCATACACTGCTGGTGGGAGTGCAAACTGGTGCAGCCACTATGGAAAACAGTATGGAGATTCCTCAAAAATCAACGATAGAACTACCATATGATCCAGCTATTCCACTGTTGGGTATTTATCCAAAGAACTTGAAAACACCAATTTGCAAAGGTACATGCACCCTGTGTTCATTGCAGCCTTATTCACAATAGCCAAGACTTGGAAGCAACCTAAGTGCCCATCAAGGGACGAATGGATAAAAAAGCTGTGGTATATATACACAATGGAATA
Source organism: Ceratotherium simum simum (assembly GCF_057802395.1). Taxonomy (NCBI): domain Eukaryota; kingdom Metazoa; phylum Chordata; class Mammalia; order Perissodactyla; family Rhinocerotidae; genus Ceratotherium; species Ceratotherium simum. The sequence continues at coordinate 92,902,359 of NC_141940.1, read as the reverse complement.
CTACTCAGCCATAAGAAACGATGAAATCCAGCCATTTGTGACAACATGGATGGACATTGAGGGCATGATGCAAAGTGAAATAAGTCAGAGGGAGAAGGTCAAATACCGTATGATTTCCTTCAGTAAGTAGTAGATAATAACAACAATAAACAAACACATAGGGACAGAGATTGGATTGGTGGTTACCAGAGGGGAAGGGGGGAGGGAGGAGGGTGAAAGGGATAATTAGGTACATGTGTGTGGTGATGGGTTGTAATTAGTATTTTGGTGGTGAACATGATGTAATCTATGCAGAAATAGAGGTACAATGATGTACACCTGAAATTTTTACAATGTTATAAACCAATGTTACTGCAATAAACAAAAAATTTAAAAAAAAAAAAAAAAAAAAAGAAAATAAAGGCTCCTTAGAACACAAGAAAATGGAATATTATCCCATTCTATATATGAGAACACTGAGGCTTTAGGGAGGTTATGTCACTTATCTGTCCAAAGTCACACAGTTTATTTCTGGATATGGACCCAGAAATCTAATCCAAGTCTGTTTGACTTCTACTCACCACGCTGTACCACCAATGTCACAGTTCCTTGGATTCCTTTTGTATAAAGTGGGGATGGTAACAGGTACCTCCCAAGATCACCATGAGAATCAAATGGTATCTATGAAATATAAGTACCTAGAGGTAACTGGTGCTTATTATTCTTTTTAACAACACAACAACCATAGAAATGTACCAAGTGAGTAGAAAAGAAGAAATGAAGGGGGCTGAGGATTGACAAAATAGGAACCAGGCAGACTTTATTTATTTATTATTTTTTTAATCTTTTTTTCCCCCCAAAGCCCCAGTAGATAGTTGTATGTCATAGTTGCACATCCTTCTAGTCGCTGTATGTGGGATGCGGCCCCAGCATGGCCAGACAAGCCGTGCGTCGGTGCGCGCCCGGGACCCGAACCCTGGCCGCCAGTAGCGAGCGGAGAGCGTGCACCCAAACGCCAAGCCACGGGGCCAGCCCCAGGCAGACTTTAAATTAAGGTGACTTCCGCCTTGGGCAGGACTTCTTCTAAATATCCTTCTAGGGGAAGAGGTCAGTCCCAGGACATGAAAATACATATTATAAATTTGAGCTTCAACTGGTTGAGCTGTAGGTGCCAGGTACCACATTAAGGTTGTTCAAATAGCCAAGGACTTTCTTTGCCCACACTCAACCAAATTAAACAATGGATTATTTCCAACTTTACTTGATAAGAATCAATCTCTATATTAAAATGTTTCACCATAACTAAATGTAAAGTCAAAAAAAAAGACAACGTATGAGCCAAAGGTGGTATAAATTCTGAATCAATTAGGTGTTTTTTTTCCCCCTCTATCCCTTAACTGTTTCCATTCTTAATCCCTTTCTTCTTTTATTCCCATGCTCCACTTTAAAGAGAAAATGCTCACCTACTTAATTCTATGCCAAAAGCCTTTCTTTAACACAAGATAAGGCCACTCGACTGACTCAATTTATTATTTTCTGTGATTACTTTCCTTCCCAACTTTCCCCTAACTTGCTTTTGCTATAGGTTTTAATGCTGTTTTCTTTTGGTCCATTTAAAGTGACTGTTCTCCTTTCAAAAGGGCAAAAAATAAACTTTTTTTTATTAGAAAAGCCATGCATTTCAGATGGCCAACCACACATGTCCCTTGTCTTTCAATACTCTGCCCACTCTCTGGCATGATGAAATTCATAGGGCTTTCTTTATGGTGAGCATCTGTATTAGTGTACTAGGGCTGCGATAACTAATTACCACAAACTGGGTGGCTTACAACAATAGAAATGTATTCTCGCACAGTCCCGGAGACCAGAAGTCTGAAATCAAGGTGTCAGTAGGGCCATGCTCTGTCTGAAGTTTCTAGGGAAGACTCCTTCCTTGTCTCTTCCAGCTTCTGGTGGCTGCCGGCATTCCTTGGCTTATAGACACATCACTCCAATCTTCACATGGCCTTCCCCTACATTTTTTCTCTGTGTTTCTCCTCTTCTAATAAGGTCATTTGTCTTTGGATTTAGGGCCCAATCCAGGATGATCTCATCTCAAGATCCTTAACTTAATTATATCTGCAAAGACCCTTTTTCCAAATAAGGTCACATTCACAAGTACCAGGAGCTAGGACTCAGACATATCTTTTGGCCGGCCACCATTCAACCCACTATATCATCCAACTCAAAGAGGTATCACTTTCAATCTAATAATCCCTTAAATCCTATCATTGTTCCCCTCTCTCTTTTTTTATTTTGTGAGGAAGACTGGCCCTGAGCTAACGTCTGTGCCAATCTTCCTCTACTTTGTATGTGGGACGCCACCACAGCACGGCTTGATGAGCAGTGTATAGGTCCATGCCCGGGATCCGAACCCATGAACCCCAGGCCGCCAAAGCGAAGTGTGTGAACTTAACCACTATGCCACCAGGCCAGCCCCTTCCCCCCTTTTTTTTACTTTTCTATATTTTCGTTATGAGTATATATTCCCTATGTAATGGAATAAAAGAAGAGATTTTAAATGTATAATTCTTTAATGTCCCCTAGTTTCCAATACTTGAACAGCACTCAGGAGTTTACAAAGTTCCTTTCCATTTATACCTCCTTAGATGCTCCCAGTGACACTGTGTCACGGGTCTAACAAATACTATTGCTTTAGAGATACAGAATCTGAGGCTCAAAGACTTGTCCAAAATCTCCTGGCACTATTAGTCAGGGTTTCTGAATCTTCATCTTTTCATTACACATCTGATAACAAAATATGATCTTTTTTTCATTATAAATACATACAGAACATGCTTATGCTTATCTTGAGTATTAATCTTGATAGAAGTGAGAAACCCCACTATCATTTAATCTTTTTTTTTTTTTTTTTGTGAGGAAGCTTAGCCCTGAGCTAACATCTAATGCCAATCCTCTTCTTTTTGCTGAGGAGTATTGGCCCTGGGCTAACATCCGTGCCCATCTTCCTCTACTTTATATGGGATGCTGCCACAGCATGGCCTGACAGTGCTGTGTTGGTCTGCGCCCAGGATCCGAACTGGCAAACTCCAGGCTGCCGAAGTGGAGCGTGCGATCTTAACTGCTATGCCACCGGGCTGGCCCCGCATTTAATCTTTAGGGCTTAATTAGCTCTCTCAATGTGATGGCATCTAACACATATTTGGAAACCATTTATTTGTGGTCATCCGGTCAAAACATAACCTCTGACCTCCAGTAGCTCTTCTTATATAGTTATCTGTCCAGTATAGGAGTGGTGATAGTTTGTGAGTGGTTTTCATGAAAATCTTCTTTCCTTCTGAAATAGAGCATGTCTTAGTCCATTCAGGCTGCTATAACAAAATACAGTAGAACCATGGTGGTAAATAGATGGGCTCAGTCTGGTAGGAGGACTTCCTGAAGAGTACCCAAAGAGGGCCACTTTGCAAAATGCATAAAAGATGTGCTGCTCCCTTTTAGAAGGACTTTGAGTGCTGGAAAACACATATGAAGGCAGAAAATAATGACTATTGTCTTCCTATGAAATTTAGAGAAAACAATATACAATCGTCTTGAGTAGTGTAACCTTTGGACCGCTCTGGAATGCAATATCCTTTCCAAGTGGGCAAACCCTTGATGGTGTTGATTTGGTTTTGTGTTTGCTTCTAATAATAAAAGGGAAGTGGGAGATTTCTGGTGGCAGGCAGCCAAACCATTCATCTAAAGATTTGGTATGTGTGTATGTGTTTAGTTTGAATTATATAAGTTATTCTCGTTTAATCATTTATATTGACTTTAAAGAAGCAGACAGTATCTATGTGAAAAGTTAAATTTATCATATGCTTTATTCAAAGATTGCTTTAGAAGTCTCCCATTTCAGAGGAAACAGTGATTTGTCTAATCTCAATCAAATCCAGTGTGCATGGAACAGAAGATCACAGAGCCAGAGATGAAATAAATAACACCTGCTGAGTCCTTTGAGAGGTACATAAATTATGAGGGAGAAGATTCTTCATTACATCGTTGTAATGCACATCTGTGTGTCCTGTCTGTTCTATGGGCCTCTCTCGCTTCCCCTCTCCCTCTCTCTTTCTGCCCACCTGCAGGCCGAGAGGCTCTACAGACTTGCTGCTGGCCTCCATTTCAGTAGTCTACTGGTGCACAATGCCATACTCTAGGATCCTTTAAGAAGAAAAGATGACCTCCAAAACACAAGACCTTAGTTGTTGTCACAGCCTGCAACCAAAAGGAGTTTTCTATAATGAATATTAGCATGCTGAGCAGAAGTTCAGTTGCACTGGTTCCCTGGCTCAAGAAAGGTGTCAAGCAGACTGATCGCAACACTGACCCTTATAAGGGACACTAGTGGTGTCTCCCCAATCCCCTCTTCTGGGCCAGTACACCCGTTCCCCAGCTGCCAGGGACGGTGTTTGCTGAGAGCTCACAGTTGCCCCCTTCTCCAGAGAATTGCTCTTGGCCAGATGGAGCCATCTGGCAAGGGAGATTACACCTTACCCAACCACCCCCAGGTTGCCCAAAGCCGGTGACTGACTGACTGAGAGGTATAAAAGGCAGGCCCCCTTATCTCAAGGTGCGACTAATTGTGTGGTGCAATCAGCTCCAGAGCTCCCTGTGGGATCCGGCTGAAGCTGGTCTCCAGGTGAGACCACCTCCTTACTTAATGCTTTCTTCTGCTCCATCCTTCTTCCCTCACTCTCATTCTCCTGAGAACACTCTCCCAATAAATCACTTGCCCAAGAATCCTTGTCTTAGGTTCTGCTTCTAAAATCTTGCCAAAGACACTTCCTTTACGTGGAAAGCAAGAGCAATCCTAGACACCAGAAATGCTGCCTCTTTGCAGCACCCCACCAGGAGGATCTGCACTCTGACCTCTGACCCAAGACAGGTTGTCCCTCTCCCTCACCCTTGTAGCCAATGAGCCACCAAATAAAACCTCTACCGGGCCGGCCCCGTGGCTTAGCGGTTAAGTGCTCGCGCTCCGCTATTGGCGGCCTGGGTTCGGATCCTGGGCGCGCACCGACGCACTGCTTCTCCGGCCATGCTGAGGTCGCGTCCCACATACAGCAACTAGAAGGATGTGCAACTATGATGTACAACTATCTACTGGGGCTTTGGGGAGAAAAAGGGGAAAAAAAAAAAGGAGGAGGATTGGCAATAGATGTTAGCTCAGAGCCGGTCTTCCTCAGCAAAAAGAGGAGGATTAGCACGGATGTTAGCTCAGGGCTGATCTTCCTCACAAAAAAATAAAAAATAAAAAAAAATAAAACCTCTACCTCCACATTTTGTCATTCTAAGCCCTCGCCAGGCACCATTCCAGTTCAGTTCAGTTCTCATGGCTTCCTAACTAGGTTAATGTCATTTCTTCCTAACTAGTCTACCTGACTTCAGGCCTATTAGCTGTTTGCTGGTATCTTTCTGAATGACAAGTATGATCATGTTACTTTATCCTCAAACACTCTCATTGGCTGCCTTATTACTATCAGAGTAATAATAATTGCCTCCCTTTATTATATACTAACTGATTTACATTCATTTTTTTATCCTGCGAAGTAAAACTGCAACAAAATTATAATTATCCCCTTTTGCAGGTAAGAACATTGAGTCTCTGGAAGGATAAGGAATTCACCCAAGGTCACACAGCTAGTATAGGGTTGACCTGGAAAGAGTTCTAGCTGACTCCAAAGCCATGCTCTTAATCTCATCACTAGGTTGCCTCTCAATAAATCCAGACTCTGTATTCTGGCTTTCAAAGCCCTCTGCGGACAGGACCCAAAATAGCTTTTCAAATTTATCTCCTCCAGTTTATCATACTCCTCACCCCAGCTGTACCAGACAACTTGCCATTCCTGCAACACAATTTGAACATCCCTCTTTCCTGCTCTTGCTGTTTTATCTGACTAGAAGGCCTTTTGCCCATACCTCCACCTGTCATACCCTTGTGGCAGACTGTACATTCTCTTCTACAGTGTGACATTGATCCTTTTCCCATCCAGAGGTGGGGCCTATGGTCCCTCCCCTTGAATCTGGGCTGGCCATAGCAACTCTCTCATTACCAGTAGAATGCAACTGAAGTGATACTGTATGACTTCCAAGGCTAGGTCAGTAAAGTCCACACAACTTCTGCCTGAGACCACCTAGATGCTACAGAGGCCATGTGTAGGCACTGCAGCTGGTAGCCCAGCTGAGCTCCCAGCTGAGTTCTCACTGACAGCCGGCATCAATGCCAGCCCTATGAATGTGCCATCTTGGATGTCCAGCCACCTGAGCCTTCAGATGACTGCAGCCCCAGTCACATCTGATCACAACCACTTAAGAAACCCCAAGAAAGAACTGCACAGCTGAGACGTTCCTGAAATCCTGAAGATTTCTAGCAAACTAAAATGATTCCTTAATGCCACTAAATTTTGGGGTAAATTCTTACACAACCATAGTAACCATGGTTGTCCTACAATCTTCTAGTGCCCAAATTTAATGCCAATTCCTATAGAAAGCCTCCCTAGTTGGATTTAATTTCTACCTTCCCAAAGCTCTTATAACAATTAGCTTCTCAAATACGTCACTTATTACAGTTGGCCTTATAGTTATTTGTGTGCTTGCCTGTTCCCTCTAATCCACACATCTTGAGGGAACAAGAATGCAGTATTGATATTCATTCATCTTTATATTGCATAACTACTAACCCAGTGCCTGCTACCAAGCAGACACTTAATAAGTATTTGTTGTCCTGAACCAAACTGAAGAGATAAGAAATGTCTTATTCTCCACTAACAGGAGAGAGTTGCAAATCTCTAGGCCTAATGGAACTACAGCCTTTTGCTGCAGTCCAGACCCAAATAAAAGAGCAAAACTTGCCAACACAAGAGTAAAAAGCCCCCATTAAATAGGAGAGACAATATAGCGTCCAATCGTCGAAGAGAATGGATTCTGCCAGTCTGGGTAGAAAGGTCAGCTCTACCACTTACCAGTTACACAATCATGGTAAGCTACCTCTCATCTCAGAACTTCAGTTAGCCCCTCTATCAAATGGATTAATAGTGCCCACCAACTAGAGTTGTCCTGAGGAAAAAATGAGATAATTTCTGTAAAGCATTTAATTTGAAGTTTCAATAATAAGTCTTCAATAAATGGTGGTTATTCATATTATAGGTAGTGAGTGTACATTTAAATTCCTGGGACAACATCAATTTCACAGTTTCATTCTTTTCTACACAATGATTTGTCACATAAATCACTAAAAACTATTTGTAAGACTCCGTTAAATATATTCACAGACCATAAATAATCCTTTGCCAGACCATTTGTCCTGATTTTTGTTTGAAAAAATATGGTCACCATACCCCTAGACTCAGGATCAAAATCTCCTGCCTTTGATGGGTCGCTTCCTGTGCTGTGAGTACCATGAGGGACCAAGCCTTAGTCACTCTTCCACACCCTAGTGTGCTCAGGGGAAGGAGGGTACCTGAAACTGGATTTGGTTGCCAGCTTTTGCTCTGACAAAACACTGACCTCAAGTTGTTGCCATGGTGGCTTGGACTGTAGATAATGCCTCCTAGGATGAGGCAAGACCCCAAAAGTGGCATTTAGAAGCAAAATGTGGACATTACTAAGTGATGCACAACTCCAGGGCTCGCCATTTACACTGTTGTATTCCAGAGGGTGCCATTCACCTAGGGTATAATGTAATGGTGTCCCGTGGAGTTGTGCAACATGGCAGCCTGGATCCCGGTGAATGCTACGTGTGCACATGTGCCCTTACCAAATCTGCCTTCCCTACGGCAGAAGAAAAAAAATCTAGGAGCACACTCCACCACAATTTGCATCTGTAAGTTTTCTCAAGTGTAGGTACCAAGCAGTACCTTCTGGAAAAGAAGATAAATAATTTGTGCAATGATTATTTTACAAGATGTAAAGACATACTTTCAAACTATTATCTAACATGAAAGGCTCAAAACAAATCTGGCTTTCTTATTTTTCCAAAACAGAGAAAACTCTTTTGGCGTAAACATTTCTTAAACAAATGTTCCAATTTTCTTTTCTCAAAAAAGTTCCCCTTCCTCCACCAAAACAAATAAGCAAATAAACTTGTGCACAACCCTACTCGTTATGCAACATCAACATTTATGAGCAGGACAACAGTGGAGAATATAATGAAAGAAGATAATTTGAAACTTCCCCCCAAAATGATTTTAAACATAATGAAGGGTTTAAAAAAAATCCTTGGCTTTGTTCTTAATGTGTTCATTTTGTGTTATGAGTGGAGATTCTTTCGGGTGGTTTAGACAACACAAAGCCAATGCTGAATCATAAAGTTGGACTACATCCAAATAAACCCAGAGGCAACGTGTTCACAGTATGGAATCTTCTAGCACTGAAGGTCTTGGAAGATCTTGCTTAATCCATCCTAATCCCTTCGGTTCCAGCTTTTCCATTTCCTTTTATGTTGTCCTCAGTGGAAATGGGAAAACTTCTCACCATTAAAACCCCCGACTATACAGGGAGTCACTCCTTCCTCTTGGGGACAGGTCATTGGTTTCCCTAACATTTACCAGAAGAGATAACCCTGCCACCCACATGCTCTGGCTTTCTTTTATTGGCTGTCTGTGCCAGCCCCCAAGTGAACTGAGAGATTGAGGCAGCGCAAGGGAAGGACGGGCCTTTGTTAGTGTAAAAGAAATGGAATAGGACAATGCGAAGAAGTGGTGAAAAGTAGGGCTGTTGGCACTTGACGATCAGGAGCCCTTCTCGTGGGCCTTCTTCTTCTGTACTAAACATACTTTCCCATCGTTGAAACCTTTCATCATAATTGATGAGAGTGCTCCAGTAATAATAACCCCAATTCCTACTACTTTTTCGATACTCTTTATAGAACTCCTACCAGGGACCAAACACATTGAATCTTCATAACTTTGCAAGATAGGTATTATTACTATTTTATTGAAAACGAAATTGAGATTCAGAGAGATAAGGTCACAGAGCTAGAAGGCAGCAGAGCTGGGATTGGATCGCAAATTAGCTAATCCAAAAGCCCACGGCAGGTTGCCTCTGGTTTATGCAAACCACACTGCAGCTTAAACCATATTCTCCCTAAAAGCATTGATCAAGTTTGGACCCAGAAGCAGAATCCCCCTATGGGTCCCAAAGATTTTCCTCCTATCTGTATTCCTTGCTTTGTCAGGATTTCAAAAAAATGAGACACCAGTCCTTATATCTTGTTATATTTTAAAATACACTCACCCTTCCTAACCCTTTTCTTTCTTCATGGCCCCCCCTGCAATCTAGTTTTCAGCACTCCCTGGCACCTACAGCAAGTGGAAGGTCAGTGGTCACATGGTTGTTGAGATGGAAACATAACTTTTTAAGCAGACATGTGTTCTTGATCCTCTGGAAACAAACAAATAAAAAAAGTATGGGCACACTGCGCCAAATGTACCATCAACAAAATAAGATCCAGCATATATTTATTCTTTCACTGATATTTGATGAGCAATTAAGATGATAAGATTTTCCCTAATACTTTCTTACATTGCTAAGATGAGTCTAAATAGGTACAACCTCTATGGAGGGCAATTGAGCAATATCTATGAAATCTATAAAAGTTACATGTGCACATACCATTTGTCTTAGACTAGGTTTCCTAGAAATAGGGTGAGACAGGGATTCTTGTGCAGACGACTTACTGAAGGAATGTTCTCGGGAGAAATCTGCAAGGGAGTAAAGGAAGCAGGACGACAGGGGAAGGAGCTAGGACAAAATGAGGTTTCAGATCAATCTAGCCTCAGCCGATCCCACAAGGAGCTCTTGACTGAAAATTGCACCACAGAGGTTGTCCTGCCCAGAAACAAGGAGGCTGGGCTGTTATACTCACCCATCTGTCAGTCATTGGCCAAGGGCTGCCCTTAGAAGGGTGTGTAACTCCCAAGACATCTGCAAGCCAGGCGGCAATTGGCAGTCAACAGCAGTTCCCCAGAAAAGAAAGGAGGTGTAAGCTTTTAGCAGTCAACATCCGCTGCAGCTAGGGAATGGGTGTGCAGTCCCATAAAAGAGATCTGGGCCAGGCACCAACAACACTTGCCATCATTTGACTCAGCAATTCCATATCTGGTAATTTATCTTCAGATATGTTTGCACACGTGCAAAGTCATGCATGTCCAAGTTTATTCATTGCAGCATTGTTTACAATAGGAAAAGGCCCATCAATAAGCAACTGGTTAATTACATTGTGGTACATCCATACAACAGAATATTAGGTGGACGTGGGAAAAATAAGAGTAAGGAAGCTTTCCATGTATGAATATAGAATGACTTTAAATACATATTTTTTATATAAAAAAGCAATGTGCAGTGTTTTCTTTAAGAACATATATCTGTATTTGTTTATACATGTTTAAGTTAACCCTGGAAGGATAGACAAGAAACTAGAAACACTGTGGTTGGAAGACAGAGTGGGACGGAGAGTTTTCAGTGTATATCACTTTGTACCTTGCAAATTTTATACTATATGAATATATTACCTATTCAAATGAAATGAATGAAGATGGATGGGTAGGCAGATAGATAGATAGATAGATAGAAAGATAGATAATTGGTTTGCCCTGAGACCCAGCCAGGAGTTTCTGTCACTCCTTGGACAATGAAAAGAGGCAGAACCAAAAGGACATTTTAAAACTCAACTGTTTTCCTTTTCAGAAGTAACTTCTTTCTTGATGATTGCAAACATATTCCACACACTTGTGTATAATTTCTGGCTTAACCAATAGCCTCTCATTTTCTGATATATTTCAGATCCTCCACCTTTCCCCACTACCCCTACCTCCTCGTGAAAGTTTGACTTCTTTATTAAGATGAGGTCAATGAGCTACTGCAACTGCAACAGGCTCTCAGTCTGAATTTTGAGCCAAGCTATAGTCCCCAGCTATAATTGAAGGCCAGTATTTCCCAAAATGTATTCATTAGAGTGCTAATTTTATCAAATAGATGCTAATAGATGTCTCAAGACAAAATGGCCTCACGGCTAAATAAATTTAGGCTAAATAGATTTCTGTACCACAGGACTTATCAGAGCCTTTAATATTCCAATGTACATTTTGAATCTCCTAAAGATGAAGAATTCTTTCTAAAACTATTTGACTGCAGAATTGGAGAAGGGCTCAGCTGGGCAGTTCTTGCTTGGGCTCTCCCAAGGACTGGAGTCATCTGAAGGTTCAACTGAGCCAGATCCAAAATGGCTCACTCACATGGCTGGCAGTTCAGCTGTTGGCTGAGAGTTCAGTTGGGCTGTCAACCAGAGCACTGCCACATGGCCTCAACAGCATAAGGGTCTCTTACATGACACCGAGCTTCCCCCATAGCAAGTGTCCCAAGAGAACCAAGCAGAAGCTGCATGGCCTTCTATGAACTTGCCTCAAAAGTTACGCAATTGCTTCTGTTGATTCTATTGATTATAAATGAGTTGCTAAGGTCAGCCCAGATTCAGATGGAGAGGACACAGAACTCACTTGGAAAGAGTGTCAAAGAATTTGCAGACTTTTTTTTGTGTGTGTGAGGAAGATTGTCCCTCAGCTAACATCCATTGCCAATCTTCCTCTTTTTGCTGAGGAAGATTAGCCTTGAGCTAACATCTGTGCCCATCATTCTCTATTTTGTATGTGGGACGCCACCACAGCATGGCTTGATGAGCAGTGTGTAGGTCTACGCCTGGGATCCAAACCTGCAAACCCCAGGCCGCCGAAGCAGAGCACATGAACTTAACCACTACGCCACTGGGCCAGCCCCTGCAGACATATTTTTAAACTGCTACAATTTATTATTGCTATGATTGTACAGATCATAAAATATATTTATGACCCCCAAAATATATTTGACCAAAAACAATTGAATTCATGCTGCTGAAAAGACAAAGTGTTAGTACATGCATTTGAGCCCCAAATACAGGGTTTCCTTAAGTACTTGGAGGAAGCTGTATAATCACAAATTTCCATTTAATCAAAGGCAAAGCTGGTTTCTGTGTGAACCTGCTCTGAACCATGCATCATGTCTATTTGTCATAGAATCATGCCATGTGTTAAGTGCATGTTTCACGGACTTATTTTTGAAAATTGACAAATAAAGCTGGTTTTAGGATTAATTACAGTGTATAAGAAAGAAAGAGCTGTCCAGTGTTCCATGTCAGTCTATTTGATAGTCATATCACTTGCAACTATGAAGAAACTGTAGCATTTCTGATCAAGTTCACCATGTTTGTGAGTATTGCACTATGCATCCTTTTTGAAACTAAAATTTGAGGGGATGAAATGATGCTCTATGGTTTACTTTGACAAAAAGAACCAAAAACCCATTCATCTTTAGTACAGGAATTTTGAGTCGTCTGTTTAGATCATCAATAATATTTCTTCAGTCTTTCAAAGATATTTGTCCACAGAAGTAAAGTTGAACATCCAGATAAAAGAAAATGCTGACTTCCTTTACCATCTGACTAAAAGAAGAAAATGCCAGAAGGATTTTATTTCATCAGGACAATGAATCAAAAATGAGGACCCCCACTTAAGCATATTATGGTGGTGAAATTCCCTGTCAGCAAGTCTGAGGATTATGTAACCACTACAAGTACCTTCTCTCCAGTCCAGTAAAATGACATTAGCAGCAAAAGCTCAGAGTAATGCATAATTAACACATTCTGGAAATCATGTGGCTAAGGCAAGTAAATCTTTCACAAGCTCTTAATGTACAAGAAAGGTTTTACATATTCCATGAAGAGAGGAGAGCAAAACGGGCCAACTGAAGAAGAGATTTGAAAAAGGTGGGGTAATTTTTTAAGTGAGAAGGAGGCATGGGTCTTTGTCTCAGGTGCTTGTGCATTTGGTTAAGCAAATTGGTCAAGGAGATAGAGGAAGCAAAAGTGTTTCTGTCCCCTCCAGCCATGCTGGGAATAATGATGCCATTCATGGACCAGCAATGAGCAGGTAAGCTGAGGCAAGAGAGTGCAGCTTCAATGGCAGGTCACAGCACAAAAATTAGGGACAGAATCAATGGGAGATGGCTAAGGATGGGAGGGAGGGCTAGCTTGTTCAGGAAAGGTGAAGTTATGAGAAAAACAAACTGTGCTGAAACAGTGGGCATCGCCTTCCCAGTCACAGGCCAGTGTGCAAGGGGCTCTTGTCACTTTATTAAGGGTGGTCCAACTCCAAAACCTTTCATATTTTTCTGGCTATTGATAACATCTACAGGGGACACTATCTGGACCATGTTAAAGATTCAGCATCTTAAAACTGGAACGTACATTAGAGATCATTCGGTTCAGCCATTTTTGCTTTGGGAGAAGTCACCTGGCTCTCGATATGTGACAATTTTCTTGTCTTCAAAGGTCCTTGGGCTCAATTGTTAGTTGTCAACTTTGCCTGGTTACCAGCCACTTCTAAAGTCTCCGCTGCAAACTCCATTTTCTCAGAGCTCTCTGTGAACTCCAGACTCTTGGAATTGTCCATGATTTCCCACTTGGCAGTCATCATGGCCAAATGCCATAGCTCCCCAAACTTCCCAAGTTATCACTTTGCTGCTGGAGAGAAAGTTGGTTGGGTCATTTCCGGACACTTGAGAATTGTGGTAATTTCCTGGAGAACTTCTGAGAACCACCTGCCCTGTCCAGTGCTGCATGCTGGAAGCATCAGTGACTGTTTCTCTAACCTTCTAGCTGCAGCCTTCAGACCCTCACTCCTCCAGTTTCCCCATGTTATGTAAGCCCGCAAGCCCTTGGTTTCTTGTAATACATATAGTGGCTCTGTTTCCCTGACCAAACCCTGTCTTCCTGTCAAAGTTTTCTTATATTGAGAGATGTCCAAACTCTCCCGCTTCACAGTGAGAGCCAAGATTGCTACTCCAAAGCAGGACCCACTCCCAGAGTGTGGGGTGCAGCAGTGCTTGGCACAGGAATCACAAACACACTGGACCAAAAGATGCCCAAAAGACACATATTCACCATAGCTCTTTTGATTGTAAATGTCAGAAACCCACTGGAACCAATTTAAGCAAAAAATATGTGGAATTATAAGGATATTGAGGTGTGTCCTGGAATCGAAGGAAGAGTTAGACAATCAGACTTCAGGAGGGGCAGAGAACAGGGCTTGAGGAAAATGGAGAACTCATGAATTCCTCTCTCCTCATCTTTAGGTTTTGCTTCTCTCTGCATTTCTGCTTTGTTCTTCTCTTTCACTGCAGAAAGGTTTTCTCTGTCTCTCAAGCAAATGGAAGCAAAGATTCTAGATTAGTTTGTACAGATGAAGCAAGTAGAGTTAAGAAGAGGGTCATTCCCCTGCACCAAACCTCTACTAAGGTCAAGTTCATAAAAATTTGAATGCAGTCTGTGCACACAGAGACCAGAGCCTCAGCCTGGAAAGAAGGTGTGGCTGGAAACCTGGTAAGAGAGGAGTCTGAGTGAGTGCAGAATCACATTCCAAGAGATGCCACAGATTCAGTGTGGAAGTGGTGGTTTCATTTTCCACAGGCAATGGTTCTTCAATAGTGTGTGGTATAACAAACCCAGGAAACAAAAGGCAGGTGTGCCACTTGTATTCAATTTCCTGCTGCCAAAGAGGTGCTGAATTGAGGCAACTGCCAAACAGCTCAACAGACAAAGTCAAAATGTAAGTGAAAATAAAACAAAGAAAACAGAAAACAAAAAGAAAGGAAAAGATACTCCAAATGAGTGTGCAAACAAAAATTCTAGAACACATGAAGAAATCTCATGCTAGGGAGAAAAACATCTAACAAAATAAAGAATCTGATATGAACTCTATACAGGTAAAGTCAATGTTATGGAACAGAAAAAGACCTAAAGATAATCATGTTTGGGATGCTCCAGGAGATCAGTAAAGGCATAACATCCATTAAAAAGAGGGCAGGGTTCCTTCCTCCCTCCCTGGGCTTCTGGCTACAAACACCAAGTGCCCCTTGGCACTGCCCCAGCCCCACAGACCCCACTTCCCTCTCCCTTAAGGCCATCAGTCCCATGTAGCACACCCAGGGCTGTTCCTTTGCCCCTGGGGCTCTGCTTTGCCATGGCCCCAGAAGTCCAGTCCCCTTTTCTCTGCTCCAGGTGCTGGGCTCGGTGACCACTCTCCACTGTGCTCTGGATGCCGCTCTCACCTGGTAGACTCCTTCTTTTGGAAGGTCTGTTTTGTTCTCCCACAGTTGTGAGTGCTTTTTTTTTTTTTTTTTTTAAATTAATAGGCTTTATTTTTCAGAGCAGTTTTAGGTTTATAGAAAAACTAATCGGAAAGTACGGAGAGTTCCCATATGCCCTCTCTCCCCCACCAACCCACAGTTTCCCCTATTATTTACATCTTACCTTAGTGTGGTACATTTGTTACAATTGATGAACCAATACTGCTACATTATTACTAACAAAAGTCTGTAGTTTACATTGGGGATCACTGTTGGTGTTGTACATTCTATGAGTTTGGACAAATGTATAATGACACATATCCATTACTGTATCATACAGGATAGTTTCACCACCCTAAAAATCCTCTGTGCTCTGCCTATTCCTTCCCCCCACCCCCCAACCCCTGGAAACCACTGATCTTTTTACTATCTCCACAGTTTTGCCTTTTCCAGAATGTCATGTAGTTGGAATCATACAGTATGTCACCTTTTCAGATTGGCTTCTTTCATTTAGTAATATGCATTTAAGATTCCTCCATAACTTTTCATGACTTGATACTCTTTTCTTTTTAGCACAGAATAATATCCCTTTGTCTGGATGTACCACAGTTTATGTATCCATTTGCCTACTGAAGACATCTTGGTTGCTTCCAAGTTTTGGCAATTATGCATAAAGCTGCTATAAACATTGGTGTGCAAGTTTTTGTATGGAAATAAGTTTTCAACTCTTTTGGATAAATACCAACAAGTGTGATTGCTAGATCTTATGATAAGAGTATATTTAGCTTTGTAAGAAATTGCCAAACTGTCTTCCAAAGTGACTATACCATTTTGCATTCCAACCAGGAATGAAGGAGAGTTCCTATTGCTCCACATTCTCACTAGCATTTGGTGTTGTCAGTGTTCTGGATTTTGGCCATTCCAATAGGTGTGCAGTGGTATCTCACTGTTGTTTTAATTTACAGCTCCCTAATGACATATGATGTGGAGCATCTTTTCATTTGTTTATTCGCCATCTGTATATCTTCTTTGGTGAGGTGTCTGTTCAGATCTTTTGCTC
The DNA here is from genome assembly GCF_057802395.1 of Ceratotherium simum simum. Lineage (NCBI taxonomy): Eukaryota > Metazoa > Chordata > Mammalia > Perissodactyla > Rhinocerotidae > Ceratotherium > Ceratotherium simum. The sequence continues at coordinate 92,886,125 of NC_141940.1, read as the reverse complement.
ATTTTAATTGGGTTGTTTGCTTTCTTATTGTTGAGTTTTCAGTGAGTGCTCTTTTGTAACAACTGGTTTTCGAAAAGGCAAATCTCTAAGTTCTTGCAGGGAATCAACCACAAGCCATGCTGCTGTCTCCTGAGATGTTTCACAGTCCTTGAGTTGGGATTTTCCCTCTCTTTCTTCACACTGGAGTTTTTTGATCAGTGGACATGGATTGTGGAACTGCATGAGCCACCATTGGTAGACTTGCTTCAGACTCGAGTTGCTAACTAGAGCTGCAGCCAGTGCATCTGGCCCATCCTGCCAGCGAAAGGACATTTTCAGCCCATGGTGCTATCGTACTTGTGACAAAGAAGCCAAACAGTAACAACTGCCAAGACTTGTTTGTAGTCATGTCAGAATTCACCAGAATCCAGTTCACCTCTCTCCCAGATCCTCTGAATCCCACATTTTTTAAAGAAACCTGGGCAAGAGGAGATTGGGAGAGCAGAACAGCATTGAGATTCTAACCCAGCTGCATCAACTGTTCAGATTACACTCACCCTCTTTGACCCAGATAACAAGCGCTGCCCAAAGTTCTTCTACTCAGAGCTGGTGAAGAATGCACAGGAAAAAGCAGGAGATCTTCAATCTAGAAACAAGGGTGGAAAGAATCATAGAAAAGATCAAATACAAAACTTGATCAGTATGGGGGATGAGTATGATGACTCTGATTCTTCCACTGACTGATTTGGACTTGGAGCATGATAAGCTTGCTCCTGCTTGTCTGACCTCAAAGTATGGAAAATTTTACATTAACTTGAGAACCCTGCAGTTACAACAAACATTAGAATCTGACAATGACTTCATTAGAGAAAAGAGGAAAAATCACCAAAGAAGAAGTTGAAGGAAGATGGTGAGATGATAAAAAAGAAAACAGATGACACTTCGACAGAGAGAAGAAATGAACCAAGTTCAAGTTTCCCAAACTGGCTTCACAGCTCTCAATGCTGGTAAGGAGAAGAATAAGAAATGCTCTTGGGGCCTGGCTCCATGGCCGCGTGGTTAAAGTTCTGTGCACTCTGCTTCGGCAGCCCAGGTTTGCGGGTCCCAGGCGTGAACCTACACCACTCATCATCCATGCTGTGGTGGCGACCCACACACAAAATAGAGGAAGGTTGGCACAGATGTTAGCTCAGGGACAATCTTCCTCACCAAAAGAAAAGAAGAAAAGAAAAGAAAGAAATGCTCTTGGGACTCTGAGTGATAAAGAGATGTTAAAGAAATTTCAGAAAGAGAAATAGGCCCAGGAAAAACAGGCACAAGGAGCAGAAGCCTATGGGAATCAGGGAGCATCTCCCACCTCTTGCTTCAACCTTATGCTCTGCTTCTGACAACAATTTGCCCCAGGAGACCACTGCCATGTTGTCTCTGACAGATTTGAACTTGAAGCAGCTCCTCAGTGAGTCTCCAGAAGGAAGATCCTTCCATGATATGGATGATGAAAGAGATACTATGGGATGGGATTGAACTAGGAATTCAGACAGCTCTCTTCCCTCCCTGAAGGCTTGCCAGTGCCCCTGAAGGAGTGCATTGAGGAACTGGTTCAGGCTGCCCGACTGCTGAGGGAGAGTGCAAATGGAAGTTCTCCACTCAGGATATTAATGGCATCCTATTGGGCATGGAGATGCAAACCTGGAAGCTGAGCAGCCACATCTGTTCTTAGGTGCGTGGCCATTTGACTTCATTCCTGCCCTGCAACAAGGATACCCTCATCGTACTTGTTCAAAAGCTTCATCTCTGGGAGCTGGGGGTGCATCTGAAGGAGCCTCTACAGAAACTTAAAGAAGCTATTGGCAGGGCAACGCCAGAGCAGATGGCCAACTACCAGGATGAATGCCAGGCACACACACAAGCAAAGATTGCAGAGATGCTGGAAGAAGAGAAAGACAAGAAGCAGAGAGAACAGATTGGTTCTGGTAAGGAAGAAGAAAAGAGGAGCAAGGCCCAGAAGAAATTCTAATGGAATGTTGAAATCAGGGAGGTGCTCTGTCAGGTGGTAAAGATGAAACCAGAGGGCTATGATCTGGAAAGAAACAAGAGCCAGTCTGGGGAGGACTGCATGAAAGCTTTTCTGGATGCTGAAGTCCAAACTCTGTGGCCCCAAGACTGGGTGCAGACCAGGTGTCTGTGTAAGGACAGCAGACACATCATGGGTCCCTGACATCAAAAAAAAGTAATGTCTCCTTCAAAGTCAAGGTAAAGGAATCATAGCCTAAACCTCATAAAAAGGTTCTCATTCTATCAGCCCAAATTGGCAATTCCATTGCTTTGCATAAAAGTCACAGGTCTTTATGTACAAAACTAAAAAGAAATTTTCTGGACAGTGACGTCAGCATCAGGGCCAATTGAGTTATTCCTTTTGTCTCTCCCCTCTAAGTTATAACTAAACAGACCTCCATTAACCAACAGAGGATTCCCTACACAGCACAACAGGACACCTGAGAGATTCATGCAGCTATACATCTAAAGGTGGGTGGATTGGACCCCCGGGAAGCAGTGGAAATAGGGGAGTGGCCTGGCAGCAGAGATCCAGCACACGGATCCTCACACAGCTGCCAGCACAGTTGTGAGTGGAGGCTGGGGCAGCCTGGCCCACGTGCAAATGCTTGCAGAGCAGCGGTAGCCCACCTGTGGGAGCACCCACCATGCCGCGGCAGCCCCACCTGCACAAACACTCCCTGCCAAGCAGTTGCGGCCCAGCCTGTGCAAACACAGAGTGGCCAACGGGCACAACTATGAGCAGATGGGGTGGGAACAGAAAAAGCAGCTCCTGCCCCTCAGAACAGTAGCAGGGGGAATCTATGACCAGAAGCAACAGGAACGAGAGCAGAACCAGTGACTCAGCCCCTAGTGGCAGCAACCCCAACACCAGCTCTACCAGCAGCAGGGGTTGTATACAAGTCCCCGGGTCCCCAGGCCCCAGGCAGCAACAGTGACACCCATGAACCCAGCACTCTTGGCAGCAGTGCAACCAGCACCCCAAGACAACTCAAGAACAGCAGCTCAGGTGGCACACGGAACAACAGCATCCAAGCCTGTGGAGAGCCAGAGGAGGAACACGAGACCCAGGCGACCAGAACTGAAGTAACCAAAGCTGTACCCAAATAAGAAAATGTGATTACTACCACAAATGCATTGGCAGAGGATCAATTCATGAAACACTATGAAGAACTACAGTAACATTGCTGAACAGAAGGAAAATGACAACTTCTCCAGTCACAGAAGACTACAGTCTGACAGAGAATTGAAAATAGCTATCATGAAGAAACTCAACAAGTTACAAGAAAACTCAAAAAGACAATTCAGTTAGCTCAGGAATAAAATTAATGAACAGAAGGAATACTTCACCAAAGAGATTGAAGCCCTAAAAAAAAAAAAAACCAAAAAAAACAGAAATTCTGGATATGAAGAACACAATTAATGAGATAAAAAATAATGTAGAAAGCATAAAAAATAGAGCAGACCTTATAAAGCAGAGAATTAGTGACCTCAAAGATAGAAACCTAGAAATGCTTCAGGTGGAGGAGAGAGAACTAAGATTTTCAAAAAATGAAGAAATTCTTCAAGAAATGTCCAACTCAATTAGGAAAAGTAACATAAGGATTATAGGTAACCCAGAGGGAGAAGAGAGGAAGAAAGGACCAGAGAGGTTGTTCAAAAAAATAATAGCTGAGAACTTCCCAAACCTGGGGAAAGAACTGGACATACAAGTACATGAAGCCAATAGAACTCCCAATTAGGGGGCCGGCCCCAAGGCGTAGCAGTTAAGTGTGCCTGCTCTGCTGGTGGCGGCCTGGGTTGGATCCCGGGCACCCACTGACGCACCGCTGGTCAGGCCATGCTGTGGCGGCATCCCACGTAAAGTGGAGGAAGGTCGGCACGGATGTTAGCTCAGGGCCAGTCTTCCTCAGCAAAAAGAGGAGGATTGGCATGGATGTTAGCTCAGGGCTGATTTTCCTCACACACACACACACAAAAGAACTCCCAATTACATCACTGCAAAAAGACTTTCTCCAAGGCACATACTATTAAAACTATCAAAAGTCAATGAGAAAGAAAGAATATTAACGGCTGCAAGAGATAAGAAAATAACCTACAAAGGAACCCCCATCAGGCTTTCAGCAGATTTCTCAGCAGAAATTTTACAGGCTAGGAGAGAATGGAATGAAATATTCAAAATACTGAAAGACAAAAATTATCAGCCAAGAATACTCTATCTAGAGAAATTATCCTTCAGATATGATGGAGAAATAAAAGCTTTACCAGATAAACAGAAGCTGAGGGAGTTCATCTCCACTAGACCTGCCTTACAAGAAATGATAAAGGGAGGGCTCCTACCTGAAACAAAAAGGGCAAAGGTTGGCAAAGCATGGAGCAAGGAGATAAATAGACAGACAAAATCAGAAAATTGCAGCTCTCTATCAGAATAGGTTAGCAAACACTTAATTGTAACATAAAAGATAAAGGGAAAGAAAGAATCAAAAATAACTATAACATTTCAATTTAGTCACCAACTCACAATACACAAAAGAATAATTTGTGACAACAAAAACATAGAAGGGGGAGAGGAAAGGGATAGAACCTGCTTAGGCTAATGGAGATAAGAGGCTATCAGAAAATGGACTATTTCATCTATGAGATCTTTTATACAAATCTCATGGTAACCACAATACAAAAAATCAGAGCAGAGTCACAAATCATAAATAAAGAGAAAATTGAGGAAACCATCACAGAAAACAACCAAACTGAAATGGCAGTCAGAAATACAAGGGAAAAGAAATAATGAAAATATAGAACAACTAGAAAAAAAGAGATAAAATGGCAGTATTAAGCCCTCATATATCAATAATCACTCTAAATGTAAATGGACTGAATTTACCAGTCAAAAGACATGGAGTGGGGCTGGCCCCATGGCGTAGCAGTCAAGTGTGCATGCTCCGCTGCTGACGGCCAGGGTTCGGATCCCGGGTGCGCACCGATGCACTGCTTGTCAAGCCATGCTATGGCAGCATCCCATATAAAGTGGAGGAAGATGGGCACAGATGTTAGCTCAGGGCCAATCTTCCTCATCAAAAAGAGGAGGATTGGCATGGATGTCAGCTCAGGGCTGATCTTCCTCACCAAAAAAAAAAAGACACGGAGTGGCTGAATGGATTAAAAAACAAGAAGACCTAACAATATGCTGCCTCTAGGAGACCCATCTCAGCTCTAAAGACAAACATAGGCTCAGAGTGAAGGAATGGAAGATGATAATCCAAGGAAATGACAAGCAAAAGAAAGCAGATGTAGCCATACTCATATCAGACAAAACAGACTTCAAGATAGAAAAGACAATGAGAGACAAAGAGGGGCAGTATATAATGATAAAAGAGACATTCCACAAAGAGACATAACACTTATTAATATATACGCACCCAACACAGGAGCACCAAAGTGTACAAAGCAACTATTAACAGACCTAAAGGGAGAAATTGACAGCAACACAATAATAGTAGGGGACCTCAACTCCCACTTACATCAATGGATAGATCATCCAGACAGAAAGTCAACAATGAAACAGTGGCCTTAAATGACACATTGGACCAAATGGACTTAATAGATTTATATAGAACATTCCAACCAAAAACAGCAGAATACATATTCTTCTCAAGTGCACATGGAACATTCTCAAAGATAGACCATATGTTGGGAAACAAGCCAAGCTTCAATAAATTTAAGAAGATTGAAATCATATCAAGCATCTTTTCCAACCACAATGCTATGAAACTAGAAATCAACTACAAGAAAAAAGGAAGGAAAGTCACAAATATGTGGAGACTAAACAACATACTACTGAACAACCACTGGATCAATGAAGAAATCAAAGGACAAATCAAAAAATACCTGGAGACGAATGAAAATGAAAATACAACATACCAACTCTTATGGGATGCAGCAAAAGTGGTACTAACAGGGAAATTTATAGCAATACAGGCCTACCTCAACAAACAAGAAAATTCTCAAATAAGTAATCTTAAACTACATCTAACAGAACTAGAAAAAGAAGAACAAAGCCCAAAGTCAGCAGAAGGAGGGAAATAATAAAACTTAGAGGAGAAATAAATGAAATAGAGACTAAAAAACAATAGAAAGAGTCAATGAAACTAAGAGCTGGTACTTTCAGAAGATGAACAAAATTGACAAACCTTTACCCAGACTCACTAAGAAAAAAAGAGAGAATATTCAAATAAATAAAATTAGAAATAAAAGAGGAGAAATTACAACGGATACCACAGAAATACAAAGGATTATAAGAGAACACTATGAGAAGCTATACGCCAACAAATTGGATAACCTAGAAGAAATGGATAAATTCTTAGAATCATACAACATCCCAAAACTGAATCAAGAAGAAATAGAGAATCTGAATAGACCAATCACAAGTAAAGAGATCGAAACAGTAATCAAAAACCTCCCAAAAAACAAAAGTCCAGGACTAGATGGCTTCTCGGTGAATTCTACCAAACATTCAAAGAAAATTTAATATCTATCCTTCTCAAACTATTCAGAAATATTGAAAAAGACAAGATGCTGCCTAACTCATTCTATGAGGCAAACATTACCCTGATACCAAAACTAGACAAGGACAACACAAAAAAGGAAAATTACAGGACAATATCACTGATGAACATAGATGCAAAAATCCTCAACAAAATATTAGCATATCAAATATGATAATACATTAAAAAGACCATACACCATGATCAAGTGGGATTTATTCCAGGGACACAGGGATGGTTCAACACCCACAAATCAGTCAATGTGATACACCACATTAATAAAATGAGGAATAAAAATCACGTGATCATCTCAACAGCTGCTTAAAGAAAGCATTTGATGAGACCTATTTATGACAGAAACTCTCAATAAAATGGGTAGAGAAGGAAAGTACCTCAACATAATAAAGGCCATATATGACAAACCCACACCCAACATCATACTTAACAGTGAAAAGCCGAAAGACATCCCTCTGAGAACAGGAACAAGATAAGGGTGCCCACTCTTGCCACTCTTATTCAACACAGTACTGGAGGCTTTTGTCAGAGCAATTAGGCAAGAAAAAGAAATAAAATGCATCCAAATTGGAAAGGAAGAAGTAAAACCCTCGCTTTTTGCAGATGACATGATTCTATATATAGAAAATGCTAAAGAATCCACCAGAAAACTATTAGAAATAATGAACAACTACAGCAAAGTTGCAGGGTACAAAATCAACTTACAATAATCAGTTACATTTCTATACACTAATAACAAACTAGCAGAAAGAGAAGCCAAGAAAATAATCCCATTTACAACAGCAACAAAAACAATAAAATACTTAGGAATAAATTTAACCAAGGAGGTGAAAAACCTATACACTGAGAACTATAAGACATTATTGAAAGAAATCGAAGAAGATACAAAGAAAGGAAAGATATTCCATGCTCATGGATTGGAAGAATAAACATCGTTAAAATGTCCATATTACCTATTACCCATATTTCCAAGCAATCTACAGATTCAATGCAATCCCAATCAAATCCCAATGACATTCTTCACAGAAATAGAACAAAGAATCCTAAATTTTATATGGAACAACAAAAGACCTCAAATAGCCAAAGCAATCCTGAGAAAAAAGAACAAAGCTGGAGGCATCACAACCCCTGACTTCAAAATATACTACAAAGCTATAGGAATCAAAACAGCATAGTACTGACACAAAAACAGAAACACAGATCAATGGAACAGAATTAAAAGCCCAGAAATAAAACCACACATATATGGACAGCTAATCTTCGACAAATGAGCCAAGAAGATACAATGGAGAAAGGAAAGTCTCTTCAATAAATGGTGCTGGGAGGGCCAACCCAGTGGAGCAAGTGATTAAGTGCACGTGCTCTGCTTCGGCGGCCTGGCGTTCGCAGGTTCAGATCCTGGGCACGCACTGACGCACCGCTTGTCAAGCCATGTTGTGGTAGCATCCCATATAAAGTAGAGGAAGATGGGCATGGATGTTAGCTCAGGGGCAATCTTCCTCAGCAAAAAGAGGATTGGCAATGGATGTTAGCTCAGGGCTGATCTTCCTCACAAAAAAAATTAAAAAAAAAATGGAGCTGGGAAAACCAGACAGCCACATGCAAAAGAACGAAAGTAGACCATTATCTTACACCATACACAAAAATTAACTCAAAATGGATTAATGACTTGAATGTAAGACCTGAAACCATAAAAATCCTAGAAGAAAATATGGGCAGTACACTCTTTGACATAGATCTTAGCAGCATCTTTTCAAATACTGTGTCTACTCAGGTAAGGGAAACAAAAGAAAAAATAAACAAATGGGACCACATCAGACTAAAAAGCTTCTGCAAGGCAAAGGAAACCATGAACAAAACGGAAAGAAAATCCACCAGCTGGGAGAAAATATTTGCAAATCATATATCTGACAAGGGGTTAATTTCCAAAATATACAAAGAACTCATACAACTCAACAACAATAAAACAAACAACCTGATCAAAACACGGGCAGAGGATATGAACAGATATTTTTTCCAAAGAAGATATACAGATGGCCTACAGGCACATGAAAAGATGTTCAACATCACTAATTATTAGGGAAATGCAAATCAAAACTACAATGAGATATCACTTCACATGTGTTAGGATGGCTATTAAGTAAAAAAAAAAAAAAAAAAGATAAGTGTTGGCGAGGATGTGGAGAAAAGAGAATTCTCATACACTGCTGGTGGGAATGCAAACTGTTGAAGCCCCTATGGAAAACAGTATGGAGATTTCTGAAAAAATTAAAAATAGAAATATTATATGATCCAGCTATCCCACTACTACTGGGTATTTACCTAAAGAACATGAAATCAATAATTCAAAGAGATTTATGCATCTCTATGTTCAGTGAAGCATTATTCACAATAGCCAAGACATGGAAGCAACCCAAATACCCATCATCTGAGGAACGGATAAAGAGGTTGTGGTATATATATACCATGGAATACTACTCAGCCACAACAAAGACAAAATCGTCCCAGTTGCAACAACATGGATGGACCTTGAGGGTATTATGTTAAGTGAAATAAGCCACACAGAGAAAGACAAACACCGTATGATTTCACTCATATGTAGAAGATACACAAACACATGGATAAGGAGGACAAATTAGTGGTTACCAGAGGGGAAGGGGGTGGGGGGAGGGCGAAAGGGGTAAAGGGGCACATATGTATGGTGACAGACAAAAACTAGTCTATTGGTGGTGAATGTGATGCAGTCTATATAGAAACTGATATATAATATTGTACACCTGAAATTTACACAATGTTATACGGCAATATGACCACAATAATATAATTTAATGGGGCAGGCCCGGGGGTGCAGCGGTTAAGTGCACGCACTCTGATTCGGCAGCCCAGGGTTCACAGATTTGGATTCTGGGCGTGCACCAAAGCACCACTTGTCAAGCCATGCTGTGGTGGCATCCCATATAAAGTAGAGGAAGATGGGCACGGATGTTAGCCCAGGGCCAGTCTTCCTCAGCAAAAAGAGGAGAATTGGCATCGGATGTTAGCTCAGGGCTCATCTTCCTCACACACACACACACACAAATATATATAAATATATATATATAAATATAAAAAAAATATATATATAAATATATATATATAAATATATATAAATATATAATTTAAAAAAGAAATTTTCCAAAGCCCAACCCTTCTGGACCATTACTCTCTAGCTCTCTCTAATCACCTCCTCAATTTTCTGGCTGAACAGACAGTGGCACTGGAGCAGCCTGAGGAGAAAAATCCCAAGAGTTCTGGCTACAAAGAGCTCTTCTGCCAGGCTCCCTTCAGCAAAGCTTTCCAGAAGAGCAACAGTCTAAATTGCAGCACCACAGAGCCCAGACTCAAGTCAGTCTGTATGCAGGCATTGAACAGCACACAAGCTTCACTCCTGTACCCCACCTAGCTCCATTTGGCAGCAACTTCCCAGACCCAAAATCTTCCTCCTCAGAGTCTCAGCATCCATTCCTCCACAGCAGCCTCTTCAGGAGGCACTTCAGCCCCCAGCACAGTTCTCATATGAACCCAGCCTCATCCTTTGCTTCCCTGAGCCACATGGAAAAATGACATTCCACCAACTCTTCAGGGCTGTCTTACAAGTCTCCCCTTGCTGGCTCTAGCTCCCAACATGGGGTTTCTTCTAGCAGCTCTCCTCTGGAGGAACAGCAATCCAGAGCTCCACTTCCTCCCACAAACTTGCTCCCATGTGAACAGCCTCCCTCCAAAGGACAGTCTGCCAACGAACAGGTTCCAAGCCCACAGTCAACGAACCTCTGTTCCCCAGAAGCTGGCCTTGGTGATCCAAATGGAGAGCAAGGGAGGAACAAAAGTACTGACCTCATCCCTGAAGCCCACCGTGGTTAGCAGCCCACGCTCCTTGAAAGGAGCTTACCTAGTGTGCTGGGCTTCACAGCTACGTTGCTGGACAGTTAATGGAGAGACAGATCTTGGGATGGAGAGAGTTCTGGGTTTGGAATATGGGAACATATGTGTTTCTGAGTTCCAGCACTGTGGCAGATCAGTTTGTACACATACATTTTAAATCTGCCAAACACCTTGGCATTTGGTCAGAGTACCTCATGGAGTCTTATAGGCCAAGGGCTCCTTTTGGCTGCAAGAAGATCCAAGGGATGGTCATGGCATCCATCCCATCCTCAGATGGTATGTTCAACAGGACAAAAACCTAGACTACAGCTACAACTGGGAGAAGTAGCCTTGTCTCTTCGAAAATATATTAAGAGCACTTAATGCACGCTCATTGTAGGAGGCCAATTTCTCCTCTGTACATAACAATGAAGCTCTTTTAGAGAAAAGACTTGTAGATCCATCAATTGTGAGACAATTGTGATAGGATTTTTGAAAGCACTTATTTAGGGCTCAGTTTTCGCCGTTACCATTAAATGCATTGGATAGAATAGGACTGCTCATGGCATGTCACATTATAGGAAGACATAATTTCAGTGCCTTTACAGAGGAGCAGAATTAGATAACTCACATCCATTTCAGCCCTCTGAGCTCTTCTCAAAGACCTTTTTAAAAAAGACATGTCTGTTTTTGAGACAGAGCCAGTTTTATTTAGTTGAGTTTTTTATAGTTGAATTCTGTAAATCTGTGCCATCCTGACTTGAAGGTCATCTGGGCTCAGAAAACCTGATTCCAAACCCAGCCAGTTTCAGTTTTGTTTTTCCACAGTTCATACAAGTAGAGTCCATAGCTCCAAAGCCCTTGTTGGTCAAATTTTCATCTCTTTATGGGCAGAGGTTATGAGGGGTTCCAAGTCACAGACAGATATGCCAGTTTGTTTTATTCATAGAAATCCCCTTAGGAAGGGCAATAGTAACAGGCCTCTATGAAGTGTTTGTCATACAGAAACAGGCCTTGAAGTCCTGGAGCCTTCCAAGCACTGGAGTATATATTAACATAAGGGTACTGTCGGGGGAAGAGGAGGAATCTCCCTCTGCCCTTTCCCTTAAGGTTCTTCTGGCTGGCCAAATAATTAACAAGACAGGTTAGCAGGAGAAAATAATACCAAGTTTAATAACATGTATACATGGGAGAAAGCAGGGACACTGCGTTTCTCAACACAATAGCAAAAATTCTCGTCTTAAATACCATCTTCAGCCAATGACAAAGGAGGATGTTGGGGGTGGGGGGAGCCAGTTACAGGAGATTACCACTAAAGCACACTAAACAAGAGTAAGGTTATTATGCAGATTTAAGGCCTCACCTTCCACATTGATAAGTCTCTAGAAATGAGGCCATCCCCCCTCTTCCCAAAACAGAGAGGGAGATACCTTTACAAATGGAGATTTCCCTTATAAATGTAAACGTTTGTCTGGCAACTCCTTGAAGGGCCATCCAGAGAATGTGGCCAGAGAGACAGAACTTCCGATAAGATGGGCTTGTTGGTGCCTTTCCTATTGTAACATTTATCCTACATTATCTTTACAGCCATCATGACAGAAGATCTGTTCCAGGAAGGAGCCACCATGTCAAATTCTTTAGGCAGTTAGTGGGGGAGGTCAAATGTCCCTCAGAGAAAACAGTGAAGGTAAAGAGATATATTTTAGGATGGCCAAATCTTGATCTCCCACAGTACTACGCAGTTAAGCTTGGAGGATGGCTCAAGGACAGACTAGAACAGATATTCCAGAGTTCCCAAGTCACCAAGCTGTTCACTAAACTAGTGACTATTTCACAAAGGTCTTTAGAGTGCTTGCTTGTGCCTGTGAAATTTGTACCACAAGGTATGTTTCAACTGTCTGCTCTAGCTAAGTGAATTCAAACATGTCAAATGTAAACAGTATCTGGGTGAATTTTATAGTTATGTAATTTATGCAAACTCCATAATGTGGTAGACTCTATAGAACAAATAACTCATTTCCTTCCACAAATAAATTGCAAGAAAAAAAAAGAGAGGGAAAAAGAACCTGTAAGCTAGAAGAAATTTAAGACATATATGTGTTACTGCAGCAAGTCCGTTTTTGCCCACCACCCAGAAAGCCAATCACCGAGACGACAAGATTGCAGAGACAGAGGGTTTAATCACAAGCCAGCCAAGTGAGGAAAACGGGAGAACAAGTCTCAAATCCGCCTCCCCAAAAATAGGGACTCAGGGGTATTTATGGGGAAGGGGGCAAGGTGGTCTGAAATGATTGGAGGTGAGGAGAGATGAGGTAGTTGATGATCTGCGCAAGCGTAGTCAGCCTTCATGCCTTTTCGTAGGACACTTGTTCACAGAATGGCGGCATTAGCATGCCCTGAGGGTGGAGTTCCAACCTCTTGCCCAGTTGATGGGTTGGTGGTCTCAATCCAGCCTGAAGTGGACAAGGGGTTCAGTTCCTGAAAAAAATAGCTCAAACACCCATTACCATGGTAACCCAGGCTCCAGGGAGATGTCATCTATAGGAACCTAGTGGGAGTCAGATAGCATATTGCCCAAACAGCACAGGTAACAATGAGTAAATTTATCATGCAGATTTAAGTCCTCGCCTTCCATTCTGATAAGAGTCTAGGTAAGGCCAAGCCCTGCTTCTTCCTGGCACAGGGAAGAAGATACCTTTACAGATGGAGATTTTCTTTTCAAATGTAAATGTCTCTCATAAAGGGTAACCAGAACTAAGAATGGGCTTAGCAGGGACCCACCCAGACACCGGAGATGTCTATGGTGGTGCCCTAGTCTGGGGGCAGGCCTCCCATCCCAAACTCCTTTGGTTAGTTAGTGGGGGTGGGGGCCAAAACGTCATTCAGGCAGAGACATATTCTGAGCGGGCAAATTCCAACCCCCCATAGTTACTAGCTGCTTAATCATCAATGGCTGTTTGCTGGTTTCATATCAACCAAGGGCAATGTGTGAAGCTTGTTAGGATACTGATTTGTAGAAATCAACTTTTTTAACAAAATGAGACAATGGGGAAAATTAGGACATTTATTGGATATTTGATGAAAATACTGAATTGTTTTAATTTTTTAGGTGTGATAATAGTGTTACAGTTAGAAAGAAAGGAAGAGAGAGAGGGGAGGGAAGAAAGGAAGAAAGAAAGAAAGAATTTGATTGGCGTTTGTCCCCACTTCCTGGAAGGTAACTTCTAAACCCTTGAAATTTCCCAAGTGATAGTTGTGTCTTTGTTATTCATAATAACACACCCTTCAGACCACACCCTGTAGTTTATGCTAACAAGATGACTCACGATAGAAGCTGACCACCCCATAAAGACCAACCACATGAGTAGAGAGTTGGGGCTATGAGGAGCATATTGGCCTGACTTCTGGGAGCAGAGAGGGGATGGAGATTGAGTTCAACCACGTGGGTAATGATTCAATCAATCATGCCTACTTAATGAAACCCCAATAAAAAGTCTGGACACCAAAGCTTGGGTGAGCTTCCTGGGTTGGTATTACTCCATGTACGTATTACTACATATCAATGCTGGAGTTGTAATGCATCCCTGAGGACATGTCCTTGTCTTTAAAGATACATATGGAAGCATTTACAGATGAACTAGTATGTCTTGCTTTGCTGAAAAATGATCTAGGGAGTGGGGAAAAGGGAGTTGGGACAAAGATGAAACAAGATTGGCCATGTGGAATCACAGAAACTGGGTGCTGGGAACATAGAGATTCATGAAACTATTTTCTCTACTTTTGTATATGTTTTAAATTTTCCAAAATGAAAATAAAATGGTGATCCGTATGGAAAAGATATGAATCCTTACTTTACACTATGTGGTGGGCAAAATTCTAAGATGGTTCCCAAGATTATAGGCTCATGGTACATACACACCTTCTCCCAGTTATTCAATCAAATACTAATCTAGGTGGTGCTGTAAAGGAGTTTTGTGGCCATAATTAAGATCCCAAATCAGTCGACCTTGAGATAGGCAGATTATCCTGGATGGGCCTGACCTAATCAGGCAAGCCCTTAAAAGGGATGAGATTCTTCTTGAAGAGATTCACAAGCAGTGAGCTTTGAAGCATGAGAGAGATTCCACACAAAGGAGATTCTTCATTGCTTGCTTTGAAGATGGAGAGGACCATGTGACAAGGAATGTGGATGGCCTATAGGAGCTGAGAGCAGCCTCTGGCTAACAGCCATAAAAGAAATGGGGACTTCAGTCCTACAGCTGCAAGAAACTAAATTCTGCCATAACCATGTTAGCCTGGAAGAGGACTCCAAGTTCCAGATGAGCACACAGACATTCCACAACTAGATTCAACCTTGTGAGATCCTCAGCAGAGAACTCGGCTATGTTGTGTCCGACTTCTGACCTACAGAACTGTGAGCTGATAAATTTATGCTGTTATAAGCTGCAATGTTTGGAGTAATTTGTTACACAGCAATAGAGAACTAATATACACAATGACCAAAAATAAATTTCAGCTGTGAAAAATAAAGCTTTACAAACTTTTGAACCAAATTTAGACAAATATGTTCATGACCATGGTGCAGGGAAGGATTTGTTAACATACAAAAGGTAAGATCAATAAATTCAACTGTACTGAAATTATATACTTCCGGACTATAAAATGCACTAAAAGATAAAATGAAAAGAAAAACCATGGACTAGGAGGTGCTATTTGCAAGACATAAAATTACACACAATAATTTTTAAGGAGCTCCTACAAATCAATAGGGGAGAAAAACAAACAAGCCAACAGAATATGAATTGGTAACTCACAGATATATGAAAGAGGTCCAATATGACTATGCATCAGAGAAATACAAATTAAAACAGTAATGAAATGCAATTTTACTGCCATTGGACCAACAAAAATTAAAAATTCAGATAATACTGAGTTTTGATAAGGATGTAGAATAACAGAAACTCTCATGTCCTGCTGATGGGAGTATAAATTGGTACAGGCATTTTGGAGAGCAATGTGATAATATCTAGTAAAATTGAAAATGTATATACCCTTTTACCCAGGAATTCTACCTATGGGAATATATTTTAGAGAAAATCTTATACACAGGCTCAGGGAAACATCCACAAGTATCATTGCAACGTTATTTGTAATATTGAAAAACTGCAGACAACCTAAATGTCCATTGACAGGAGAATGAAGTTAATTAAGTTTTCATTTTTTTTCAGTCCTCAATACGCTCCTTTAATCTTGACTGCCAACCCACCTGCTAATCTGCGAGAGAACCACCCCAACTGAAAATGAACTGCTTATTTCATCGGCTTAAGAGTTACCCATAATTCTCTCAATTGTTGTCACCCACAGAAAAATGTTTCCACTGACTGTGATCTTCAAAGAAGGCCTCTGAGCCAACGGGGATCAAAAGTGCCCAATATATCTGGAAATGCACTTCCACCCAAGGATGAAACAACTTTCTAAAGTGAGCTGGAAATTGCTGAGCTGAAAGAGAATATGGTTAATCCAAGTGAGGCAAATGAATGCTTCTAAGCTACTGAAAAGGGAATATTCTTTTGAAAGGTGCCCCCCAGACCACGTGAGAATTAATTTCATTTAATGAGGCTGAGCATAAGCGAAGCTTGTGTTAAGTCAATCTGTGGATTCCTCCAAACATATTAGCACCAGGTATCATGTTCTGCTATTTAAAACACATCCAGCTTTTTAAATCACCTACAAACTTTCCATCTTCATTTTGGTTGTATTTATACCTTCCTATCTCAGATGGGAAATGTCTGAATAAGATACTGGCTAGTAAAAGCATTAGATACCCTCAAGAAGTGCTTATGTATGAATTTAACAAAATAAAGACAATGGAGAAAGGACTTTTTATCTTTTATCTGTCCATGACAAACTTACTTTTAAAGCATTTTTATATCCATTTTAGACCCAATTTATATTTCTTTATTTCCAATGGATGTTTATCAGGAAGTACACATTGGAAGCAGGTATGCATTGTATTATTTATAATTGTATTTCTTGGATACTATCTAACACCTTCCATTACAATAATTGACTAACAGAACTAGCCAAGATACATTTTTTCCATTTTTGCTGATAAATAGTTACGATGGAGTGATATTTTAAAATTCAAATAATATATTTTCCTAAAATATTCCAATTGCAGAGTTATGTATGAGATGCTACAAAATATATGTGAGTCTGATTAACAGTTTTATGAATAATCATATCACATAATTACCCAGATTTATCACTTTAAACTAAATGAAAATTCTTTGTGGCAGAAGGTTTGTATGAATATGAAAGTGTTGATTTTTGTTCTCGTTTGCTCAGTTTGAACCGTGCCACGTTGTGACTTGCAAAGCCATTTTCTCTTTGTGCTAATTATCCAAAAGTGAGTTCAAAGCGCTTTTCCATTTACCTAAGTGTGCAAAATCAAAAACTTAATTGCTAAGTCAAAGTGCTAAGCAAAGGCTCTAGATTTCTTCAATTCCAACCCTAATGACTCTTAACATGATGACTATTTTATCAGGCCAAGAAAGGCTCTACTGCTTAAAGCAATTACTGAGCTCGAGGCAATCGAGTGTCTCATTATAATAAACTGATGAGAGATTAAAATAATAAATAAGACCCTGTCTTAGTTCGTTTGGGCTGCTATCACAGATTACCACAGACTGGGTGCCTTATAAACAGTACACAGTTATTTCTCACAGTTCTGGAGGCTGGGAAGTCCAAGGTCAAGGCACCAGCAGATTTGGTGTCTGGTGAGAACCTGCTTCCTGATTCACAGACGGCCATCTTCTTGCTGTGTCCTCACATGGTGGCGGGGCTAGGATGCTCTCTGGGGTCCCTTTCAGAGGCACTGATCCCATTCATGAGGGCTCCACTCTGATCACCTAATCACCTCCCAAAGGCCCCATGTCCTAATACCATCACACTGGGGCTCAGGTTTCAACATATGAATTTGGAGAGGACACAAACATTCAGTCTACGGCAGATCCTTTACGTGATATCAGGGGGAAATGAGCAGTACCATACCCTAAGAAGTCAGTACAAGAACAGGTGAGTGGGCCGGCCCTGTGGCTTAGCGGTTAAGTGCGCACGCTCCGCTACTGGCGGCCCAGGTTCGGATCCTGGGCACGCACTGACGCACCGCTTCTCCGGCCATGCTGAGGCCGAGGCCCACATACAGCAACTAGAAGGATGTGCAGCTATGACATACAACTATCTACTGGGGCTTTGTGGGGGGGGGAAGGAGGAGGATTGGCAATAGATGTTAGCTCAGAGCCGGTCTTCCTCAGCAAAAAGAGGAGGATTAGCATGGATGTTAGCTCAGGGCTGATCTTCCTCAAAAAAAAAAAAAAAAAAAAAGAACAGGTGAGGCTGCCCATGGTAGCCACTCTTTCTGGGCCAGAGCCCTACTCGAATGAGCCTGAGCTCTCCTTTCCGCATCATGTGGCCAAGATGCTGGCTGCCCCCTCTCTTTCAGCAGCCTCCACATGAGGTCCACACTGATTTCTGTTCTCCTGAGATAATTCAGTTGGGCCAAAGCATTCAGAAGCGACTTGGATTTTCTCAGGTAGATGTAGGAAGGGATTACATCATGTCTGGCAGAGCAAATTCAACCCCTCTTGCTACTTCTCTCTTCCATGCCCCACTTGCTCATCTCGCCACAAGATGGCTTCTTCTTCACCTCCCCCAGCAGGGCTCTGCCACCTCCCTTCTTCTGCTTCTCCTGTCTTCTGCTCCGAATTCTTGCCCTGTCCCTGAGATCTCAGCTGATTCTTATATAGAGCAGTTTAGCCCTCTTGCAAGTCCAAACTTGTCCCCCATCACTTGCTCAGCAAACAAATGGTCCTCCACTAACGGGACCCACCTTCCTTAGGGTCCAGCGAGGGATTATAATCAACAACAACTACAAAAAGGTTTTGTGTCCTATCACATCTACCTACCTGCCCTGGCTGCCTCATAGGATTCAGAGTTAATACATGTCAAAAAAATTTTTTTAAACTAAAAAGTTCTGTATACTTTTTCTCAGGGATTATTTATTCCAACCTCCCCATTTTACAGATGATACAACTGAAGCCCAGAGAGGTTAAATAACTTGCCTAAATGGTTAGTGGTAAAGACTGACTTTAAACCTGGTCTCTAGCCCACTGTCTTATCATTCCTTCCATTAATCTGAACTGCCTCAGGTAATCTGTGCATTTCTGGAGGCTCTGCTTTCCCACGCTCCATTAACTTGGGATTAAGTGGGATCTTTCTCTTGGGACTCTCCAACACATTCATGCACTTAGATGCAATCATTCACACAGATCCCGTGGTTGAGGAAATGGAAGGGAAGGCACTATTCACTCTTTTACTAATTCATTTATTCAACAGATATTTACTGAGGACCAGCTAGGTTCTAGGTGCTGTTCTAATCTCTGAGGATATAGCAGTAAACAAAACAGACAGAAAGCCCATGCCCTCATGGACTTTGCATTCTAGTGGGAAAAAGATATGCTAAACAAATACATAAAATATTTAGCATGGAAGATGATGGAAATTTCTATGGAGAAAAATAAACCAGGGAAGGGGGATAGGGAGGGTCACGGGGGAAAGGGAGGATGTTGAAATTTTAAATAGGATGATCAGAGAAGTCTTCCCTGAGGGGGTGACATTTGAGCAAAGACCTGAAAGAGATGAAGTGTCAAACCATGTACCTATTGGGAGAAGAGCATTCCCAGCAGAAGAAACAGCCAGTGCAAAGGCCCTGCACATTCAAGGAGCAGCTAGGAGCCAGTGTGGAGAGAATGGAATGAACAAGGGCTTCCTCCTCAGCACAGGAGGGCAGAGAAGTGACAGGGATATCATTGTGTAGGCCCTGATGGGCCATAGTAAGGACTTTGACTTTTAATCTGAATGGCAGGGCAGGCCATTGGAGGGGTTTGAGCTGAGGAATGACTTCCAGCTCCACATCACTCCTGCTGTCTTCTCCCTCCAACACCACCCACTCAAAGTTTCAGGATAAGGGTATCAGGTCATCTAGGTCCAGGTGGCAAGTTCAGGCACCACTTGCCCTTTCACTGGGATATCTGTTCTTTAAATCTGTCTTTCTTGGCAGAAAAAAAGAGCTGAATTAGAGAATTTTTGAGCATCTGGGGGAAGTGTTTTCCAAGACCTCTGTGGGTTGCCTAAAATCTCTTTGCAGACTAGGAAGTTAAAAAAAAAACAAAACTAGGAGATATGAGGTTAAGAGAGGCAGCTGACGCAGTGGGCTTTGAGGAAGTTAAAAATCAGGGGGTGGGGGGAAGGGGAACCAGTCAAGAGACCAAGGAATTAATATCTGATATGTGTTTAGGACTGTCACATGCATTCCAGTATTTGATGATCCCATGTCCTTGGAACTCGGGCGGAGCAGACGGTATTAGTCCTATTGTATAATGAGGAGACTTAGGCACAGAGAGATTACATGATTTGCCACTATCACACAGGTAGAGGGCAGAAGTAGGGCTAGAACACTCCCAGTGCTACTGTTTACTGTTTATATAGCAGTAAACAAAATAGACAGAAAACTCAAAATAGACAAGTGGGACTACATCCAACTAAAAAGCTTCTGCACAGCAAGGGAAACCATCAACAAAATGAAAAGGCAATGGGAGAAAAGGTTTGCAAATCTTATATCTGATAAAGGTTTAATATCCAAAATATATAAAGAACTCATACAACTCAATAGCAAACAAACAATCTGATTTAAAAATGGGCAGAGGATCTGAATGTAGGTTTTCCTAAAGAAGACATACAGGTGGCCAACAGGAACATGAAAAGGTGCTCAACATCACTAATCATCAGGGAAATGCAAATCAAAACCACAATGAGATATCACCTCACACCTGTTAGAATGGCTATCATCAAAAAGACAAGAGATAACAAGTGTTGGTGAGGGTGTGGAGAAAAGGGAACCCTCATGCACTGTTGGTGGGATTGTAAATTGGGGCAGCCACTATGGAAAACAGTATGGAGGTTCCTCAAAAAATTAAAGATAAAACTACTATATGACCCAGCAATTCTACTTCTGGGTATATATCCGAAGGAAACAAAATCAAAGAGCTATCTGCACCTCCAAGTTCATTGCAACATTATTTACAATAGCAAGACATGGAAACAACATAAGTATCCATCAATGGATGAATGGATAAAAAAATGTGGTGTATATATATATATATATATATACACACAGTGGAATGTTATTCAGTCATAAAAAAGAAGGAAATCCTGCCATTTGAGACAACATGGATGGACATTGAGAGCATTATGCTAAGTCAAATAAGTCAGACAGAGAAAGAAAAATATTACATGATCTCACTTATATGCGAAATCTAAAAAAACAAACTCATAGAAACAGAGAACAGATTGGTGGTTGCCAGAGGTGGGTAGGGGAAATGGGTGAAGGTGGTCAAAAGGTACAAACTTCCTATTATAAGATGAATAAGTTCTGGGCATGTAATGTAGCTCATCGTGACTATAGTTAACAATACTATATTGTATATTTGAAAGTTGCTAAGAGAGTAGGCTTTAAAAGTTCTCAGGCCAGCGCTGGTGGCCTAGTGGTTGAGTTCGATGTGCTCCGCTTTGGCGGCCCCGGTTCTGCTCCTGGGTGCAGACCTACACCACTCATCAGCAGCCATGCTGTGGTACTAGTTCACATACAAAATAGAGGAAGATTGGCCACAGATGTTAGCTCAGGGCGAATCTTGCTCAGCAAAAAATGAGGAAGATTGGCCACAGATGTTAGCTCAGGGCGAATCTTGCTCAGCAAAAAAAAAAAAAAAAAAAAAAAGTTCTCATCACAAGAGAAAAATGTGTAACTATGTGAACTGATGGATGTTAACTAAACTTATTGTGGTGATCATTTTGTAATATATACATATACCAAATCATTATGTTGTACACCTTAAACTAATACAATATTATATGTCAATTATATCTCAATAAAACTGAGAAAAAATAAATTAAAAATTTCAATTTATGTAAAAAAATAGAAAAAGAAAACCCATGCCCCTATGGACTTTGCCTTCTAGTGGGGAAAAGATATGCTAAGTGAATACATAAAATATTTAGCAAGCCTACAAGACAAGAGGGTTATAAAAAGGGAAATGGAGGCAGGCTTCCTTAGTAGGAAAGATGGGGCCTTGAGGAGGCAGCTCTTTATGTTGTCACATACAAATTTCTTTCTAATAAGAATCATCAAAAATGGATAAGAGTCTGGAGTGGTGTAGAGTTGCTGCTGGGAGAGCAGACTCCTTGCCCTTCTCAGCACTGCATGACTCCTCAGGCGCTCACAGAAAACTCCTCGAGTCCTGGGCATTATGCTTGCCCCATATTCTTCTGTGGGCCATGGGCAGGACATATTCAGTCAGATGGGAATGAGCCCTGAGCACCTCTCTTACTGGAAGCTGGGGGTGATTTCCCTCCAGGAGAGGAGCCACACTGGCTTGTCCAGTGCAGCATCAGTCTAGACACAGTTGATGTTGGAGCCTGGGGCTCTGGCCAACCCTTCTCAAGTACCCTTCCTAAAAGGTTAGGCTTTTATAAATCCCTCTTGCACTCAGGCTCCTGTTTCCCACACACTCCTTTATTTCCTTCCTAAGTCCTGGAAGTCAGAAAACAAATAGAGCTGGAGGGAGAAACTGTTGCCTGGGGCCCGAGAACCTGAGTTTCTGGCCTTTGGTAAAATTTGCTCCTTCCTCCCAATGGGCCAGAGCTCCTTGACATGGCTGTCCCTGTTTATTTTCTCTTCACTAGCCACTCTGAGGCTTCTCCATGTTTTATTTTTTTGGAAGGGTGGAGTAAGAAGATTTCCAGTTGAAGGTATCTTTCTGCCATTTCATCATCAGTCATCCTTGTACATTTAGTTACCACTTATTGAGAATATGCTGTGTACATGTCAAGAACTGCATTAGTGATTTACATGTATTTCTCAAAAACTGTGAAGGCTCTGAGATTTTACCCTACTCTCAAGCTAACAAGTTAGGCTGCCAGTTTCATGAATGCTGGCAGAAGACACAGGTTCCCGGGTCAGTGACAAAGGACAGTTTATTACTCACTGCAGTAGTAGTAGCCAGAGTGTCATTATTTGCCCTGGTTTCCCAAGCTCCAATTCCCAAAAGGTGATGCAATGAAGGCCAGGTGAAGCCTGCATACACAGTAGGTTGAATTCCAGGAGAGGAATCCCAAGCTTAAGGAACCCAAATCTTTTATAATGGACAGTAAATCTGCCTGATCTTTGCCCTGGTAGGAAGCATTATCTTTATTATACAGGACAGCAAACGAATCTGCCCTCTACTCCTGAGGGAGACACTATCTCTATCTTCCAAGGCTATTTGCTAGACAAACATCCTTGATAACATAGTCTGGAACAAAAGCTCTCTGTTTTTACAAGCAGTGCCTCTGCTCACATGACCTGTAGATATGAAAGAGACTCATGGAGAATTGTCTCCCAACAATATTATCCCATTTAAGCTGAAATGAGCACTGTTTTCCCCATTTTTCAGATGAGGAAAATGAGGCTCAGAATCTAACTTGCCTAGGATTCCACAATTTAGGAGGCAAGGTCCGTGTGAGCCCAAAGCCTGGGCCACATCTTCGGGTACCTAGAGCAGGTAAGAGTTGGGTACCCACTGTGTCAGATACAGAGGACACAGAGAACTGAAGAGCACAGCCCCACCTCTGAAGGAATTACAATTGGGGCAGGGGCCCAGGGTCACCTTGAACCAACTTCAGCAGGGATGGTCTTCTCCCACTTCTCGCTCTCTCTCTCGCGCTCTCTCTCTCTCTCTCACACACACACACACGTGCACACATACACATGCAAGAACAAGTTGCTAACAGATATCATTTCTTATAAATTGTTCTCCCTTTGGTACTTGCTACTGCTAATCTGCTAGAAGTCAACAAAATAAATGAATGTGTAAATCAAGTAACGAGGGAAAACAGTTGTCTTTTTTCAGGGATGTTTGCTCCTGGCTGTGATTTTTAAACTATGACATACTTACAATGTAGCCATATTTTTAGTAAGTGTAATCATTCCAGGTTGCTGTGAGGTAATTAAACATCCCAATATTTTGTGTCTTTCCATAAAGATCACCCTGATCCCAGGTGAGGCTCCCCCACCTCAGCCAGCCACAGAATCTCTGGTAGGAGCTCAGGCTGAAATGTGGCTTATCACATTTGGGGTTTAAGAAACAAGAATTAAACCAGTTTGGCTGAGGCAGAGAAGCCATAGAAAGGGAAAGACAGCGACTAGACAGGTATGAAATGGGGAGCTGCTCCCAGGAGCCCTTAAATGCCAGGATGGGTTTTGCTCTGAGCAAACAGACAATCACTGAAGGTTTTTGAGCTGAGGATGCCTTGATAAAAGCAATGTGTTAGAAAGCTGCACCTGCAGCCATATAGGAGCTGAACTGCAGTGGAAATGGCTCAGACACAGTGGTTCTCCACTCACAGCTTTTAAAAAACACTGATGCCCCCAGCCCCACCCCTGACCAAGTAAATAAAAATCTCTGGGAGTAGGGCCTAGGCACTAATACTTTTTCAATGCTCCACAGGAGAATGACTGCTAACAAGTATGGGATTTCTTTTTTGAGTGATGAAAATAATCTGGAATTAGATTGTGGTAATGGCAGCACAACTTTGTGAATATACTAAAACCCACTGAGTTGTATACCTTAAAAGGGTAAATTTTATGCATGTGAATTATATCTCAATGAAAAACAGGAAGGAAGGAAGGGGAGAGGAGGAGAGGAAAGGGGAAAAAAGAGACGAAGGGAGGGGAAGAGAGAGGGAGAAAGAGAGAGAAAGAAAGATCTCCCAGCAGATCCCAATGTGCAGCCAGAATGGAGAGCCACTAGTCTAGAGAAAGGGAGACTTCTCCTATGATTCAGACCCAAAGTGTGAGGCCTGAAGTGGGGTGTGCCAGTGGGACAAGTCCCAGTGGAAGGGTCAGCTCTGACGCATAGTATAGAGGAAAACTGGCCAGCAGTCCAGTATTAATATCTGATTGGTTAAGAACGTGAGGAAAAGAAAAAAGAAGGTCAAGACTTCATATTTTGAGCCTTGGTGACTGAAGAAACACAGATTTGGTAGGGGGAAAGGGAAACAGCTGGAGGTGAGCTCCATTTGGACATGTTGAATTCAAGTTGTTGCAAAGAATTTTAGGTGTTCAGCAAGCAACTGGATGTTGAAATAAAAGCCATACACTCTGATCACGAGATGGGACACACAATACACAGCAATGAGGACTGGATGATTCCTCAGAGGCCTTTCCTTATCCTGTCTGCCACGTATAGCCGTGTGAGTTTAAACAAGCCACTTAACCTCTCTGGGGGCCAGCACCAACGCACTGCTTGTCAGGCCACGCTGAGGCGGTGTCCCACATACAGCAACTAGAAGGATGTGTAACTATGACATACAACTATCTACTGGGGCTTCGGGGAGAAAAAGGGAAAAAAAAATAAGGAGAAGGATTGGGAATAGATGTTAGCACAGGGCCGGTCTTCCTCAGCAAAAAAGAGGAGGATTGGCATGGATGTTAGCTCAGGGCTGATTTTCCTCACAAAAAAAAAAACCAAGCCACTTAACCTCTCTGAATCTGTTTCCACATATGTGAAATATGGTTAATAATACTTGCCCTGCCTACCTCACAAAGCTGTTGTATGAACGAAATAAACATTAAAGAGTTTTGAAAACTATAAACTGTAAGGTGTAGGACATATATAGTCATATAATTTTCAACAAAGGCACAAAAGCAATTCAATGGAGAAAACAGTCTTGTCAATACATGGTGATGGAGAAACTGGATATCTGTATGGAAAAAAAATTAACCTGACCCCCTACCTCACACCATATAAATATAAGATGTGGAATTTGTCACATGTTACCACTTGTGGAAATGTTAAATATTCTTCCATAAATAAAATAAATCATTCATCATTAAATATTATTAATGTTTTGATTTGATTTTGCTTAACTAATTCAGCTGTAAGTCATTGGCTCTGTAAATCTTTGCAATTACTACCATTCTTTATTATAAAGAGAGTCACTCAAATGATGCCTCACATTATCACCAAGGATCTTAAACATTGATTTCCTTACTTAACTTGTCAGGCTAACCAAGTATGAAATAGCAGATCAAAGAGTTAGCTATTTCTTATCAAGCAGATAAGATTAGCTTTCCGAACCCTAGCTAGGGGGGCAGGGGGGAAGAGCAATTTTCCTACAGATGGAGCCATTAAAGTAAATCACATTAACTCTGGGTTAAAATCTTGATTGAACCAGAAAAGAAAAATCTGTTGGTGGCTTGGTTCCCCTTGACACTGTTCTGAAGAACAGTTTTGGAAGTGCACTCACATTTTGAGGTGGAGGGCAGCCTTCAGCCCCTGTCAGGGCTGTAGCTCCTTATCAGGGACAAAAGTATGGAGCCCTTTCCTTCTCTAGTACTTCTCCAAGATGACATCCAGGCCTCTAGGTGGGCTTCTGACTGCACCTGCCCACTCTAGAAAGTTACGGAAATTCCCTACATATCAGGGACTGGTGAGAGTGAATAATCTGAGTCATGGCTTTTGCCATTCTCCTCACTTCTGGGTAAGATTCCTCTCTCAGAAAGGTCAAGGCAGGAGAAGGGGCAGGAAAACTCAGCTCAACAAGCAACTTAGACTATCTCAGTAAAAGTGAATTTCTAACCAACGGAAAATATTAAACACTTGCATTATGGAAGGGTTTCACTGTTACGTTTTCATATCCCTATTGCACAAGCATTAGGGAGTCAATCTCACAAAATTTGGTCTTTACCTACTGTATTAGTTTCCTAGGGAGGCCATAACACCGTATCACAAACTGGATGACTTAGAATAACAGAAATTTATTGTCTCACAGTTCTGGAGGTTAGAAGTCTAAATTCAAGGTGTTGTTAGGGCTATGCTCCCTCTAGAATCTGTAGGGGAATCCTTGCCTGCCTCTTCCTAGCTTCTGGTGGTTTGCTGGTAATTTCTGGTGGTCCTTGGCTTGCATAACTCCAATCTCTGCCTCCCTCATCACATGGAATTCGCTGTATATCTCTGTCTTCACATGGCTGTCTTCTTATAAGGACACCAATCACATTGGATTAGGGGTCAACCCTACTCCAGTATGACCTCATCTTCCCCATCTTAACTAATAACATCTGCAACAAGTCTATTTCCAAATAAGGTCACATTCTGAGGTTCCAGGGGGTAGGACTTCCAAAATATCTTTTATTGGGGGGGAGGGGAGAGACAATTCAACACATAACACTATCAAAGAACATCACCTCATGCCAGAAATTGCACATGGGATCCAAAATACATTTCCCTACCTGGGAGAAACCAAAACTCAAAAAATCATAAACTGTTGTAAGATCCAAAAATTTCAAAAATTAAGTTTTTATAGAAATAATTCAAAGGCAACTTGAATATTCCATTCAGGTTGATGGCAGGGGGCATATTAGAATACCGAGTAAAAAGCTGATGAAGTGACATCAAAAATTAAAGGTAGTATTATTAGTAAAATAGAAAATGAAGTAATAGGTGGTATAGTCTAGTGTCAAATCATCTTCTGATTTAAAGCAGTTTATCATGTCAGCAATGCCATAATCTAAACCATTTACTTCATTTATGGTGAGAATAGAATCTGAGGACTTCCTGAAGCCAATCATGGAATCTTAACATTGTTATATGTCCACATAATCTGATTCAACATAAAATAATTTATGTAGATTATTTAGTCAGCACTACATTTAGCTGCCATAACTAGAAAAGGACAGATGTTGTGAGAGGAGGATTATTTATTTAGGCTTTTCACTAATGTGAAAATTTAATCTTCAATCTATAAAATATACCCCAATTAAATTCTTCATGGACCATGCAACTGAGTAAAACTAAACTATCTCATATCAAACACTATGTGTGTAATTGAATTTTTGTAAATCTAATCATAATATAAACTGAGTTGGCAAGCTTTATTTGTAAAGGGCCAGATAGCAAATGTTTTAGCCTTTGCGGGCCATATGGTCTCTGTGGCAACTCTTCAGCTCTGTCCTTGTTGCACAAAAGCAGCCATAAACAATATGTGAACAAATGGGTGGTGTGGCTGTGTTCCAATAAAACTTTATTTACAAAACCAGACAGCAGAACAGAAGGCAGACCATGTGAAGACACAGGTAGAAGATAGCCATCTACAAGCCAAGGAGAGAGGCCTCAGAAGGAACCAATCCTGTCGACACTTGATCTCAGACTTCTAGTCTCCAGAACCGTGAGAAAATAAATTTCTGTTGTTTAAAAGAAAACAAAACGAACAAACAGCAGGCCAGATTTGGTCCATGGGCTGTAGTTTACTGTTCCCTAGTTTAAACACACTAGAAGACAGCTTGTTATATAAACTAAATTTGTAAGTTCTTCATTACATTAAAAAGTCCTTTCTGGGCCGGCCCCGTGGCTTAGTAGTTAAGTGCGCGTGCTCCACTACTGGCAGCACACCAACACACCGCTTCTCCGGCCATGCTGAGGCCACATCCCACATACAGCAACTAGCAGGATGTGCAACTACAACGTACAACTATCTACTGGGGCTTTGGGGGAAAAAAAGGAGGAGGATTGGCAATAGATGTTAGCTCAGAGCCAGTCTTCCTCAGCAAAAAGAGGAGGATTAGCACGGATGTTAGCTCAGGGCTGATCTTCCTCACCAAAAAAAAAAAAAAAAAAAAAAAGTCCTTTCTTCCCTTGTCCCCCACCCACAAAACATTTTTTTTTTTTTTTTTTGGTAAATTGAACCTAGGATATTGGATTTGCTTTAAACACGATAAACCCATATTGAATGTCACTTCAACTGGAAGGAATCTCGAACAGTAATTTTGTTTAGTCTCCTAACATGAAATAAAACTGTGTCTAAATTGCCTCAGAAAGATGAGAATCTGATGATCCACTAAGAGCTACAAGCAAGATAGATCCATAATTGCCTTAATAGTCCATGCTCTCCTCAAAATAAAATTGTTTTCCCTTTATCTAACCCCAATCTCTTGCTGCTATTTAAACCCATTTCTTCGTGACCTGTCTTCTACAGAGAGAATGAAAATCCAGCTTGTCACTTCCTTCAATGTTACCCACCTCTGGACGATAATTCATAAAGTCTGCCGGAAATAATCAAGGATCACTTGACTATAGGTAGCGTGTCCCCTTGGGCAGCTCCTTAAAGCCACAAGCATGTTCATAGAGGCAGTGATGTCTTAGCATAGCATCCCGTAATCTCTTATGCCTCTTTTAGCAAGCCTTCATCCCCATCCCCCTCCTCTCCCTGCAACACTCGAGCTAGGGACAGTATTAAAGAAATAGAAAAGAGGAGGAAAGATTAAATGGTCATTGGACTGGTTAAAATATGGTTTTAAAATATCCATTATTTAGTCATTTAACACATTTGGCTTCTTCTGTAACAGTCATGTGTGGAGCCTTGAGAATACAGTTGACCTCTGAGAGAGAACTAGCAAAATCCACATGGAAATGGAAGAGGCCACCTGCGGGAGGACTCTGACAGGGTTGTCACAGATGGGACTCCTCTAACCTGGCAGACATGGTTTTACTGCGAAGTTTCAGAGCCTCTCACTGGATGGGCACATTCCAAGGCCCTGGGGAGGAGTCCTAGCTATATGTTCATGTAGTCAGATGTTTCTGTAAAATTTACAAAAGCCAGTGTCTTAGTTCAGGTTGCTATAACAAAGTATCATAGACTGTGGCTTAGACAACAAACATCTATTTCTTATAGTTCTGGAGGCTGGGAAGTCCAAGATCAAGATGTAGGCAGATCTGGTGTCTGGTGAGAGCCCACTTCCTGGTTTGAAGACGGCCATCCTCTCGTTGTATCCTCACATGTCGGAGAACAGAGAGAGGGAGCTCTCTCAGGTCTTTTTATAAGAGCACTAATCCCATAATGAGGGCTCCATCTTTATGACCTAATTGCCCCAAAGGCCTTACCTTGTAATACTATAATATTGGGGGTTAAGATTTCAACATATGAATTTGAGGGGGACACACTCAGTCCACAGCAGTCAGATAGTATAATTCCAATCAGCTAAGACCATTGTCTCTTTCCACTCTGACATACTCTTCATCACCCTTTCCCTCCTGTAGGGTAGTGGTGGAGTGGCCGTGGACATTCTTAGTAAATATTCACTTCAAATTGGATTTGCTTCTAAATAAATATCCTCAGTCAAATCTAATTTTAGATATTTTTCTTAATGAGAGCCTTTGCCCACCCACAAACACACCCCCTGCCCCAGATCTGTCTCTGTATCCTGGTTATAATCTCAGAAAGGAAAAAAGACTAAATGTGATTGTAATACATTAGATGGAAACTAAATCAACTGAATTGCACCTGTTTGGAGAAAGTGTGACCCCATAATGGGTACAGTCAGGCTCCAGGCTAGAAAAGGAAGCCCAGAAACCCAGAAGTGGGCCATGTTTACCCAACACTGGCTAACAAGAAACACACACAGCCAGGATGAACAAGCCACTGAGATTATTCACCACACCTCTCCTAATTCCATCCTTACCACTTTCTTTTATAACAACTCCTCATCTCCCCAAATTGCTTCAACGAGAAGACAGTTACTCTGGCTAAGAGCCGTGAGTCTTCTGGCAACTGAAACAGAATATCCTCCAGGCTGAAAAACTAATAAATTGGCATTCTGTCTCTTTTAAACATGAGTCAGCTTCCTCAGACTACAATCAACACTGTGCCCACTGACAAAGTTCAGGTTCTGGATCTGCAAGGCTGAAGCTAACCTCGGCGGCCTGGTCTGGGCAGCCAGCCAAGCCCCCAAGAGACAATCCTTCATCTTGATGTTGCCACCTCCAAACTACGGCACTTTAGGGAAAAGGTGATATCCAGGGAACCAGAAAGTCACACTTTTCTCTAAGCAGAATGGACCCTAAACAGTTTTTGAACTAGAGCACCACAATCACGCCACCTCCAGGCAGATTCTCCCAAAAGGATCAATAAGTTCCCAAAACGTATTCATACTTCTTTGTTGATAAAAGAGAATCTCAAACTCGTACAGGAAAATAAATTCTCTACTTCGTTATCATTGAAGCAAAATCCTCTCTGCTATGGCTCTGAAGACTTTCTCGTTCCACTTCTCTACTCCTTAAGCCTTCAACTCTCTCTTCTGATCATAGCTACCATGCGCCAGGCGCTGAATATTTACTATTTGCACTTCTCCCAACTGCCTTGCCAAGTAAGCATTCTTGCTTACACAGATGAGGAAATTGAGTCTCATAGAAGTTGAAAAACTTGTGCGTAATTACAAAGCCATTAGGTGGTAGAGACAAAATTAAAATGATGCTTTGGAAAGAACTCTGCCTCTCTCAAAATTGCCAGCATTTCCCAGACTACCTTGAATCCAAAGTAAATAGTGAGATTTCACTCCTACCACTTATACTTAAAAAAATTAAGAATGTATTTACAATAGGTATTAGATACCGAGGAATTGACCTGTGACTGGCTTGGCCAAGGGGCAAAGGCATATATAGAAATTTCTTAGTTTAAAAAAATTTACTTAAAAAAAATCGACTGCCACTCCAAAGCTTCAGAGGAGGAGGTCTCTTTTAGACTGAAGATTCTTGTTTTCTCTAGATACCACGGAACCTCTGGGGTGCTGATAACATTCTCTACCTTGATTGGTTTCACAGGTGTATACTTATGTAAAAATTCATTGAGCTGTGTACTTAAGACTTGTGCCCTTTACTGTATGTATATTATACCTCATTTAAAATAAAAAGCATGGTATAGGACAGTGTGTACAGAAAGCTTCCATTTGCATAAGAAGGAGCAGGGAGATTCTCTAAATACATGCTTGGATAGGCATATAATGTGTCTGGAACAATGCACAAAAGCTGGCAACCATGGTTTTTTTGGGGCACTGAGGGAGGATGCAGGGTGGATGGAGACTCATTTGCACTGTATATCCTCCTGCATCCAGTGAATTTTTATTACATGAATGGTTTATCTATTTTAAAAATTAGTAAATAAATAATTTCAAGGAAAAAGAAACACACAGCTACAAAGTTCCCACGAATGTACCAAAATCAGTCTGGTAAGTTGGTCTGCATTTGCGATGCCTGGAGGGAGTCCAATTATAAGGTGGTGATTTTCAAATACAGTATTTTATTTTTCTAGTATGAGGAGAAATGATGAGGATTTGCACTCCTTCTCCTCTCCACAGTAGTTTTTATGACACTCAGCTAATGATGGAGCATGACAGTGAGGTTGGTGGATACATGGAAATGGAACATCTAAGTTATTCAGAGGCAAACACGTGTTGATAATTACCATGAATGAATAATTGTTGCCAAGTGTGATTTTACATTTTTGCTTTTGTCTTTCAACCCTTTGCTTTCCTTCTATTTTTATTCTTCTCAAAGTGTGTGTATGCCAGAGAAAGCAGAGATGAGAAATTCAAAGCAAACTCTGTTCAGATGATCTAAATTGAGATGCTATGGGGGTTAAGGAAACAATGACATACATGAAAACTAGAAAAACAGATCAATCCATGTGTCTCATTCGGACCCCTCTTCCTATACGATTGGCTCCTTTCCTCCCTAACTCCTGAAATGGCTTGCTCATTCCTTAGGGGGTGTTTGTGTGTGGCAGTTGTCATCTTGAAAACGCTGAGTTCTTTGTCCCTTGTTATCTGCAGATTTCAGATCACTGTGCAAGAAAATGCATGATTATTTTAGATCTAAATGAGAAAAAAAGAGGAACAGAAGAAACTAAACGATAAGCACAAGATATCTCAGTAAAATAATTTCACAAGCAGAACAAGGGTAGTTAAAAAAAAGAAAAAAAGAAACTTCTCTCCAAGCCTTTGTTTCCTCTTAGTTTTACTGAGCTCTCCTACAGTGTGTCAAAAGAACTTTATACTCCAATTTGTTTCTAGGTAACTCTAGAGATAAATTTCTCATTTCCTAAAGCAGGATTTCTCAACCTCAGCACTACTGACATTTTGGGCTGGATCATTCTTTGTTATGGCAGCCCATTCTGTGCATCCTAGGATATTTAGCAGCATCCCTGGCCTCTGCCCACTAGATGCTAGTAATATACCCCAGTCATGAAAACCAAAAATGTCTCCAGACGTTGCCAAATGGCCCCTGAGGGGCAAAATCGCCTCTGGTTGAAAGCTACTGTCCTAAGGGCTGATATCTAGAGATATTGATTCTAGGAAATACACTAGCATCTCTTATTTCCAGAAAATAGGCATGTGTATGCAGCAGTGCATATGTATACCCAGAGACTCCATCCTTAATAAAGGACGTATAAGCTTTTATGGGGAAGTGTACTGGTGTCTGTCATTTATTTTGAAATATGTAAAAAAAAAATATGATGGACTGAGCAATAGATAGATGGATGGATAGATATGTGATTAAAAAAAGTATAGTAAAATGTTAATGGTAGAATCTAGGTGGTAGTGTTACCGCACAAAGGGCACGATCTGATCTGCTCACCAGGAGACAAAAGCTAATCATCAAGAGGCAAGATGGTGGCAGAGAAAGGGCATTTTATTACAGCTTGCTAGCAAGGGGGAAGATGGCTGACTAACGTCCAAAAGAACCATCTTAAGGGGGGAACAGAATCTTGAAGCAGTTATATAGGCTGGTGGGTTATAGCGAAAGGGGTTAGGAATGTTGACCCTCTGGTGTTACAGATGGGGAGTGGCCACACCAGATAGACTCTCTATTCAGGGGTCATCACATTCCTAAGGAACTCAAAAGAAGAAAGTTATCTTATCGCACCTGGGAAGTACATGTACAAGCAGGGGTCATAAAATCTACAGAGCAGTTAGATCTCCTGGAGGGTGCATATCCAGCTGGGTTAGTTAGTCAGAGGTCATTCAAAGTTACAATAGGGTTTCTTTTCTACAATATGGCTTCCTTTATGTCAACCTTGTCTTGAGCCCATATCAACTAGTATATGAGTGTTCATCATAAAATTCTTTCAACTTCTTTGTATGCTTGAAAATTTTTCATAATAAAATGCTGGGGGAAAAGATCTCATGCATATTTGACTATCACAGTTAGAAAATCAAGAGATTCATTTCACTTAATTATCTTAAATAGAAAAAAAAGGAAAATTATCTCACTGTTAGTACTAATATTCTTTTTCCTCCAAAACCATGTTGTTAAATCTAAGTAATTTAATCATATGAAAAAACTACCCAATCATCGTGGGGCAGTTCAAAATAGTAACATTGATTATAGCTGAAAGAGGACTCAGATTCACTAATTGTCCCATTTTGTAGATGAAGAAACTAAGTCCAGCAGAGAGCATGCCCCGTATTTTTAAAGAACTGCTTTACATAGGAGTCTTTTTCGGGTCTTCTAGTTTCAAGGATTCTGTCATTACTCTGAACATTTTATTTAAAAATAATCTTAAACACTATTTTCCCCCTAGGAGCTTCACTGCCTAATAAAATCAGAGATATTGAAATATTCAAGTTAAATCAGATACACCACCTTCTGACAAACCCTTCCTACCCTTACTTATGGTAACTATTGCCTTGAAGCATTTCATTAGATCGTAATTCAGCCATGTTTATTGAAACTATCATATGTCAGGAACTGTGTGTACAGTACCCACCCTAAGAGCATTGTGAATTGTAGAGATTTATACCAATGTGAAATGGCTGTGCTGTTGCTGTCCGAAGACTTTTGGAAACCTATGACTCCACAGGTACAGGCTAGGGTCTTTGAGTTTAGTATTCTGCAAAGTTTTAAAAGGCAGACACAGAATGAAAGATGCTCAAAATTATAAGTCATCAGAGAAATGCAAATTAAAACCACAGTAAGATACTACTATACCACCACTAGAATGTCTAAAATTCAAACGTCTGATAATTCGAGGAGTTGACAAGGATGTGGCACAACTGGGATGCTCGCTCATGCATTGCTGATAGGAACACACAATGGTACAGCCACTTTGGAAAACAGTGTGGTAGTTTCTTATAGAATTAAAAATAACCTGCCATACGACCCAGAAATTCCACTCCTAGATATTTGCCCAAGATAAATGAAAATATGTCTAAACAAAGAACTGTACACGAATGTTCATAGCAGATTTAACATAGCAGCCAAAAGCCAGAAATATTCCATCTCTCCCAACAGGCAAATAGACAAACTGTGGGTATATTCATACAATGGACTACTACTCAGCAACAAAGATGAACCAACTACCAATACACACAACACTGATTCATCTCAAAAACATCATGCGGAGAAGAGGATCCACATTTTGAGAACCACTGCTTTACTCCAGTACTCACAAATTGTTCAATCCCATATAGCTACTCAGTTTTCATGATGTATTTTCTCACTGATGCACCAGAAGTGACACTCCCTTTGACTATGAGCATATGATTTAAGAAGTCACTCTATAAGCACTGCAACTGTAGAATCCATTTTAGAACAATAAGGGAGTTTCGAGGTCAGCTACCACAACTTCCCTACCCTTCTAAAAAAAATCTCTCTAAAGTACATCAGTTCTGCATTTTTCCTTGTTAAACCCAGAATGCTGGGCCGGCCCCGTGGCTTAGTGGTTAAGTGCGCGCGCTCCACTGCTGGCGGCCCGGGTTCAGATTCCCGGCGCGCACCCATGCACCGCTTCTCCGGCCATGCTGAGGCCGCGTCCCACGTACGGCGACTGGAAGGATGTGCAGCTATGACATACAGCTATCTACTGGGGCTTTGGGGGGAAAAATAAATAAATAAATAAAATTATAAAAAAAAAAAACCCAGAATGCTGAAAAACATAATTTTTATAGATTTAGGATCTTGTGGTTCTTGCAGTTCTTCATCCCAAACACGAATTTTCATTTTACAGCATGGCCCATGCAGACAGCAGATTTGCAGGTTTATCTGGATATTTGTGGTTTCCTTTCATTTCTACTCCTGCAGTTTCCCATCTCTAGCAGTTCTTTAGGACCTGGTCCCCCACCTCCCCTCCTCTCCTTCCCCCCATTTGGTCTGTTTACTCTCAAATGAAGAGCACTTCTTTCACTGATTTTTTTTTTCCATTTCTTCTCAGTCAATAAATGACCAATACTGACAGGGTTTTTGGTTAGTTGGTTGTTTTTTTGTTGTTTGGTTTTGATATGTGTCTCTAGCTATAAAAATTGTTTCTACGGTTTTACATGCCTTGATTCTTCTAAATCTTTTCAGACTCTCCAGAAAACTTGCTACTCATGTGCCATTTTACTGAATATTTATATAATATTCTCACATAAAATATGTTCTCGCAACCCTGACTCGGGGTGAGAGATTACAAATTACTACCCCTAGGCAGCTAAGCACTGACTTTACTAGCCAGCTGATCCCATTTGTTCATATTTGGTCAGTTTCTCTTACAAAAAGAATCTGATACCAGAGTCTATCTCACCTTCGTCTAAACTCCCAATTAACTCTTGCTTTACAGAAAACGAAATTACCTCTACTCCTCTCAATCTGAAAATGAACAGGTAACAATCTATTTCTCAGATTACCATAAACCAGAAACTCTCCTGTGTAGGGGAGGAAAAAGTTTTCCTCCACCACCTTAGGGTCCCTGGCTGGGTCTGAAAATTAAACTGACAAAGACACATTAACAAGAGAGAAGCATACACATTTATTTAATGTAAGTTTTACACGATACAGGAGCCTTCATAAGGAAATGAAGACCTGAAGAAACAGACCTGAATATTTTTATGCTGGGTTTGATGAAGAGTAGACAGTCGTGGGGGAATATGATAGGTCAAGGAGTATGAAGTAAGTGTAGTAAACTGGGGGAAACTTAGCGAGGCCTGCTTGTTAGGATTCTTCTCGGTGCCCCCTTGTCTTCGGTGATAAGGATTCTCCTTTCCTCCCGGTATAGGGAGAGCTCCTCTCACACGAGGGTTTTATGATCTGTTTCAGGGGAGAAGGGTGAGGGGAAAGGTCAAAGTACCTTCCTGCTTCTGCTGTTTTCTCAAACTCCTTCAGCTTAAATATTGAATATGCCAAGGTGCCATATTTGGGGGTAGCATGTCCTGAACCCCATCACCAGTCTTTGCTAGAAATAAACGCATTCATTTAAAAAGATGAATACTTTAAATTTTCCCCAATGTTGGCTGTAATAAATTATTGCACTTCCTCAATTTGCAGCTCTACAGCTTACATTAAACTTTTTAAAAATAGGTTATACATTCACATGATTCAAAAATCAAAATAAAAGTGTAGCTATTGAGAAGTCTCACTCCCAATGTGATTCCTTTAACCCTATTTCTTCCCCATCCCATACAGATAACAACTCTTACTTATTTCTTATCTATCTTTTCCTTTTCCTAAATAAATACATCGAAATCC
This sequence comes from Ceratotherium simum simum, assembly GCF_057802395.1. Classification (NCBI taxonomy): domain Eukaryota; kingdom Metazoa; phylum Chordata; class Mammalia; order Perissodactyla; family Rhinocerotidae; genus Ceratotherium; species Ceratotherium simum. Next base: position 92,849,206 of record NC_141940.1, on the reverse strand, counting down.
GTATGAATATATTTCATATATCCCCATCTCTTTCTTTCAGAAAAGGCAGCATTCACTACTCTTTACCTTACTTTTCTCATTTAATAATAAAGCCTGTTGATTTTTTATTTCAGTACATAAAGCATTTTTATAGCTAAACAGTATTCCACTGTGTGACTATATCATGACTCATTAGTCACTGATTAATGGACACTTGGGTTGTTTATAAACTTCCACTATTATAAACAATGCTATAATAAATAACCTTATACATATGTCAAGAAAATTTAGTAGTGATTGTCTTATCTCTGGGAAATAGTATTATGGATTTGTTTTCATTATACTTTTCTCCATTTCTAAATTTACAATTAAGATGTATTATTTTTATAAAAACAATAAATGTTCTCATTTTTACAGGACAGTATCTAACTCTTTCTGCAAACAATAGTTTATAGTTAGAATTCTTGGAGACGCTGAAAGTTGGCAGCCTGTTCCGTATCTTGGTGTGTAGAACAAATTTGAAACAGTGGATCCAGTCATCTAAAAGTGGTTTTATGGGAGTTCACTAAGTCTCAAACAGCACATCCCCACCCCAACTTGCCCCCAAAAACCAAGAATGAGTATCATCACTAAGCACAATGAGAGACCACTATCTACAACGAAGGACAAAGGAAACTCCAGAATGGTTTGCATTTATCTCATGCTATGTCATGACATTTTGTGGTACTTATTTATTTCCCCTAACTTTAGTATACCTGCTGCTTGCCCATGATAGAAAACCATACTTAAACTAGTTACCACCCTCCCTCCCTCCCAAAAAAACCCAGTATATTTAGGAAGACATAGCTCATTTCTCTCTCTCTTTTTAAAATTGTTTTTAGATGTTTGCTAAACAAACCAAAAGCAGTGCTGGGGACAAGTTAAACCAAGGCACGAATGTCACTCCATAACAGGCCTTGACATTGCTAAATCATTTTTGTTCTATTTTTAAATATTACTTTATACTTATTAACTACCCTTTGTTTTATGACGTGAAGATTTTAATGGATTGTGACCAGTAATAGACTTCATTTTCCTACACTCAAGTTATACCTATAAGAAACTTAGTAAGGTTCCTTGGGCTTAACAATCAAAAGAAACAGAAAAAAAAATTCTGCTTTATTTCTGAATTATCTGATACATTATAAATATTTGAAAATTCCTAATTTGAGAAGGCTCTTTATCTTGGATGCTTCCTCATCTTTAACTTTTCACTTGTTTTATGTTGCAATACTTCTTTAATTACCCCAAAACACTGACCCACTCAATATTTACTGAGAATCGACAATGTTAGATGACATTCTTAAAAAAAAAAGTTCAAGTAAGGATTTGAGTGAAACCAGAACTACTATTCACCAAGTAAAAGAATGACAAATATATTTTATGATAACAATGGATCAGAGAATACTAATTCAGCCATAAAAAGGAATGAAATTTTGATATATGCTACAACATGGATGGACCTTGAAAATATTTTGCTTAATGAAATTTAAGTCAGAAACAGAAAGACAAATATTGTATGATTCCACTTATATGAGATACCTAGAATAAGCAAATTCACAGAGCAGAAAGCAGAATAGAGGTTACCAGGGGCTGGGGAAGGGGAAAAGGGGAAGTTACTGTTTAATGAGTACAGAGTTTACGTTGGAGATGATGACAAGGTTTCGGTATAGATAGTGGTGACAGGTACACAACATTGTGAATGTATTTAATGCCTCTAAATTGCATATTTACAAATGGTTAAAATGATAAATATTAAGTATATTTTACTATAATAAAAAAATCAATTTAAAAAGAGGTCAAGGAAAAAAAAATAGATCAAGACTTCTGGTGCAATGGGAAAGACTGAACACTCACGTAACACCCCACTCCATAACACCCAAATTCCACTGACATGACAAATTTTATACTTTTTTAAAAGAATAAATAACAATGCTAGGCATAAACTTAAAAAGAAAGGTTTAAAACTTATGAGGAAAATGACAAAACTCTTTTAAAAGGCCAAAAGTTGACTTAAAACAATGGAAAATACCTTATTTTGGAATAGGCAGACCTAACATCATAAAGGATGTCAATTAATTCTAAGTTAGTATATATATTTAATGAAATCCAAAAAAAAATCATCAAATTTTGGTTCCCTGGAGTTGATTATAAAGCACTTTAGGCAGGACAAGTAAGCAAGAATAGCCAAGAAACACCTGAAAAAGATAGATAACGATAGGGGTTTGCCTTATCAGATATTAAAACATTACATAACCCAAAGCAGAAAATAAGTATCCCAGAGTTCATACTGATATAAATAAGTGATTGAATAAATAGACAAATGGGGAAGAGACAAATCTCTCATGCATTATTCCATTTAATTTATGTAGATCTCTGAGCTCAAGGAAGTACAGCCTAACTCTCCACTCCTTAAGTGTGGGCTACACATAGTGACTTCCTTCCAAAGAGGACAATATGAAAAACAAGGGGAAAAAAGGGTAACTTTACAGTGAAGAAATCTGACAAACACTACCTCAGCTAAGCGATCAAGGTCAACATCAACAGTGATAAATCATGTTGATAATAAGTGCCCTTGATATGATGTGATGAAAATGACACTTTACCTCTGTGGTCTTCCTCCCAAAAGCTCATAACCCCCAGTCTAATCATGAGAAAAACATCAGACAAATGCCCCAACAGAGGGGCATTCTACAATATACCTGATCAGTACTTATCAAAACTGTTGAGCTCATCAAAAACAAGGAAAGTCTGAGAAACTGTCACACCAAGAGGAGCCTAAGGAGACATGATGACTAAATCCAGTGTGGTATCCTGGATGGGATCCTGGCATGGAAAAAGGACGCTGGGTAAAAACTAAAGAGATCTGAATGAAGTACGCACTTTATTTAATAATGACATATCAGTAATGGTTCATTAATTGTAACAAATGTACCATACTAATGTAAGATGTTAATAATGGAAAACTGGGTGTGCGGCATATGGAACTTTCCACACAGTCTTCTCAATTTTTTGTAAATCTAAAACCGTCCTGAAAAATAGTCTATTAAAAATAGGGGCCGGCCCCGTGGCTTAGCGGTTAAGTGCGCGCGCTCCGCTACTGGCGGCCCAGGTTCGGATCCCAGGCATGCACCGACGCACCGCTTCTCTGGCCATGCTGAGGCGGCATCCCACATACAGCAACTAGAAGGATATGCAACTATGACATACAACTATCTACTGGGGCTTTGGGGAGAAAAAGGGAAAAAAAAGAGGAAGATTGGCAATAGATGTTAGCTCAGGGCCAGTCTTCCTCAGCAAAAAAAGAGGAGGATTGGCATGGATGTTAGCTCAGGGCTGATCTTCCTCACAAAAAAATAAATAAATAAATGGGAGTGACGTCAGCATCATGGCAGAGTGAATTGTTCCCTTTGTCTCTCCCCTCTAAGTTACAACTAAATGGACATTCATTAGCCAACAGAGGACTCCCTACACAGCACAATAGGATGTCTGAGAGATCCACACAACCGTAGATCTGAAGACAGGGGGCTGGATCCCCCGGGAAGCAGTAGAACTAGGTGAGTGGACCCTACCCCTCCCCGGTGGCAGCAATCTAGGTCACAGGTCCTCACACAGCGGCCAGTGCAACTCTAAGAGGAGGCGGGGGCAGCCCAGCCTGGGCACGAAGGCTTTTTGAGCTGTAGCCTGGCCTGCAGGAGCACCCACTGTGCTGCGGCGGCCCCACCCATGGGAATGCTCGCTACCGAGTGGCACAGCTCAGCCACCACAAAGGAGCCCCCACCAAGTGCAGCAGCTCAGCCCAACTGCCCACAAGCAGGAGCCAAGAACATACAATGGAGAAAGGAAAGTCTCTTCAATAAATGGTGCTGGGAAAACTGGACAGCCACATGCAAAAGAATGTAAGTAACCATTGTCTTAACACCATACACAAAAATTAACTCAAAATGGATTAATGACTTGAATGTAAGACCTGAAACCATAAAACTCCTAGAAGAAAATATAGGCAGTACGCACTTTGACATCAGTCTCAGGAGCATCTTTTCGAATACCATGTCTACTCAGATAAGGGAAACAAAGGAAAAAATAAACAAATGAGACTACATCAGACTAAAAAGCTTCTGCAAGGCAAAGGAAACCATGAACAAAATGAAAAGACAACCCACCAGCTGGGAGAAAATATTTGCAAATCATATATCCGACAAGGGGTTAATTTGCAAAATATATAAAGAACTCATACAACTCAACAACAAAAAAACAAAAAACAATGAGGGGCTGGCCTGGTGGCGTAGTGGTTAAGTTTGCGTGCTCCACTTTGGCAGCCCGGGGTTCGCAGGTTTGGATCCCAGGCGCGGACCTATGCACCGCTTATTGAGCCAGGCTATGGTGGCATCCCATGTAGAGTGTAGGAGGATGGGCGCGGATGTTGGCCTGGGGCCAATCTTCCTTGGCAAAAGGAAGAGGATTGGCAACAGATGTTAGCTCAGGGCTAATCTTCCTCACACACACACACAAAAAACCAATCAGAGGCCGGCCCATGGCTTAGCGGTTAAGTGAGTGCGCTCCGCTACTGGCGGCCCGGGTTCGGATCCCGGGCGTGCACCGACTCACTGTTTGTCTGGCCATGCTGAGGCAGCATCCCACATACAGCAACTAGAAGGATGTGCAACTCTGACATACAACTATCTACTGGGGCTTTGGGGAGAAAAAGGGGAAAAAAAGGAGGAGATAGGCAATAGATGTTAGCTCAGGGCCGGTCTTCCTCAGCAAAAAGAGGAGAATTGGCATGGATGTTAGCTCAGGGCTGATCTTCCTCACAAAACAAAAAAAAAAATCAAAAAATGGGCAGAGAATATGAACAGACATTTTTCCAAAGAAGATACACAAATGGCCAACAGGCACATGAAAAGATGTTCAACATCACTAATTATTAGGGAAATGCAAATCAAAACTACAATGAGAGATCACCTTACACCTGTCAGAATGGCTATAACTAACCCGACAAAAAATAACAAATGTTGAAAAGGATGTGGAGAAAAGGGAACTCGCATACACTGCTGATGGGAATGCAAACTGGTACAGCCACTATGGAAAACACTATGGAGATTTCTCAAAAAATTAGAAATAGAAGTACCATATGATCCAGCTATCCCACTACTGGGTATTTATCCAAAGAACATGAAATCAACAATACAAAGAGATTTATGCACCCCTATGTTCACCGCAGCATTATTCACAATAGCCAAGATGTGGAAGCAACCCAAGTGGCCATCAACTGATGAATGGATAAAGAAGATGTGGTATGTATACACAGTGGAATACTACTCCACCATAAAAAAGACAAAATTGTTCCATTTGCAATAACATGGATGGAGCTTGAGAGTATCACGTTAAGCAAAATAAGCCAGAAAGGCAACGACAAACACCATATGATTTCACTCATATGTGGAAGATAAACAAACACATGGATAAAGAGAACAGATTAGTGGTTACCAGAGGGGAAGAGGGTGGTGGGGAGGGTGAAAGGGGTAAAGGGGCGCATATGTATGGTGACAGATAAAAACTAGACTATTGGTGGTGAGCACAATGCAGAAACTGACATATAATAATGTACACTTGAAATTACACAATGATATAAACCAATATGACCTCAATAAAATATAGAGAAATAAAAAATAAATGCTGCACAAAACAGCTTTGTAGATGTCACCTTGTGGCCTTTGTCATAGATTAACTGGAGAATACACCTAGAAGTGGAATTGCTGGGTCATATAATTCAGCTATGCTAGATCTTGTCAAATTCTTCTCAAAATGCTTGTACCAATTTTCATCTCCATCATCAGTTTATGAGAAATCTAATTCCACCCTCCTTCCCCAATAACACATATGTCCTTTTAGATTTTTATTATTGTCAGACTTTTAATTTTTTGCTAATCGGCTGGGTAGAAACATGACATGGATAGTTGTTTTAACTTGCATTTCTGTGACTGCTGATGAGGTCGACTATCTTTTCCTGTTTCTTCACCACGAGGCCCTCCTCTTCTGCTTATTCATGTTCTTTTACATTGACCAGATTCCTGTTTAGTGAGTTGCTTTGTTGTCTTTTACATTTTGATTTGTAGTTCTTAATATAGTTTAGAATATTTGTACATTATGTATGTGTCAAATGTCTTTTCATATCCTTGATTTTAAACCTTTTTAATGGTGTCTTTTATGACACCAAACTTTTAACTATTGATATAGTTAAATTTACCTTTTTTTCCTTTATGGTGTATATATTGTTGCTCCTTTGAAAAAATCCATCCTATTGAAATAATAAAGCATTCTCCTATATTTCCATCTAAAAAAATTTAATAAAATAAAGCTTATTTAAAAAATATATTATAAAGCCTCAATAATTAAAAGTTGAGTATTGGCACATGAGCAGAATATCCAGAAATGGACCCACCTACATCTTAATACAGTGGAGGAAAGACGGACCTTTAATAAATGGTACTGGGGTAACTTGTTAGCTGCGTAGAAAAAAATAAAACAGGATCTGACAAATTCCAAATAGAGCAGAGATTTAAAAGGAAAAAATTAAACCATACATGTTTAAAAGAGATCATACGTGAATTTTTCTATAACTCAGGAGTATAAAAAACCTTCCTAACTAGGACTCAAAATCCAGAAGCAAAAAGAGAAAAATATTACTAAGTTTGACCACATAAAATTGAAAACAGAAAACTGCATGCCAAAAAATATCACAAACCAACGAAAAAGACAAACGGCAAATAAGGAAAAAATATTTGCAACTTGTATCACAGATAAAGGTTCAATTTCCTTTAACTGTTTGTTTAAAAATTGAGAACAAAAAGGCCATCTGCCCCATAGAAAAATAGCAAAGAGAAAAGAACACATATTTCAAGAAAAAGAAATGCAATGGTCCTTAAACATATAAAAAGATGCTCAATTTCCCTGGTAATAAAAGAGAGGCAAATTAAGTTACACAAGGATACCATTTCTCACCTATTAGATCGGGGAAATCCACAAGTTTGTTGACACACTGGCTGGAGCCTCCAGTCCAAAGCTGAATAAGAAGTGGTTAAAATCGACTTCCTGGTCTCATTCCTGATCTCAATATTTCACCATTAAGTATGATGTAGGTTTTTTGTGGACACCTTTTTTTTTTTTTTTTTGTGAGGAAGATCAGCCCTGAGTTAACATCCATGCCAATCTTCCTCTTTTTGCTGAGGAAGAATGACCCTGAGCTAACACCTATTGCCAATCCTCCTCCTTTTTTTCCCTTTCCCCCCCCAAAGCCCCAGTAGATAGTTGTATGTCATAGCTGCACATCCTGCTAGTTGCTGTATGTGGGACGCCGCCTCAGCATGGCTGGAGAAGCGGTGCGTCGGTGCACGCCCGGGATCTGAACCCGGGCCACCAGTAGCGGAGCGCGCGCACTTAACCACTAAGCCATGGGGCCAGCCCCTGTAGACACCCTTAACAGACTGAGGAAGTTTCCTTCTTAGCTAGTTGAAAGTCTATATTTTTTATGATAAATATTATTTAATTTCATTAAATGCTTTTTCTGCATCTGATGAAATGATAATATGGGTTTTTTACCCCTTTATTCTATTAATGAGGTAAAATACACTGATTTTCAAATGTTAAACCGATCTTGCATTCCTGAAATGAATCCCACTTGGTCATGACATAGTGTCCTTGTTTACATATTGCTAGATTTGATTTGTAATATTTTTTTTTATTGATGTTTTAATGGTTTTTAACATTGTGAAATTTTGGGTTGTGCATTTTTGTTTGTCCATCACCATATATATGACTCCCTTCACCCCTTGTGCCCACCCCCGACCCCCACTGCCCCTGGTAACCACAGTAGTTTTCTCTGTCCATGTGTTGGTTTATATTCCACATATGAGTGAGATCATACAGTGTTTGTCTTTCTCTTTCTGGCTTATTTCACTTAACATAATACGCTCCAGGCCCATCCATGTTGTTGCAAATGGGACGATTTTGTCATTTTTTATGGCTGAGTAGTATTCCATTGTATATATATACCACATTTTCTTAATCCAATCATCAGACGAGGGACACTTAGGTTGCTTCCACTTCTTGGCTATGGTGAATAATGCTGCAATGAACATAGGGGTGCATAAGCCTCTTTGGATTGTTGATTTCAGGTTCGTTGGATAGAGTCCCAGTAGTGGGATGGCTGGGTCATAGGGCATCTCTATTTTTAATTTTTGAGGAATCTCCATACCGTTTTCCATAGAGGCTGCACCAGTTTGCATTCCCACCAGCTGTGTATGAGGGTTCCTGTTTCTCCACATCCTCTCCAACACTTGTTGTTTTTTGTCTTGGTGATTATAGCCATTCTAACAGGCGTGAGGTGGTATCTTAGTGTTGTTTTGATCTGCATTTCCCTGATGATTAGTGATGTTGAACATCTTTTCATGTGCCTATTGGCCATCTGTATATCTTCCTTGGAGAAGTGTCTGTTCATTTCCTCTGCCCATTTTTTGATCGGGTTGTTTGTTTTTTTGTTGTTCAGTTGTGTGAGTTCTTTATATATTATGGAGATCAACCCCTTGTCAGATGTATGTTTTGCAAATATTCTCTCCCAGCTGGTTGGTTGTCTGTTCATCTTGATTCTGGTTTCATTTGTCTTATAAAAGCTCTTTAATCTGATAAAGTCCCACTTGTTTATTTTTTCTTTAATTTCCCTAGTCTGGGTAGGCATGTCATCCGAGAAGATTCCCTTAAAACCAATGTCAAATAGTGTGTTGCCTATATTTTCTTCTATGAGTTTTATAGTTTCAGGTCTCACCTTCAGGTCTTTGATCCATTTTGAGTTAATTTTTGTGAATGGCGATAGCAGATGGTCCACTTTCATTCTTTTGCATGTGGCTGTCCAGTTTTCCCAACACCATTTATTGAAGAGACTTTCCTTTCTCCATTGTATTTTCTTAGCACCTTTGTCGAAAATTAGCTGTCTGTATATGTGTGGTTTTATTTCTGGGCTCTCAATTCTGTTCCATTGATCTGTGTGTCTGTTTTTGTACCAGTACCATACTGTTTTGATTTTTTACCCCTTTATTCTATTAATGAGGTAAAATACACTGATTTTCAAATGTTAAACCGATCTTGCATTTCTCAAATGAATCCCACTTGGTCATGACCTTGTTTACATATTGCTAGATTTGATTTGTAATATTTCTTTTAGGAATTTGGAGTCTATATTCTTAGAAAACATCAGACTTTTTTTGTGTGTGTGAGGAAGATCAGCCCTGAGCTAACATCCATGCCAATCCTCCTCCTCTTTTTGCTGAGGAAGACCGGCCCTGAGCTAACATCTATTGCCATGCTGAAACATTAGACTTTAATTTTCCTCTTGTAACGTCCTTGTTAGGTTTTGGTATTAAAGTTATGACGGCCTCATAAAATAAGTTTGGGAGCGTTTCTTCTGTTTCTATTCTTTGGAAAAGTCTGAATAAGAATGGCATTTTTTTCTTTAAATGTCTGAAAGAATTTACCATTGAAGCCATCTGTGCCCAGAGTTTTCATTATGGGAGGCTTTAAATTGTGAATTCAATTTCTTTAATAGATACAAGAATCTTCAGGTTTTATTCAGATTCTCATCTTCTTGAGTAAATTTCGGTAAATTGTGTTTTTTGAAAACTTCATCCATTTCATGGAAATTTTCATATCCTGCCTTTCCCATAACTAACTGTATCTAAAAGTAACCAAATAGTTGATGAGGAAACGTTTTTTTCTAAAAGAATTCAAGCTTATAAATTATTTGTTTGAGAACAAATAATTAACTTAGAACATCACTATTTTGTAATCTCAAATGAAATCATGGATCTAGGCAGTCACTATTAATGGCTGCTCAGAACATTAATTGATAAGCTGATGGGAAGTTTTATAATGGTTGATTTAGGCTGACACCACTTGAAGCCACTGATCAATTTTAATGCCCCCAAAAGAGAAATAACCAGACATTATGTGTCACCTCTTGCCATACAACAGAAAGCACACACCACTACTTAGGAAATGCTCTTGCCAAAAAAAAAAAAAAATCAAACCTGAATCTAATTATGTCCATTGATTTAACTATTAGTTGATGGGTAACACAGGGGCCAAAAGAAATGTTAAATGACACAAGGAGGCAATCAGTAACATTCAAAATATAGGAAGTTCCACAGTAAAATGATCTGATTTCTTCAACGAACAAATTATAAGGAAAAAATTTAAAAAGAAGATGTGGGTCTAATAAATTAAAAGACAATTAACAAACTCAACAGCAACCGGACACAATGTGTGGACCCTGTTTAGATACTGATTTGAAAAAACCAACTGTAATTAAAAAGAAAAAAACTTGAGATAATTGAGGAAATTTGAATACTGAGAGGATATTTCATAGTATTAAGGGATTATTGTTAATTTTTTGGTGTGTGAACAGTAATATAGTTTTTTTTTTAAGAGTTCTTATCTTTTAGAGATGCATACAGAAGTATTTACTGGTGAAATGATATACCTGTGATATATTTCAAAATAATTGGTGGGGGTGGTTAAAGATAGTGGGGGACTGTAGCTTAAAAAAGACTGGCCATGTGCTGATAATTGTGGAAGTTGAGTGATGGGTACATGGGGTTTCATTCTATAATTCCCTCTACTTTTATACATACTTAGAAATTCCCATAATAAAAAGTTTTTAAAAACTGTAACTGTGCTGGAAAATAAAGGTGTCATTCACAGACCAAAAACTTTGTGAAATTCGAGACATTTGAAAGCAGATGGGATCAAAAGCGAAGTCAGAGGATAGGAAACCACAGATCAAGTCATCAGAAGGGTTCTTGCCAAAGCAGCCTTGAGAAAAGTGGGTGGGGAAGTATGCATTCCCAAAGTCATGTATTTTCAAAACTTACTGGCATGAGTAGGGACAATTAGGGTCCTTTCTCTCCACCTGGGCCATTTTTTCCCTCACCTGACCAGAAGTGCTGTCAGGAAAAGTTCAAGAATGTTCTCTAAAGAAAGTGGCCCTAATGAGGGCATAAAAACCTGAGAAAGTAGAATTGGCACTATCCCAAGGACAGGGAATACAAAACAAAAAACGGGCTCCATCCCTGTAGCTCTCCTGAATCTAGTCCTCCACCTAATCACACTTGCCTACTACTCCCTGCCCCCCACCTATCTACAAGGAAGGCCTCCTGCTGCTACAACCTGTCCTCTCCCACTGAACCTGTGTCCAGTCCTCCTCTTCAAAGGAGCCGCCTGTTAGGAAAGCAGACCTGCAGGGCTGCAAAGAAAATCCACTCCAGCTATCTATACTAACCAAAGCAATCCTTTTATTCAAAAATATAAACTGAAAGCCAAGAGTTGCCAGGTCTTTGAGAAAAACCAATCCCACAACAGAAAAGTAAAATACAAACAGATTGCAATGAAAAACAACCCGAGATACAAAAAGGGTTCTCAGAAAACGAATGAATGAATATAATTATTGACCTAAATATTTTAATTAACAGGCTGAATGATAAAACCAGCCTAAAAGACCAAATTGGTGGGAAGTAAAATTAAGGAACTATCCTAGAATATAGAGCAAAAAGAAAACAGACGGAAAATATTAAAAAGTTACAAAGGAAAAATCTAGGAGCTCAAAAATCTAATCAGTGTTCCAGAAGTAGAGGATAGACACTATGTCAGGGAAGAAATAATCAAAACAATTATTAAAATACAATTTGCTAAATATATTGATGAGAGTATATCAAAGGGACATCAGAGCCAACAGAAAGAGCTCCCAATGGACAAAGCTGGAATTCGAGCAGTAAAATAAATAAAGTAGTGTTGGATTATAGTCCAAAGCATAAAATAAATCTCCATGAGTCCTTACCGATACAAATGATTGAATAAACTAATAAATGAGAGAGAAAACACATATCTCCTGTGCAAAAGTCCAATAATTTATGTAGACACTCCACACTAAAGGAGGGGCAGCATAATTCTTCCCTCCTTAAGTGTGGCCTGTACATAGTGACTTCTTTCCAAAGAGTGCAGTAATGGAAAGTGGAGAGTAAGAGTATCTTTACAGGGGAGAAACCTGACAAACACCAGCTCAGCCAAGTGATCAGGGTCAACATCAACAGGGAGAAGTCATGTTGATAGCATGTACCCTTGACGTGATGAAAATGGCAATTTACCTCTGTGATCTTCTTCCTGAAAGCCTGTTAACTCCAGTTTCATCATGAAAACACATCAGAAAAAGTTCAACAGAGGGGCATTCTATAATATACCTAACCAGTACTCCTCAAAATTGTCCAGGTCATCAAAAACAGAGCAAGTCTGAAAAGCTGTCACACCAAGAGGAGCCTAAGGAGACATTACAACTCAATGTCATGTGATATCCTGGATGGGATCCTGGACAAAAAATGGATATTAAGTAAAAACTAAATCTGAATAAAGTATAGACTTTAGGTAATAATAATGTACCAGTATTGGTTCATTAACTGTAACAAATGTACCACACTAATGTTAGATGTTAACAACAGGGGAAACTGTGTGTGTGTTGGGGCAAGATATAAGAATTCTCTGCACTATTTGCTCAATTTTTCTGTAAACCAAAACTATTCTAAAAAATAAAGTCTATTTAAAAAGTACAATTTGCTTGAGGCAAAGACATGAATCTTCAAAATGAAAAAACCTAAGAAATGCTGAGTACAATGAAAGGAAACCATTGTGTTTCATTTCCATGATTTTGAATCCCTCCCTCTCATATTTACTGAGCACTTATTTTGGGGCTCTCAATCTCACAATCTAGGGAGTGAGTTTAGACTGCCCCACTGGCCTTGGTTTTCAAATGTTAGCTGTGTGTATCTTCTCTGTAATGGCAAGAACACACAACAAAAGGACACTAACATGCATTTTTAAAGTTCTCTAATTTAGTTTTTAAAAACACATTTAGACACAAATTTATGAAATTTCAAAACTCCAAGGTAAGAAAAAAAATCCATACTGCTTTCAAAGAAAAAAAATACAAAAGAAATGGTTACCCAGAAAGGTTCAAAATCAGCCTGACATCATGCAACAGCAGCTGGAATATAATGCAGCTATGTCTTCAAAATTCTAAGGGAAAAGTATTGTCAATCTTGAATTGTATGAGGACAAAAGGTATTGTAAGTATACAAGAACTTGTCAAGTTTACTCCACACCTATAAGAATTACTCAATAAAATAGTTCAACTGAAAATATAAGTAATCCAAGAAAGAACACATGAGATATAAGAAACTAGGTGCTGAGTCTGTCTCAGATTGGGGGTGGGGGCAGGAGGATTAGAAGGAAAATTAAGAGAGGCTTTATTACATCTCCACTGAACAGTGACGTTTTATAAACATTTCCTTTTCTGTGGCTCTAATCCCACTATTTGAGTCTACATAGAATGATGTTTATATAAAATCACATTGTGAATTCTGTTCATTTTTCCTTTTGAATTGCTATTACTGATATTTTGGGATTTATTTTTACCATCTTATTTTATGCTTCCTGTTTACTCTGCTTTCTCTACGCTTCTTTCTTCTTCCTTTCCTGCCTTCATTTAGATTGGATTGCTTATTTGTATGTTTGAAATGTATTTGTTCACAACTAACAGTAAGTAATTCATTTAGGAATCACTCTTAAAATTTTAACATGCATGCATACTCAAAGTGTGAGGTTAACTAATGTTTTGGAACAATACAAGGACTTTACATTACAAATCCAAATATTTCAGTTCTACATTTGTTTTATTGCCCTTCCACCTGACTAGATGTAACTATTGTTTTACACATGCAATGTTGGCTTAGATTTACCCACTGTAGCGGAAACTCCTGGTGTCCTGCTCAGATCCCTTTTATTGGGCCAGTATACTCACTGCCCAGCTATAGCAGTAGCTGCTGATGGCTGACACTTGCACCATTCCCCTGAGAATTGCTCTCAGCAGGACAGTGCCTCCCTTGCTGGGAGGTTACCCACCCCAAGCCCTAAGGACAGACTGCAGCCAGTGCCAGACTGATAGGGGGATATAAAAAGCCAGCTCTCTTGCCACAAAGGGAGACAACTCAGTGGTGCCAGCATTAGCTTTCTATTGCTGCTGTAACAAATTATCACAAATATAGTGACTTAAAACAACACAAATTCATTATCTTACAGGTGTGGAGGTAAGAAGTCCAATGTGGGTCTCACTGGACTAAAATCAAGGTGTCGGCAGGGCTGTGTTCCTTTCTGGAGGGAATAGGGAACAATCTTTTCTTGCCTTTTCCAGCTTCAAGAGGTCACCAGCATTCCTTGCCTCATGGCCCCCTTCTTCCATCTTCAAAGCCACAACATAGCATCTGTCTGATCATTCTTCCATAGTCACATCTGACTCTTCTGCCTCCCTCTTCCTCTTTTAAGGACTCTTGTGAGTACACTGGGCCCACCAGGATACTCCAGAATAATCTCTTTGAGATTGGTTGACTGGCAACTTTAATTCCATCTGCAACCTTCATTCTCCTTTGCCATGTAACCTAATGTATTCACAGGTTCAGGGGATTAGGACTTGAACATCTCTGGAGGGCCATTACTCTGTCAGCCAGTGTCCTTCAGTGCTCCAGAGCTATTCAGAGGATTAGACTAAGGCTAGATTCCAGCAGAACCCACACAAAGGGACCTATAGGAAGTTGTGCCCTTATTCAACAGTAAACAATATTTGTCACAATAATGTATAAAACTTTATAGAAATTTAATAAATTGTTATCACAAAGATGTGAAAAGGAAGGTGTTACAGAGCTAAATCCACATCTACCATAATAGGAAGCCCAAGTCATTTATCATAATAGAAAGTCTAAGAAATATGGTTGTAGTAAACACAAAGAGAAACAACTAATACAGCTGAAACTTCTCTGGGGAAAAAGCCACTACGTTGGAGAGAGGTAGAGCAGAGAAGTGCTCCTTTCTTTAGAGGCCTTATTTGTACTCAAACACTATTTGACTTTTTGAACTATGTGCATTATTTTGACAAAAATAACTTAAAAAATAAAGTCAGTGAATGAAGAAAAAAAAGTTAAAAAGAAAAGGCCCCCTAAAACAGCAATAACCTATTAATTTTAAGTTCCCATTCCTGGTTCCAAAAAAATAACTTCTGCTAACTAAATTAATAGGTACTCACTGTAAAGACTACAGATGACATAAAAATGTTGAAAATACAACGTGAAAATTCTATATCCCAACCTCTCAGAGACAGCCTCTATGAACATCTGTATGCATACTTACGCTCACCTGTATAGTTTTTCAAAAAAGTGGGATCACACTGTAACCTGATTTTATCATTAAAATGTGGATTTTTCTAGATCAATTTATATAGCTCTACATTCCTCTTAATAATGGTATAGAATTTTATCATTTGCATGTATCATTAAAAGTAATAACAATTTAACAAAAACCAGGAGGCCAGAGGGTGGCAGGGAAGAGGTATGCTTATTTTCTTCATCTTTAATTACAGGGAATTAGCAGATATTATCTAAAGTTGGTAAAGAAGGACAGAAAAGGTATAATATTTAAAGTAATAAAGCCATCTTCTAGAAAAACGAAAAATATATTAGCAATCAAAAAAAGAAAGGGGAAACAGTGGATATATACAAAATTCCTTACCTTTCAGAGTGGACATTCAATATACACTATCCAAACATGGAAAATAAAAATAAGCATAAATAGGGGCCAGCCCCCTGGCCTGGTGGTTGAGGTTGGCGCACTCCGCTTCAGCGGCCCGGGTTCGTGGGTTCGGATCCCAGGCACGGACCTACACCACTAATCAGCCATGCTGTGATGGCGACCCACATATAAAATAGAGGAGGACTGGCACAGATGTTAGCTCAGGGCTAATCTTCCTCAGCAAAAAAAAAAAAAAAAGTATAAATATATTAAAATATATATAAAAAAGGAACTTTTAATAATGGTTGCTCATAAAGCCCACCTAAAGACAAGGGTGGGCACTTGTATTATATCTTTCTGTCATCATAAGTGTATCTACTATTATAAAAGTTATCCACCGGTGCTGGTCCAGCAGCATAGTGGTTAAGTTTGCGCACTCTGCTTCAGCGGCCCGGGTTCAGAAGGTTCAGATCTCGGGCGCGGACCTACACACTGCTTGCCAAGCCATGCTGTGGCAGTTGTCCCACATATAAAGTAGAGGAAAATGGGCACGGATGTTAGCCCAGGGCCAATCTTCCTCAGCAAAAAGAGGAGGATTGGCAACAGATGTTAGCTCAGGGCTAATCTTCCTCACAAAAGAAAACTAAAAAGATATTCATAATATGTAACTGAAAATAACTATTTATAAAATAGTAGTGTGACTCAATTTTTATACAAAATACACATAAAATTGTTCACACACAAGCAGAAAAGACTCCAAAGGCTATGTACCAAAATACAGACAATAATTATCTCTAAGTACATTATATTATAAACATTCTATATATTCTTTATGCTGATGTATTTTTCTATAATGAATGTATTTAATTCATATTGCATTTAAAATAAGAAAACAAAAATCATCTTTTTTGTGAAGGGGGTTTGGGAGGGCTATAAGAATAAAAAATAAAAATCAGTCAAAATGTCCTTACATATCTTCCAAAGCTTAGGCCACAAAATACCTGTATTCCATATACTCAAGTTTTAATAAATCTTTCAAACAGCCTTTATGTCCTCAAACATAAAAATCCCTATGTTAGACAAAGGCAGGCTATAGGCTTTTCATTCCAACCAAACCCCACCAAGTAGTTTCTGATGGAGCCTCTGATTCACTAGACTGCTACAGAGAAAGGCTTCTCATAGGTTGACACCAACTCTAGCACAATAATACGCTTTTCATATACTCATTCACTCATTCATAACATTAACCAAATACCTACCGTGAGCAAAGCATTACACAGTGTGCCTCACAAGCTAGAGATTGATTAACACATGATTGTCTCAAGTAGCATACAACCAGTGGGGAAATAGTGCAGATATGACAGAGGAGGAGGAGCACTGAGAGGAGACAGTATGGAGAGCACTGATAATACTTCGCATTTGTAGACAAATATTTTCAAACAAATCAACAGATATTTGGAAATGTATAGGTAAAAATGAAGTACTATCTTTTTCAGCTTTCATTCACGTTTGGACTCTGAAAGCAATTATCCCTACCAATTATTTGCCACGAAATCATACGCTAGGTCCTCCTATATTATTACATAACTTGTCACATAGGAATATTTTAGTCTCTATTTGAAGGCAGACATTTTTGTACCCCCCCACAGTGTATCATACACAGAACAGACACTATAAATATTTCCAAAACGTACAAACTGAGTCAGCTGCTAGAGCTCCCCACAGTAGCCTGCCTCATTGTATCAGATGAAAGCATCCCACAGACATGGCGCACAGAAGCCCAGCCAAGGCTCGACCTAATGTAGAATATTTTTCCCTTTTAATTCCAGAGCAATGAAAAGCTTGGCAAGGCAGAAATAGAGAAAAGCTCAAAGAAGACAAAACAAGCATTTATAAGCAAAATCACTTCATATTAAGAAAGTCTGAGTTTTATTTAGCATTGTATCTGAGGCACTAATGAGAGTAAAGGAAGAAAACAAAGATCAATCCCACATTCAATTTTAAGGAGTCTTGCAATAATGAAAGCACACAGACTGTAACAAATCTTGAAAGTATGAAATGCTTTATGTTTACAATACATAAAATATGCTATGGGACTTCCTATCAAAAGGAGACAGTCTGAATATCTGCAAAGTCTTTCCAATCTGAAGACTCCAACACATGTTGTACTGCTGGTTTTCCCAATTCCAACCTAGAACTCTACAGACAAAACAAACAATATAGAAAGCTTTTCCGGGCAAAGGGCCTCTGAGGCAGTGTGATGTCGGCCCTGAGAAACAAGTCAACTGGTCTAGTGTTCAAGCAACATAATGCTACCAAAAAGCTGAAAGCCTTAGCATTTACATCTCAGACTATGTCAAGGAGACAATTCTCTTCAAGCTACAATTTCATGATTATATAGAAAATCACTGTTCTTCAAACAGCAAATTCATACTACACTACTAAGTATTTTAAAATGATTTTTACCTCTTTGTGAAGAAGGGGCCAAAATAACAATCAGGATTTTTAGAAATGAGAAAGGAAGTTCACTCAAGGTTAATAAAATTAATCAGTGACCCAACTATATGTACCCTCAAAACCATTAGTTCTGTCCAGGCTGCCAGGATAAATAAATTAATTAAAAAATTAGAAGCTTATATACAAGAAGACATTTTTACAACTACAGACATCAAAAAAAGAAAAAGAGCTTTAGACATGTATTTCTTTAGAAGAGCCTTCCTTGAAACTGTTTACTACAATTATTATATAAGCAAAGTAAGACTTGCAAGGAAAAACAACCTAAAAATTGGCATTAAATCTGCTTAATATCTTTAATAATTCTATTATTTCTAAATCCTTCCACAAAAGGGCATTACAGCTCTTCAGTTTATTGCAAACTTATCTTTAAAAAAAAAGTCAGCCCTAATGTTGAAGCTATAATACAAAATTTTAACTATTAGCACTATACTATAAAGCACAATGAAGAACATTTTATTTAAATAAAACAAGGATAGTATTTCACTGGGGCATATATCCAATAGATTTTTTTCCTCCATATCTACACCCAATGGTGATATTTTATAGGCTAATTTCTAAACAAATGAAAATTAAAAAAAAAAGTAATGAAAGCCATGTTTTGTTCAGGAATACTATTGTACACATCCCATATAGGTTGTTTTACAGCAGATACTAGTTTGCCAAGCTTCAGACAGCAAAATGCTAAGTTGTGAGTTTGGTATTGTCCAGCTAGTTGTCTCTTGTTGCCCTGGAGAACCTGGCAGCGCGTAATGCTGAGAGACCACCTTGTTGCCACCACTTCTCTTCTCACAGGAGACTCCACTGTGGTAGAACATTCATATCCTTAGGATGCAAGGCCTAGCAAAAAGCCTCCCACAAATCCACTGGATATCACAATGTTCTGTTTGATAAATTCTGTTGCCTGAAACATAAAGTAAGTTTAAACAAAAATACTCTTAATTATGCTACAACATGAATGAACCTTGAAAACATTACACTAAGTGAAATAGGAGACAAAAAAAAGACCAATACTGTATGATTCCACTTACATGAACAGTCAAATTCATTGAGAAAGAAAGTAGAACAGAGGTTACCAAGGGTTGGGGAGAGGGGTTAATTGTGGAAGTTATTGCTTAAAGGTTAGAGCTTCTATTTGGGATGATAAAAAAGTTCTTGAAATAGACAGTGGTAATGGTTGCACAAAAGCGTGAATGTACTTAATGCCACTGAATTGTGCACTTAAAAATAGTTAAAATGGTAAATTTTGTTATATATATTTTATCACAATAAGAAAAATAGACACAAATTTTAAAAAATACTCCTAATTATTGAATCTGGAGCTAAGTAATGTTTTCAGCTGTTTTTCTCAGTTCAACAAATATTCAGCAAAAATTTTTGTGCACCAACTATTGCAGGTGCCAACCACCATGCAAATGCCAGGGCTGTCCATTACAGACCGAAGGAGCCTAGAGCCCCCAGCCAGACCCAGTGAACTTCGTGGCTACTGAGATAACAGGTATATGAGCAGCAATAATCTCTCAGGTAAAAAGAAATCTACTCAGAGGGCAGGCATAAATGGTCCACTCAGCAAGTTATTAACATAGATTATTTAACAAATTCTCACAACATGCACAATGATATTTATTAATAGTCTACTTACCCAGTAAGAAAAAATATACAGGATCAAAAAAAATCACCTTGATAAAATGTTTAACCCAAATAAAATTATGAAGAAGCAATTACAGCCAGACTGTGGGATATTCTGCCTAGATGCTTCAAAAATGTCAGTGTCATGAAAGACAGGAAAAAAAAAAAAAACCCAGATGAGGGGACTGTTTAAGATTAAAGGAGACTTCAGAGACATGACAACCACATGCAATATATAATTCTTGATTGGGGAAAAAAAGCTATAAAAGATATTTTCTGGAAAAATTTTAATACAGACTGTATATCAGGAAATATTATTGTATCATGTTAAATTTTGGGGGATTAATAGCGTAATTGTAGTTGTATAGGAGAATACCCGTACTCTTGGGAAATATGCATTAAAGTATTTAAAAGTGAAAATCATGACGTCTTAAACAGTTTGGCAAAAAAAAAAAGTGTAAATCTCACACACACTCACTCACACACACAGGGATAAAGCAAATGATACAAAATGTGAATGAACTGGTGAATAGGTGAAGGGTATTTGGGTGTTCCCTGTATTTATCTTTCAACTTTTCAACTGATTCAAAATTTTTCAAAATAAAAAGTTGGGGCAAGTAAAAGGATAGCACAAAAACAAAGGCAAGAGAGTATTTGATTCAGTTCAATTCAACACAGAGTATAAGAAGAAAATAGATTAAATACACATAAAAAATATTAATAAAACTAATATAGTAATAAAATATACACATTTTCATACTATTCCATCTCAAGAAAAGAATAAGTAGTTTTAGTTTTACCACACCTTGTCTACATATGCACCCATTTGTAAAAGCAGAGAAAAAATTCTGGAAGAATACGGTCATGTGTCGCTTAATGATGGGGCTATGTTCTGAGAAAGGCGTTGTTGTGCGAACATGATAGCATGTACTTACACAAACCTAGATGGTATAGCCTACTACACACCTAGGCTACATGGTGCTAATCTGATGGGACCACTGTCATATTATGGAGTCCACTGTTGACCAAAACATCGTTATGCGGAGCATGACTGATGTTATCAGCTTTTACATGCAGATCAAAGTAGGTGGGAGATGGGCAGGGGAAACTATGTTAACTACTAAAAAAAATAACAACTGATTTAAATGGTGGTTTGATCCCAGATTTTACTTAACACTCTAGATATGACCAAAGACACCAATTTTTCTAAAAGAAGATAATCCCTAGTCACATTTTCTGCTAAGTGAGACCCATTTAAAAAAAAGGGGGGAGCCAAAAATGTACACTGTCTTACTTCTTCAATTATATTGTTGATTTCAGGTGCTGCCTTATTTGCTCGTTTCTTAATCTGCCTTTTTGCTTTGTTTACATCCTTTTCAACTCTCTTCCAGTCGATCTGCACATAGCCACTGTGACTGGCAATCTGCAAAAATGTAATAAAAATGGTTACTTCTAAACCACCAGGTTTGCTAACAAATCTATTACCCAGGAATATATGAACATTCAGATTTCAAGACATTTATGAAGTTTATAGGTAAGAAATCACAATTTACTCACTAATTTATTCACTGAACAGATACTGAGTTCCTACTCTGTGCCAAGCACTATTCTAGACTCCCAAGCTATAGCCAGGAACAAGGGAGACAAAAGTCCCCACTCTCAGAGAGCTTCAAGTCTGTTAGGGAAAACAGACATTAAGCATAAATAATTATTTAGATATGATGAAGACTATGTTAAGAAAAGCATAGTACACGATGGGAAAAGATTCCAAAAACTGTACTACAACTGGACTATAATTCTATCATAACTTTTGGAATTTGGGAATTAACTAAAAAGACACAGGGACTATCACAATTATACAGCTAATAAAAAAGTACCTTTTAATTAAATAGATATTTAATTACAAGGGATCAGAAGCCAACCAGTTATTAGGTCACTAAAGAAATCTAAAGTAGCAGATTAAGGCTCTTCACTAACTCTGACTCTACTTAAATTAAGAATACTTTCTGGTAATTGCTTTCGAAAGTGGAATATAAAAGAAATATGCCCTACACAACATTCATGCCATAAATCCTTTTAATAAAACTAGAGCTAAATACCTATTAACCATAAGAAAAATTCTCATATAGTGCTACTGAGACACTGCAAAATGTAAACAGGAATAACAGTGTATGTGTAAGCCAGTACAGTAAATTAGTCCCTCCAAATAATAAAATCAAAATATAAAGAATCACGAGTAGTAAACAATCAAGCCTTGCATACCACTATAAATCACTTCTATCAAGCTTATGCTTTCTTTGTAATCTTTTAATACACCACTTTGATTATAAACCACACATATACTTCAAATAATAAAAATATCTGACTTTATATAAATAGGTGGGAATCTTAGGTTCCATTTTCACTGTGAATGACTCCATAGAAGAATTTATTTATCTGCATTTCTTCCTGTGTTTATTCACGTACTATCACTTCAAACTCTGGCCTCAGCAAAACAGAGTGGTGATCAAATCAAATGGCAAGTGAAAGCTTTTCCTGGTAGTACCTGACATGATAATATGGGTCAAAGGCGCGGAGGTAATGATGAACCTCAGAGACCTTCCTACAGATAGCAACTATAAACCCTGGTTAAAATACAAGGGCTCTACAATTAAAAAAGCAAGCAGATTTTGAAGGGTAGTTGAAACTTGTAGGAAGGGACCAATAAAAGGCAAGTTGCCGATTTTTCTGGCTTTATCCTGAGGGGAGGATGCAGTTGTACGGTGGCTAAAACTAATAGAAAACATGCCATCTTTCCTGCCTGAAGAGCCAGAGGACAGAGTTCAGGACAATAACAGCTGCCAGAAAGGAGAGAGCTACAGAAGGGGAGCCCAAGTCCTGAACCACACATTCATGGGGCAGAACCAAGCATTCTGGCTAAGGCTAAAAGAAATGAACTGAAATTTGAGCTGCTACCCACCACAAGTGAAAGAGTTTGCAATTCGCGTCTAATCAAGTTAACTGCCTGTTAAAATCAAAACATCAACACACTTCAGAAGAATAAAACAGAATCCAGAGCCTCCACAACAAAACATTTTCAATGCCCAGGATAAAATCTAAAGTTATTTGATATATGATAAAACAGGAAAATGTGGCCTAGTCTCAAAAGAAAATCAATAGATGCCAACCCTGAGACACTCCAGATACTGGAATTATCAGGACTTTAAAGCAGCTATTATAGCTATGCTCAATGAGGTAAAGGAAACTGCTTGTCATCAATGAAAAGAAATCTTGCCAGAGACATAGGAAATATAATAAGAACAAAATGGAAATTACAGAATTGGAAAATACAGTATCTGAAATAAATTTATTGGATAGGCTTAATGGCAGAAGGTAGATGACAGAGGAAAGAGTCAGCGAACTTGAAGCTGTATCACTAGAAATTATACAACCTGAAAAAATAAATGAACAAAACCTCAGGACATTATCAAAAAGCCTAATATGCACATAGAGTTACATTCAGAAGAGAGAAAAAATAGAAAGGAACAGGGGCTGGCCCCGTGGCGTAGCGGTTAAGTGCGCATGATCCGCTGCTGGCAGCCAGGGTTCGGATCCCGGGCGCGCACCGACGCACCGCTTGTCAGGCCATGCTGTGTTGGTGTCCCATATAAAGTGGAGGAAGATGGGCACGGATGTTAGCCCAGGGCCAGTCTTTCTCCGCAAAAAGAGGAGGATTGGCGTGGATGTTTGCTCAGGGCTAATCTTCCTCACAAAAAAAATAGAAAAGAATAAATATTTAACGAAATAATGGCCAAAACCTTCCCAAATATGATTTACATAAATTTACACATTCAAAGAGCTCAGTGAACTCCAGGTAATGATCTGACACAATTATGAAATAACAACACTCAGATGATGCGAGGGGTGAGGGGAAGCATGCAAGTGTGTGAGATGGGAAGGGGGGACAGAGAGTTCAATAAATGAGAGCTAAATTCTCATATTCCATAATGAGAAGCCAATTAATTTGTTTAGAATAAAGGAGATAAATACCTTAAGAATCAGCTAAGAGTTCAAACACGGGGGTAGTGATAGAGGCAGAAGATTAATCTGTAACAAGCCTTGTATGTGTATTTGACCCTTTGGATTATGGGCATGTATAACTGAAAAAATAAAAACTGAATTTAAGATGTCAGTATGATAAATATCTACTAGAGTATTGAGTTTCTAGCAAAGTTTTAAGTAAACTAATATTTATCTTTAAATATAAGTAAATGTAACAAAAATATGGAAGTAGGCCTAACAGGCAATTATCCTAAAAGCCATTTGTTATTCTTATTTCCTCTTTCAGTTTCCTTCTACTGAGTTTTCAATGTAAGTCATATTCGTGGGAAAAATTGGTTTGATGCAGATGGGTCCCATGTTCTTCTGCTTAGTGACTTCAAAGAATATGTGGCCTAAGCATGGAGAAATAGGTGGCAATGGCAAAACGTGGATTTGATGGTGCATATTGAGTAGACTGAAATGGACTTCTGAAAAACTGACATGCAGAGTGGACTGAAATGTTATTCTCTCTATTCCATGAACATTTTAGGCAACTCTGCTTCAGTCCAGTACCCTTTTCCACTAAACGAAAGGACAAATGAGTTTTCAAAATAGCTATAGAATTAAATATGTTCTTGATTCTACATAAACCCAAGTCAAAATCAGCTTAAATAAAATTCTCTTCTGTACAAATGCTAGCATAATCATCCAAAGGACTAAATTTAGATATTAACCATATTCTTTTCTACCTCTTACCACAAGAAATAAGCAATTACTCCTATTAACGTCACCAACGGGAAGAAAATATATATATTTTAAAAAGCTATTTAGTAAACAACTCAAAATCTGTGCGTAACACATACGAATCCAGTCCCTTTGTACTTCAGGCAATGACACTGTTATTACATGATCAATGGCTTAGGTGCTGAAGTCAGATTTTGGTTGCTATGACCATCAATCATTTTTTAAATCGAGTACAACTGACAGTTCTCTGTATCTTTCAAATTATTGCTAACATTCATTCCCAGAGATTTTCAACTCGGAGATTTACTGTATTTGATCTTCAGGGAATGATATTTTTGGGAAAATATATGCCAAACAGACATGAATGCCAGAAAATATCCTGATAAACATCATCTAACAGCAAAGCATTTTTAAGCCTTATATTTAGAGGAACATGAACAAAAGTGAAATTTCAAATCTACCTGCCCCCGAAATACGATTATGGATGATATTTTAAACCCAATTTTCCACTTTCTATATTATTATGGTCCCCTAGTTTTAAAAAACACGTTAGAAATTGCTAACAGCAATTTCCCCTGGGAAGGAAAACTGCATGGCAAGGAAACGGGAAGGAAAGAGAACTTTTGAATTTTATAAACTCTGTGTGCATTTTAAATATATGTTTAAAATGTTCAGGATGAGTAAGTTATATTATTGATGAAATGTTTATCTTGCTAGGGAGATGCTTTGAGGGAAACTTAGGTAAGTAATAAAAAAAAATGAGGCACTTCGAATTTTACTAGTTGTCTTTTTAATAGCTGGGGTCAAATTTCACTTAAAGAACATAGAAGTATTTGAATTGTTGTCTTTCATAACAGATGCCAGCTTTCAAAAACTCATTTTTGTTTTTCCATAAACTTACGCCTAAAAGAAAAATTCCATCTTCTATTAAAACAGACAGGAGTACAACGGCTAAACTTGACTTTCTCAGTTCCCAAGGGTTACATATATAAGCAGAGGCAAGGACCTAAAGCTCTGACATACCTGAAGGAGAAGAAAGCCACCCCCTACTGCAGTTGCTGCAAGTTTTCCAACTTTCTGGAACAAGAATCCCGCACACCTTTAATGAAAGAAATGATAGAAGGTGAAATGACAAAAGACAAGATCAGTGATGCACTAAACTCTCTCCCTCTTCTACTTTCCATTGCTTTCCTAATAAAATCTTAATGTCTTCCAATTTCTTTTGATCATGTCCCTTACCTGCTCAGAAACCCTCCGTGTTTCCCTTCAGTTACATAGGCTAGTCAAAAGTGCACAATCTAAATTGTCTGAGATGTGCTTCAAAATGAGGGATGAAGAGAAGAGGGGAATTTATAGGAAAAAAGATTGGCTACTGCAACTGAATGTTGAGTACTCAGGGGTTCATTACACTCTTCTTCTACATTTGTATAAGTTGAAATTCCCCATAATAAAAGAGATTTGTTTTGTTTTGTTTTTTTTAATACAGTCAAGATGTTCCACACACCTTGCCGACCACCATTTACCCAAACCTTGGGCTCCAATCTGATTAGCCTCCAAATAGGTGATCAGCATAGCTCAAGCCATTAATCTCCCTGTTTCTAGGAGTTTCTACCTAGCTCTGCCGATCTAAAGCTTTTCTACCCTTTAAGGTCCAGCTGGAGTTCCACCTTCATGACTACTTGTCAGCCCACATTTCTCATGGCTTCCTTACCTATATCTAAATCTATCTATCTCTATATTTAACTTGTTTCGTCTCATCTATCCTGTAAGAATATCAACCCATACTTCTTTTGTGATTCTCTCCTTCAGTGAGCTCATATTCCCTTCAGTATTCCAAATACATAGTGTGCAAAAGAATCCAAGATTTCTAATTCTAGCCTTCTATACTGGGTTAAATACTGTCCCTCCAAAATCCATGTCCTTCCCAGAACCTCAGAACATGACCTTATTTGTAATAAGGGTCACTGCAGATGTAATTAGTTAATATGAAGCCATACTGGAGTAGGGTGGGCCCTAAATCCAATATGACTTAATCCAATATGTCATAGAGACATACAGAGGGAAGATGGCCATGTGATGATAGAGGCAGATATGTCTACAAGCCAAGGAATGGCATTCCAGGGATTGCTGGCAACCACCAGAAGCTAGGAGAAAAGCATGGAACAGATTCTCTCTCTCAGTCTCCAAGAAGGAACCAACCCTGCTGACACCTTTCAGACTTCTAGCCTCCAGACCTGTGAGAGAATAAATTTTTCTTGTTTTAAGCCACCTAGTTGTGGTACTTCGTTACAATAGCCTGAGGAAACTAATACACCTTCATAAGCGGAAATATTATATTTCCAATTACATGATGGCCTTCTTTAGCACTCAGAACCACATATTCAAAATATCCCAAAGCAGACATCTTTCCAGCCAAACCAACTGTTGCTAAGGTCCCAATTTGTAAGGGATAGCACCATTCTCTAGGCTCGCCACCTCATGTTCATCTCGGACTTTACCTTCTTCATCACCTTCGGGGTCCAACTGATCGCCAATTCTATACAGTCTATCTCCAAAACATTATTTGACTGTCTTCTTTCCATTCTCAAAGGCATCATTACCTTGCCTCCAGAACACACTAAGGGCTCTCTAGTCTTCACACCTCCTACCTCTCCTAGCAACCACCTTTCCTAATATCAATTTCTTACTTGGATCAAAAACCTATAGTTAGCTGCAGCTACGTATAATCTCCTTAGCCTCCCATTCATGTCCAGAATTGGTCTGAATTGTTAACTGGTTAGGTTAATGCCTATTAACCATTCCTCCTTAACGTACGCCACAATACTACATCAGTTTTACACACTAAGAAAATTGCAAAAATTTACTACACTGAATCTAAAGTCACTGCAACAAATCACCTGTGTAATATTAGTCCTATTACACAGCTCCTGGGCTGACACCTGGCTGTAAAGCAAACACATGTATTACGATAAAGACTATGTCCCTCAGTAGGGGAGTCAGCAACAAAGGCTCAGAAAGGGAGCCAGGTCTCAACAATATCCCAGGGAGCTGCTCCACAAGCATGTCCATCCTTTGCTTAATGGCATGCGTCACTACAATAAACCTACTAACTCCCCCTGCTCTGTCTCTAGGCTTTCCAAGCAAACTTCTGCCAAATATGGGGCTTCTCCCTGAGTCTGGCCTACAAGGAGAAAATACACAATGATTTGATAATTCTACTGCTCAATAATTTTTTAGTCTCTTTTCAGATGGGACTTTAGGCCCAGACTCACATTAACCAATCACCCACGGCACCAACTTGTGAGCTTATTTAAGCAGAGGGCCAGACCCTGAACTATGATAATCAAGGTACAACCAACCTGAGGAGAATCATCTTAACAACCAGGGCCCCGACCAGGCATCTCTCTTCTAATTGCAGTCTTTTGCATAAGCAGCATTAATAAGTACACATCATGAGTAAATACTATACCTCTGCATCACAGAATCTTCACAATGAGTGTTTCTACCATAAAATGGTATTTACAAAAAGGCATAGAGGAGCGCACCATTGTTCCAAGGTGCATGTAAAACACAAATCAAAAAAGTTAATACTTATGAAGTTTAAATATGTAAATTAAATTAAATTTAAATAATGTAAGATGAATTTAACTTAGAATCTAAGAAAAAAAATGGTTCTTCACAAGTTAAGCACCCACAGTAATTTCAAAAATTCTCTACAGTCATGAACATTTTCAAAATAAATGGTCAAACTTATTTCTAACCCTTATTTGGCTAATCTTTTATTCCAAGAAAGCAATTATGTAATCGTGATCTGAAACGTTAACTGGTTAGTTAAGGTTAATACTTATTAACTGCTCCTCCTTAATGTACTCCACATTATTATTACAGTGTAAGCAATCAGTTCTTTATTAAAACAAAGACCCAATGTTCTACAACTCTTCTTCAAAGTATTATAATCTAAATTACCCAGAAAAATCAACAGAATCATCTGTATCATAATGAGAATTTTACATGACTCTCTACAAGGCTGAAAATCCTGGAGACCAGTTCTACTGTGGGAGTTCTCACAGGTTTTTCCAGTTATTGGCACTGAACAAGTAGAATGACTTACATATAATTAACTCTTATATGTTTCTTCCTCTTTACCCACTATTACTGAATCAGATCCACTACATCTGCTCAATCTGAGAAGGGAGAAAATACATAAAGAATCAAAGGAAGGGTGAGGAGGGAACAGTGGAACAGTGTAGGCATGGAGTAGGCAGATCACCAAAACTCAACACTGAGTCCCTGAGTGTAGATCACACCAGTCATATCACAGAGAAAAGCCTCAAGGTAGAGCTCTTCTGGGATTAACAGAGTAAAGCCATTGAGGGTGCACAGTAACTGGCCCATGTACAAAGGGCAGCAGTCAGGCTCCCAATGAAATTTAACGAAAAACATGTTGTTCTCACCAGCCAGTCACTCCACCCATTACAATCTGGGTGGCTACTGAGTATTTTTCTACCATAGGTCCGGAACTGTGGCCAAACACTCGATTCCACCAATGGTGTCTTCTCGCATACTCAGTTAAATCCAACACTTCGTAAGAGTCATCATCACTTTCATATTCTTCAAAATACAAAATGGAAAAAATAAATTTAGAGTCAACCAAGTCAGAAATGTCCTACACATTTTTATCTGTTATAACTCACTGTTACGTTTGGCCTACAGCTAAAAATGCCCAGATGGAAATATTAAGAATGTTAAACCCAATCCCTGAGACTAGGGCCTCAAGAGTCAAGAGCCTGGCATCTCCTTTCCAAAGTCTCAGGGCCCAGCCTGCGGGTCTGAGCCAGGAACAAGTCAGAGTTACACAGCAGCGAGGGGTCACCCCCCAAATCTGTTAGGGTCAGGTCAGTAACACAGCAGGAAGGGTCACCCCCAAATCTCAGTAGGGTCAGGGCAAGAGCTGGGCCCATTTTCATCAGTGGGATAAAGAGGAGGTCCTCTTCTTAAAGAATCGGTTAGGGGCCCGGCAAGAAGAAACTACTTCGGAGTCAAGACTACAAAAAAAAGGCATTTGAAGATGGAAATGAACGGCCAGGGCCAGAGATGAAGCTAAGGCAGGAGGTGGGGCTGTGATGGGGGCGGAGGTCGCTCTTCGTCTGCGCTCTGCCCAGAGGGGAGGGAGAGTCTAGTTCGGAGGAAGTGCTCAAAGGGGCTGCCTCAAAAAAACAGCCCCAGGAACCCTGGGGCCGGGGAAGGAAAAGCCGCCCCGGGTACAAGGTCGAGAGCTGTGAGCCGCGTCTGAGATCCTACTTCGGGCCCCGGCCGCTCACCTTGGGGAGGGGGGTTCCGGGTTGCCATGATACCGCCAGCGGCCTGCTCTGAAGATGGTCCCCGCCCGCCCTTCTCTCCCTACTCTTTTAAGAGCCGCTCTAGGCCCAGGTGGAAGTCTATGGTCTCTTTTTTCCTCCTCCTCCTCCGGGCACGTTGTCCTGGCCCCGCCCCCTCCTCTCCGCGCAGGGTCTTCTGCGCAAGCGCAAGGTGGGGGGGGGGGTCGGATAGCAGCCCCACGAGGGCTTGTGGGAGTTGTAGTCCGTTGCCCCCTGCAACGGTTGCTTCCAACCCCAACCCCACCTGGAATTTCCATAACCTAAATTTTGTTACTCTATTTTGTTTTAAAGCTCTTGAGGGCTGGAGGGGAGGGGGCGTCCACATAATGGTATAAAGCGAAGACCAGCTTGGCATTTTGAACACTACTAGAATTCAAGCCCGTGAGAAAAAAGGCTTTTAAAAAGAGATTAGAGGAACCCTGTTTCAAGCCACATTTTTCGAAGGCGGCAAGGGCGCGCTAACGGATGGAAAATTTTTCTACTGCGCTGCTGCTGGGAACTGGAACCTTTTTATCCGCTCCCTCTCCACACGTTTCCTGCCAGGAACCGGAGGGAGGTAGAGGAAGGCTCAGGAACTGACCTGACAAAAAGACATAACTTTTTAGCATCATTTTTATTATTTAAATCTGACAGAGGAAGGAGGTCAAATTCTTCACCCAGAAGCTCTATGGGATTCTGTAGAATGAAAAACCGTGTTGATCACCAGGCGGTTAACTCAGGTTCACATAAACCAGTCCCCAAACTTGTTTTGAATTTGCATTGCAACCGCATTAAATTAAATTAAAATAGCCCTCTCCGTATTCGTTTTAAAGAAAAAACAAGGAATTCTGGTATAGGTTGCATTACTTAAAATATTGACTTGTATAGTTGCACGTGGCTTTTCAAATTCTGGTGCTTTAAATGCAGGGGTTGATTCTCTCAAGTTCCTCAACCTGTGGCCCCCAAAATGCAATTCTGAGACTGGCTGAAGATGTTGGTGTTCAAGGACAGTTATTTTGGGCCAGCCCAGTGTCGCAGTGGTTAAGTGTGCGCGCTCTGCTGCTGTGGCCCCAGGGTTCGAAGGTTGGGGAACCCTGGTGCGCACTGATACACCACTTGTCAAGCCATGCTGTGGTGGCGTCCCATATAAAGTAGAGGAAGATGGACACCTGATGTTAGCCCAGGGCCAATCTTCCTCAGCAAAAAAAAAAATAATAATAAAAGAGGATTTGCCATTAGATGTTAGCTCAGGGCTAGTCTTCCTCACACACACACACACACACACACACACGACAGTTATTTTGTGTAAGATTTCACTTTTCAGAAACAAAACAACTTTAAGGGACATAACTTCAGATGTCCTCACTGAAATATTTTTCCAAAAGTTAACAGATTTGAGTTCATACACTCCTTCCTCCCCATTGCCCACCCACTCCTAATGAGGTGTTAAGAAATAGAGAAATAGTGAATGATGGGCCACTGACAGACGAGAAAGGAGAAAAGAGAAAGGAAAATTACAAATTGGAAGAGCAAAATAGAGGGTTGACTAGGCCAATGACATCCAAGTGACACTTTCACGTGCTTCTAGCAATATCTGCAACTACAGAATGAAGCCTCTTTCCTGTCATGGCAATGGTATTTGGAATCAAATTGTTATGGAGAAATTAGGGAGAAAATGGAAAGGAAACTCTGCCCTTAAAATGCCAAGAATAGACCTTTGTATCCAAAATGTATCCAAAAAATAAATTAAAAGGCAATGGTATCTCCACTGGCCTTGAGGGCTGAGAAGGAACTTTTTAATGCTCTTCCCTTGCTTCTTGCAGTGATATGCCCCTGCCCTTACCTTAAGGAAGTTGTTTGTATAATGTATTTTTCGAGTGTGAGTTTTTTCTTTCCCAGTAGCAAAAAAGCTGTCATTTCGTTGGCTCAATGACAAATGGTTTAATGTGTAAATTGTATACATAGACTTTAAAAGGTGCTATGATCCTCCTGATGGATTCAAGGGGGTGGTTTTTGTTTAAATTCCCGTTTTAAATAGTGTATTTTTTTTTCAGTCATCACTAATAAACATTTTCATTGTGAACACTGATATGTACAACTATAGCAAAACATAATTTGAGTAGTCCCCAACTTTTCAATGGGTAGTGTTCCAAAAGTTTGTGAGTAACTTATTTGGAATAGAGAACATTTTCTATTTAATCCATAATGAAGCTGTAATGAAACTGTTCCTTCCTGACCTCCACCTTTCTTCGTTATCTTTGGAAACCTCATTTGTTAAAAACAATTTAGTCAGAATTGAGAAAAGCAAAAAGCAGACAAAACAACAAACAGAACACTTCACAGTCCCTGGGCAATCTAATCTCCCCCATTGGCTACAACTGTCACTCCCTCCTAGGTATCTGCATTTGAATGATCTATAAATTCAATAAACCCCAAACAACTGCACACAATCTTTGAAGCTACCCAAAGGAACAATAATAAAAAATTCAGAGTTGTTTCTCCTTTTCTCTTCCCTTTTCTCCCACAGTTAAGCAGTCATTTATCCTGTGCTTGCACAGCCTAGGCTGCGGCCTCCCTTCTCTCTTCGATGCTCTCCAAGGCCTTCCTTTGGACCATTGCAACGGCCTCTCACTTGGCTTCTTCCTGCATTTTCTTGTCTCTCCCAATCTGACCCCAATCCAATCTATTCTCTCACTAGATCTTCCCTTCTAAAACCTGAATCTGACTCGATCCTTTCTCTACTTAAGTACTTACAGCAATTGCTTGTTAGAAGATAAAGTCTAAATTTCTCAAGATATTACTGCATTGTGGGAAAATTTTTCTGTAAAGGGCCAGATAGTAAATATTTTAGGCTTTGCTAGTCATGTAGACATTGTCATATATTAAAAAAAAAGAAATCCTTTAAAAATGAAAAACCAGGGCCGGCCCCGTGGCTTAGCGGTTAAGTGAGCGCACTCTGCTGCTGGCGGCCCAGGTTTGGGTCCCAGGCGCGCACCGACGCACCGCTTCTCTGGCCACACTGAGGCTGCGTCCCACATACAGCAACTAGAAGGATGTGCAGCTATGACATACAACTATCTACTGGGGCTTTGGGGGAAAAAATAAATAAATAAAATTTAAAAATGAAAAACCGTTCTCAGCTCACAGACCACAAAGAGAGGGCTTGGGGCAAATTTGGCCTGAGGTCCTAGTTTGCTGATCTTTGGCATACAGGACCCTTCACATTTTGGACCTCTCTGGCCTGCTGCCGCAGCTTGCTCCAAGTTTTCTTCTCTTGTAAGACCACTGAACTTGTTAAGTTTTCTGAATACACATTGCTTTTTCCAACCTCCATGATTTAATTCATGCTCTCTCTCTCTCTGAAAGCAATGGCTCCCTTCTCTGCCAGGCAACACCTAGATACACTTTAAGACACATCTGAAAAGTAACTTCTCCACAGTTTTTCTCTATTTCCCCCAAAGACCTCCCTCCCTTCCTTATGATCCTTGTGTTGAATTTGAAGCAGATAGTTTAACATTTTGATTAAGCACTTAGATGAACTTCTGGGTCAGCCAGACCTGGGTTCAAATTCCAGCTCTGTCCTTCCTAGCTTTGTCTTTGGAGAAGTTTGTAGCCCTCCTGAGCTTCAGGTTCCTCCTCTAAAAAATTAGAAAGATTAATTGAAAATAATGATACTGGCTCAAGACAAGGTTGACATGAGGGAAGCCATTGTAGAAAAGAAACCCTATTGTAACTTGGAATGACCTCTGACAAACTAACCCAGCTGGATATGCACCCTCCAGGAGATCTAACTGCTCTGTAGATTTTACGACCCCTGCTCGTGCATGTACTTCCCAGCTGTGATAATATGATAACTTGTTCTTTTGAGTTCCTTAGGAATATGATGACCCCCAAAAAGAGAGTCTATGCTGATAGCCATCATCAGTGAAAACTGAAAGATCTGGTGTGGCACTCCCAGTCTGTAACACCAGAAGGTCAACATTCCTAACCCCCTCCCCTATAACCCACCAGCCTATATAACTGCTGTAAGACTTTGTGCCCCTTAAGATGGTTCTTTTGGACATGAGTTGGCCATCTTCCCTCTTGCTAGCAAGCTGTAATAAAAAGTCCTTTTTCTCCTACCACCTTGCCTCTTGACTATTGGCATGTCTTGTGGCAAACAGAAGACCCCCCCCTTTGGGCGGTAACAATTAGATAATAAAATCAAACATGTAAAGCGCTTAAAGCATGGGCCCAGAATGAATATTCATTAAAGGTTAGCTTTTATTATTCAGTCATTTAGTCATTCACCAAATATTTATTGAGCACTTGCAATGGGCTAGGCAATGTGCTAGGTACTGTCAGGGATAGATCAATCCATAAGATGGGTAAGATTTTGGTCTTCATGGACATTACAACAAGAAAGTAAAACAGATAAATACCCAGATAGTAATTAGTGCTGGGAAAGAAATGTAAAGGGCATAAGGCCTGACATATATAATCAAAAATCTACTGGAAGTATAATGAATTAAATCCCAAATTTAATTTAAGTCTAACCAGACTTAGACATGTCTTCTAAGCTCTTTGGGCCTTCCTTAACTACAAAATAAGGATTAGGTTTCTAAACTCCCTTCCAACTCCTAATTCTATATGTAATATCTCACAATCAGTTCTCGTATTCTCCACCTTCCTGCCCAAACTATCAATGTTAGAAGAATTTTAGAGCTACAAGCTATCCTCCTAAGGTTCCTGTTAGGGACTAAAGTGTGCCCCACCCCCCGTTCATATGTTGAAGCCCTAACCCCCCAATATAACTATATTTGGAGATAGGACTTTTAAGGATGTAATTAAGGTTAAATGAGGTCATAAGGGTGGAGCTCTAATTTAATAGTCCTTGTAAGAAGAGGAAGAGACACCAGAGAGCTCCCTCCCCCCACCAAGGCATCCATTTACAAGCCAGGAAGAAAACTCTCATGCAAAACCAAACCTGACAGCATCTTGATCTTGGACTTCCAGCCTCTAGAACTGTGAGAAAGTAAATTTCTGTTGTTTAAGCCATCTAATCTTTGGTATTTTCTTATGGCAGCCCAAACAGACTAATAAAGTTCCTCAGCCTCTACCCACTCTATGTGTCTCAGGATCCCCAAGAATTTACCAGAAGTTCGAAAGAAGTCCCATTCAGACTGGTCTGGCCTTGGAATCCAGACCCAAATGGAGAGGACTCTGCTGTCGACAAGGGGCTGGGGTTGGGGAGTAGGGTCACAGATGCAGAAGCAAGAACTTCAGCCCCTAGGACAGCCGTAAAATCTACACAAATGGTATTTGTAGGTAAAGTAGTCTTCCTTTGCTGGCCTAAATTAGAGACCTTTGTGGCTCCCTCTCCTGAAGCTCTCTCAGCCTCTGGAATTGAGGACCTTTACCTCTTCTTCCTGTTCAGTGCCAAGGCTAACCCATTAGTTCCATTTCTCTTAACCTTTCTGATAACTTTACTTCAAGACTTCCTGTTTCTTTAAGCCACTGGGCTTTGATCAGTGCCACCCTTATCCACCCCTATAGATGTTCACAATTCGAATCTCCAGAAGTGTTTTTTGGAGCAGGAAGAGGAGGGCTTGGAATCATTAATTCCCAGAAGACCTGGCCATTGTGCAGATAAATCTACTCCTTAGCTGACTGTATCAGCATTCTAAGAGGAAGAAAATTTGTGCAAAGTTTATTTTCCAAATGGTATTCTTTCACCCTAATCCCAACACAATGGAGCCCACTCACCCCACATTTGCACAACTTAAAATGCTCGAAGCGACCTTTCAAAGGACTAAAATAATCAATTGCTGATGAGCAAAGTGTGGTCAAGTTGATACTGCGTACACTAGCTTGTTGGAGTGTAAACAGGTGCAAATTTTAGTAATGTGTACCCACAATCCACAATATGCCCATGTCCTTTGCCTCAATAATCCCACTTAAAAATCAGTGCCAAAGATTGCATAAAGAGCTCTTATACGTAAAGATATTCATTACAGGGTTGTTGTTTTGCGTTTCATAATGAAAAGGAATAAAAACAATACGGGAAAATGGAAAGTGTCCAACAATAGTTGAATAATTATGAAAATTATGGAATGTTATGCTTAAAAGGACTGTAATAACAAGAAAGTGCTTAAGTGAAGAAAATTGTATTTACAGTTTTATTGCAAGTGATTTATTCAGTTTCTGCTAAAAATGCATCAAGACTTGATAAACTGGAATGGATTACATTGCAGGCTTGATCCTGGCCCTTTGGCATTTATCCCCATGTTAGGCTGAACTAAATGGTTTATAAGGTAGTGGTAGAAGAGTACTGGGTGGAAAAATAAGCAAAGATAGCCAGGAAAACTCTAAAAAGGAAGAGCAATGAGGGAGGACTAGCCTGACTACGTATGAAAATACAATTTTTTAAAAAGTTACTAACTAAAACAGTGTGATACTGGTGTATCAACAAAGAGACCAGAATAGAAAGTCTAGAAATAAAAACAATATGTACCAGAATTGAGTATATGATAAAGGTGGAATCTCAAATCAGGTAAATATAGACTTTATTCAAAAACTGTTTTGAAACAACTAAGGCTGATATCTGACAACTGGAAAAAGATATAGCTGGATCCATACCTTACAACATGTACTGGGATGAACTCCAAATGGCTCAAATATCTAGATGTAGAAATTGAAATAATAAAAACAATTGAAGAAAACATGGACAAATTCCTTTATAACTTTGCAGCAGGGATGGTCTTTTATGAATGAAAGGTTGATACATTTGACTACATAAAAATTAAAACTTAAGCATAAAAAAATAAGCAAATTCAAAAGACAAATTACAAACTGAGAATAATGTTTGCAATTCTTATTGAAGGCAAAGGACTAACCTCTCTAATATATAAAAGCTCCTTAAAAAGATAGATTAAAGAAGACCAACCACCCCAATAGAGCAGCAACAGACATATAGGCAATTCACAGGAAAAAGAAATAAAAATGGTCCTTAAACACATGAGAACCCCTCAACCCTAGTCATAATAATTGAACATAATAAATTCTCACTTAAAAGATTAACTAAAATCCATAAGTGTGACAACAGACTTGATATATTCACGTGATACCTTCACATGAATGTACGAGGTTATTCATTGTAGCACTGTCTGGAATAGCGAAAGACTGGAAACACCCCAAGTGTCCAGCATTAGAGGACTGCTAAATAAACCATAGTATATCTGTAGAACCGCAGCTGTAATAAATAAGTAAATAAAAAAATAAGAATGAGGAAGTTCTCTATATCCTGATTTGGAAAGTTCCCTAGGATATGTTGTTAAAAGGAAAAAAGATGCAGAACAATGTGCTACCTTTTTTTTTTTAAACAGCCTTATTGAGATATAATTCACATATCATACAATTTACCCAGTTAAGGTGTACAATTCAATTGTTTTTAGTATATTATATTATTAATTTTTTTAAAATTGTGGTAAATATATATATAACATAAAATTTGCCATTTTAACCATTTTAAGAGTACAATTCAGTGGCATTAATTGCATTCACAAGGTTGAGCAACCATCACCACTATGTATTTCCAAAACTTTTTCATCACCCCAAACAGAAAGTCTGTAATCATCAAGCAATAATTCCTCATTCTTCCTCCTCCCAGCTCCCAGTAACCTCTATTCTACTTTCTGTCTCTGTGAATTTGCCTATTCTAGGTACCTCATAAGTGGAGTCATACAATATTTGACCTTTTGTATCCGGCTTATTTCACTTAGCATAATGTTTTCAAGATTTATCCACATTGTGGCATGTATCAGAACTTCATTTCTTTGCGTGGCTGAATAATATTCCATTGTATGGATATACATTTTGTTTATTCATTTATCAGCTGATGTATACTTGGATTGTTTTCACCTTTTGGCTACTGTGAACAATGCTGCTATGAACATTGGTGTGCAAGCCTCTGTTTGAGTCCCTGCTCAGTGTGCTACCTCTTGTGCAGCAACTGTGGGGGATCAGAATTTGCCACCCCAAAATGTGTCTCTTTCGCTTGATTATTTTTAAGAAAAAAAGACTCAAAGAAACTTGGACCTTTCCCCTAACTGCCTAAAAGAATTTAAGACAGAAGGCCTGTTCCAGGAAGATAACTCTAGGTGTGGTAGACTGGGAGGAACCTTGCTAGGCCCATTTTTATCAAAGTTTTCTCTCAGGTCACATTGTCTATAGAAGGCCCAGCAAACATTTGTTTACCAAACATTTGCTTTCCCATTTCCATGTAAATTGTCTTCCTCCCTTTTGAAGTCCCAAACCACTACCTCTAACATCCTCCTTTGTCTTCAACTAAAGATGGTATTTAAGGTGGTAGCTTCAGCCATTTTGGCAAATTACTCAGTTTTCCTGGGTTTCTCCCATGTATACATGTTATTAAACTTTGTTTGATTTTCTCCTGTTAATCTGTGTCATGTCAATTTAATTC
The DNA here is from genome assembly GCF_057802395.1 of Ceratotherium simum simum. Lineage (NCBI taxonomy): Eukaryota > Metazoa > Chordata > Mammalia > Perissodactyla > Rhinocerotidae > Ceratotherium > Ceratotherium simum. Next base: position 92,810,806 of record NC_141940.1, on the reverse strand, counting down.
TTAGACCAGCAAGAGGAATCTAGAGGGTAGAGGAGTAGTTCTTCCTCCTCTACACAACCTTCAATCAGATACAAATATATATTTACTTGTAGCTTGCATCTGTATACAAAAACACTGGAAGGGGCTGGCCCAGTGGTGTAGCGGTTGGGGTTGCGTGTTCCGCTTTGGCGGCCCAGGATTTGCCCATTTGGATCCTGGGTACGGACCTACTCACTGTTTATCAAGCCATGCTGAGGTGACGTCCCACATAGAAGAGCTACAACTCTACAACTATGATATACAACTATGTACTGGGGCTTTGGGGAGAAAAAAAGAGGAAGATTGGCAACAGATGTTAGCGCAGGGCCAATCTTCTTCAAAACAAAATAAAACACAACACTGGAAGAATACACATGAAACTGTAGTAGAGGAAAAATCATTTCCCCTTTACTCTTCTAGGTCTTGGCTAAGACCCCCTGTAATAAAAGACACATTAAGGAGAAAAACAAACAGAAGTTTAATAACATGTATACCTCCTGTATACATGGGAGAGACACAGGAAAACTGAGTAAAACTCCCCAAAATGGCCCAAGTCACCACCTTGAATAGCATATTCAGCTAAAGACAAAATAAAGATATTGGGGAGTGGGGAGGTCAGGTACGAGTGGTTACCAGGAAAAGCACAGTAGACAAGGGTAAGGTTGGTATGCAGATTTAAGTCAGTGCTGTCTCCATTGAGTTTCTTTTGATTTAGACATCCTTCTCTTCCTGCTACACAGGGAGAGACACTCTTACAAATGGAGATTTCCCTTATAAATATAAATTTCCCTTACAAAAGGGTAAAATCTATTTTGTTTTCAGAGATTCTCCTGTGTCTACAAAAATAATCAGCTCAAAATAATCCTTATGCCAAAAGACATATTTTGAGGTGGCAAATTCTACTACCCTTCATTCCCACCTTTGAAACTTCTTCAAGCAGTTTCACAGTCCAGAAGCTGAGTTGGTAGATTGCTTCATATCTCATTGAAGCAGTCTCTTAGTCCTGAGAGTAAGTCAAAGAGTTGTGTCTCATTTCAGGAGGTGGTGATGCAGGTAGGCTCCCATAGTTAGGCCTATATGGTGCAAGTAATCATGTATTTAACAAGAGGCATTTCTATGGAAACAAAAGAAAAACAAAGGTTGGTGGTTAAAACAAGCTATAAACTCAGTTTTTTAGTCCAAAGGGCAGTCAGTAGAAATTTTGAGATGTTGGGCTCACAGCATCTTCAGATGGAGCAAGGGCAGGCAGTGGCAACCTGACAGATTTTCCTGGTTTATAGTTTGAATGTCTCTGGGATGTCATCAGGTGTGCTGGTGAACTTTCTGAGTGGCCCACATAGTAACAGGCATGAATATTGTCTAAACATGAGCTATCATAGTGCTTTCTCTGAGATTTATATGAAGTTGTCCAGTGTTAGCTTGCAGGGCTTTAAGAAAAGGGTAGTTTTTATTTTTAGTGATTCCAAGTCAAAGGGCGGGGAAAAAATGGAAACATTAGTTTGGAGAGTCACAGCTAGATATTTGAGGAAACTAAAAGAATTCAGGATCCAGTCTAGTTTTTCAGGCAGATAACAAAACCTCAAAGACAATTAATAAGACTAGAATCTGATATCCACAAAGATGTATTATAATTGTTTTTATGAAACACAATTATTCTCTCTACAGTCATCTCCATTTCTACCAGAGAATTACAGTAAAGCTAATCTGTTTGCAAAATAAGTCTAATCTCTTTAAATTTGGCCTGATTATTTATATAAGTGCAGCAGGAATAGCAATTGACCATATAGATTCTTTTAAAGTTTACTTTGCTGGAACTTTTCATGAGGAATCTCAGATTGAATTCTTAAAAGCCTCTCAAGGCTAGGAAGCCAAGCCAAGGACTTGCCATCAGACTTTGCCTGCAATACCTATAAATTTGGGTTAATTCCTCTCTTCCTGAGGTCCCCAAAATATCCTGAGATTCCTGGGCCTGCCAGGAAATAACCTTCCTTACTCACCTGGTAAGGCTACTGGGAACCCTGTAAGAAAGGTACCACGTTGTTTTTCCAAGGGCCTTTGTTGGCTCCATAAAGTCAACCCTAGTTCCTTAAAGCTGTCTGGTCATATCTGATTCTACGCACATCATTCTCAAATACAACATTCCAGTCAAAGCCTTGGTAATATAACCAATGTTTCCAATGATTCCCTGTTACAAGGAGCACACATTCTTATTGAATTTATGCAGAGAAATATATTCCCATGAAAATAAGAATACTCAATAAGAATTTCATGATTCTAGAGGGATAAGATAGGAAGAAAAAGATAAACGTTTCAATTCTGTTTACAAAGGTATAATTTACCAAATTGCTATAAGTTATACATAACTTGGAGAAGTTTCATTAAATCTGGAAAAACAAAACATCAAATAATCAGCAGTGTTTCAAATAAAAAGTCATAAAAATTATAATCATCCTCATCAATTCATTTAATCTCATGAAATTGATTCTTGTTGACCCTGATCTTTTGTTAGCAGTTTTATAAATCCATCAGTTTCTCCTTTAGAGTTCTGTAAATTCTTACCCAGTTCAATAGTATGATTTGAAAGTTATTGGAAACCTGTACTTGTCAGAGTCCTTTCCAAGGAATCTCTTTGAAGATGAAGCACTTTTGCAAAAGCATCAGAGTAAAGCAATAACTGTCTGTAAATGACAAAAGACTTAAAAATGGCCATGGTTAAAGATCTGATGAGAGTTCATTATAATGCAATTGACAAGGAAACTTGGTTATTTCTCTGACATACAACATTTTAAGATAATAACTAGAATTACAGCTGATAAACATTATACAAAGAAATATCAGATTTTTAAGAATGTCATAAAATTTCTGGAACACTTACATGAATAACACATATCCATACAAATATAACCTAAGAAGGTTTTGTATTACTTCTTATTTGAAAACGCTTCTCATGTAATTAAACATATCAAATAAGCCTAATTAGATAAATATCTCTCATTTTATAAGGAGAGAGAACAAATTCTTTTTTTGTGTGTGTGAGGAAGATCGGTCCTGAGCTAACATCTGCCAATCCTCCTCTTTTTTTGCTGAGGAAGATTGGCCCTGGGCTAACATCCATGCCAATCTTCCTCTACTTTATATGGGATGACGCCACAGCATGGCTAGACAAGCAGTGCGTCATTGGTGCGCGCCCGGGATCTGAACCGGCGAACCCTGGGCCGCCGCAGCAGAGCGTGCGCACTTAACCGCTTGCGTCACTGGGCCAGCCCCAAGAACAAATTCTTTTGACATGTTCCAGGAACCCTCTGGAAAATCCCAAAGTTAGTTCAAGGTCAAAAAGACACCACTTAGAATTTGATTTGCAGAAGTTTGTCAAAAATGTCAAAAGATTTGGACACGACTAAATAGGATTGCAGATCATTATGAAACAATACTTAATTATCTATTTTACCAAAGTGGCAATAAAAGATTTCAAAGGTAAATACAGAAGGTTACATAGTTGTAAGCAAAACTTAGCTCTTTTAATATTGAGAAGATTCAGTTTTCTTAAGTAATCAAAGACCTGATGATAAAGACAACATGAAGCACAGGAAATTATTTTGGAATTATTTTGATAAGACAGAAAATCTTTGCTTTCTAGGCAGATTACTTAAAAGGTAAAGAAAAACCTTTCACAATCTCTTATCAAGAGCAGACCAATAGTCCAAGAAAACTATCTTTCATCAGACAAAAGAAAATCAAGTTTTAGTTTTACATAAGTACGCTATTGGTATTAAAGCTTATTTTTAAAACTTTTATAATAATTCATTCAATTTTAGCCAGCTTAACTACACAAGGTTCTCTCTCTCTTTCTCTCGTTCACTTCCCAAATTTCTATATCCATTTAGTTTGTCCTTTATTCTCCTCTTTCCCATTCTGAAACAGCCAGTTGTTCTACTTTAGGAGAAAATTACTTTCTTTTCCCTTAACATTGCATCTCCATTCCTCATACTTTTTCTTACCAAAAACATATCTACTTTCCCTGCATGCAGAGCTGATTCCCTTACTATTTCTTGTAATTTTAATTACATGTATTAACTATAATTTTTAACCCTTAGAAGCCTTAATTTCTAGTGAAAACTAAGAAGTAATCACTTGTGAACTGTCTGTTACACGAGCATTCTGTAGATGGGCAAATTTATAAACACGTTTCATAATTTCTACGAGCATATCTTCTTCATAGGAAATTTTTCAATCTGTCACAAGACATGTTTACTGATAGACCCAAATGTCTTTAGTTCCTCTGTGAGAAGAAGCCAAAAAAGATAAACCTGTGTTCAATAATTAATGTTTCAATATTTGATCTTATTTGGAAATGATATAAATATTCAATGAATAGCCATCATTTTTGTTTTTCTTTTTGTGAGCAAGACCAGCCCTGAGCTAACATCCAATGCCAATCCTCCTCTTTTTTGCTGAGGAAGACTGGCCCTGGGCTAACATCCGTGCCCGTCTTCCTCTACTTTATATGGGACGCTGCCACAGCATGGCTTAACAAGCGGTGTGTCGGTGCGCGCCCGGGATCCGAACCAGCAAACCCCAGGCCGCTGCAGCAGAGCGCGCGCACTTAACTGCTTGCACCACCGGGCCAGCCCCAATGAATATCCATAATTTAACTTAACTTAGTATAATTTTAAGGTTTCAAGTTATGAAAAAGATTTTAGAAACTATTCTTAAGTAGACATACCATAAAATATAATTATGGTTGAAAAGTTCATTTATAAACTTTTATCTTACATCTATTTAATTCACTTATTCTTAGCAATTACATTTTAATTACTCATGAAAAGTTCATGAGATATTAAACAGCTAACCATCATCTTAAGTTTTTTTTTTTTCTTGCTAATAAATTCTGTAACATGGATAACATGAACTAATTTGACCAGTAAACCCAGGTAGAATAAAAGTTGTATGTCTTCATTATACCAAATGCTGATAACTCTCAAGACATGCCTATTTTAATTAAATCAACAAACTTAAACTAGCTTTTATTTACCAAGATTGTCCCAGATCACATGAACTTGAAAAACGTTTGGGTTAGTTTCTATATTTTTGAGAGTTCTAGGAGCATTTAATCTATATAAGTGCTTCTTTTTCTTTAAGCCAATTAAATAGAGCTCTTTCCAAATTAATTTTGGCAATACCATCCGGAAGTAGAAAAATCACACATCTATAACATACATATATATAGACATACACAAGCACATAGACAGATGCAAACAGAGATCTTATAGCTTTCATTTAAAATTTTAGCCATGAGACAGGTATAATAATGCAAAACTCACTAGTCTATAAAAGAACTGTTGGATCCAAATTGTGTTTCTGGCAGATGGACTAAATTAAGGTTACTGGCTCAAATGGCTAAACTTTTTTACTAATATTTATGGAGAAGACCTTTAAGATTTTTTATCCCCTAGTTTCCAAATAGCCTTGTGGGTTTTTTTTGTCTATCTGATAAGAATTACCTCCCTGAAGTTTGCATTTCAAAGAGATGATTCTGGGTTTCTAGAGAAGACCAGATGGAACATTTACATCTCAAAGGCACAAAGGATGTAAGTTTCTTCAAGAGGGACTTTTGTTTCCTGAATCCAGATATTTTACAGTACCTATAAGCCTTTTGAGATGAATAGGGAAGGTTTGGGGATTGGTAAAAAGGATAGACAGGCTTTGAATTGCTTCCAGAGCTGCATTTCTGTTCCTGTATTTTTGTGTGTGTGTGTGAGGAAGATTAGCCCTGGGCTAACGTCTGTTGCCAATCCTCTTTTTGCTGAGGAAGATTGGCCCTGGGCTAACATCCATGCCCATCTTCCTCTACTTTATATGGGACGCCGCTGCAGCATGGCTTGATAAGCAGTGCGTCGGTCGGCACCTGGGATCCGACCCGGTGAACCCCGGGCCGCCAAAGCAGAGCACGCAAACTTAACCACTACGCCACCAGGCGGGCCCCTCTGTTCTTGTAAAGACTCAATTTGTAAGACAAGGACAGTTGTTTTTAATTCCTCAGAGAATTGGATTACAACCTGAATGATATGAAGTGGCTGATCCAACTACATTATCTTCAATTTGCTTCTTTACATCAGGGAGAAGATTTCCAACTAAGATGGAAATCAAAAGATTCCTATCTTAGGGGAGAAGGCCTAAAAAAAAGTACCTATCAAACTCTGAATATCAGCTTCCAACATGACCAACTTCTGACCATAGTGCTACTTTTACAAAAAAAATCCTTCTAAATATCTTATCAAGTTTCAGCCAGGACAAACAGTAAATATCCCTGGGAGTATTCAACAACTTTTTTCCTTTTTCTTTTAAACCAGAAGCATACCTGTCAAATGACAAAACCAAAATCGATAAGCCTTTTATGGCTTACCCATGGATGCAAGATGCCTCCTGAAAGGGGATGCAAAGGATACTACCCTCCCAAGATCTAGGGCCACTCCTAAAGACAACCAAAAGAAAGAAAGACTTAGACAATTCCCCTGAGAGCTGGCAACAGTCAGTAAGATGCTAGCTGCAAATGGGGTGCAACCCACATTTCTGACTAGCCATATTTTCGGTGCCCCCAACCTGAGTAGTAGAGCTGCCTACACATGCAAAACTGAAAACCTCCATGCCCCAGGCATACAGTGAGACGAACAGGAAAGCAATAGCTGTACTTGGGAGGGAAAGGATCAATAACCAATGGGTACCCCCAAACCAAATTTTAACCAGAGTCACAATCCAAAAAACTAATTCTTACAAATGTTTTAAAACACTCTTACAAATGGAAATTTCCCTTGTAAATACAAATTTCCCTTGCAAAAGAGTACATTCTACTCTGTTTCCAGAGATTCTCCTGTGTCTGCAGCCTCTCAAAAATAATCAGCTCAAAATAATCCTTATTCCAAAGAGGCATATTTTGGGGTGGCATATTCTGCTACGCTTCAACTCTAATAAAAGTGGTTGAGGGTGAGGAAGAACAGGGTAGATATGGGGAGTAAGACTTCTCATTAGGTACACTTTTTAATATTGTTTTTCTTTTTGACCATCTTAAATGTATCGCCTAAGCAAAAAGTCAAAATCTTGTGACATTCTTAAGTTACTAACAGCAAGGGACCCGTTAATAAGGTAGAAACCTACATATGGGAAAGGGTGAAAGGGCAAAGTAGACATGAGTAGCAAGTTATCCACTCTCCAGTCAATGAACTATTTCTACAAGTTCAAGTTGAGTAAAGAATAATATAGCTACTTCATTCATTCATTCATTCAACAATGTTTAAGTTTTTCCTTTATGCAAGGGACAGGAATGTCGAATTATACTGATTATTTTTACCTCTATGGTTTGTATTAGAATAATGATTCTTGTAAACAACACACAGCATTGCTAGTAATATTATCTTGCTCTTTTTTAAGTTACGATATTCTGGGGTAGAAAATAAATAATCTGCATAGCAGGAGAACACTGGTTGAAGAAAGTCAATTGCCCAAGGAAACAAATGAAATAAAAGATAAAGCTGAATTTTCCTGGTTCTATCAGGAGTAGATAGCATTGCTGGAGAAATTAAACTCACACTGCCTTATACATCCTTCCAAAAAAGTAGGGTTCTACTGGTCCAGGACCAGAAAAAGGAGACTCAGAAGCCATTGTCTCTTATTGTAACCAGAAAACCCCAGAGCAAAAGAGAAATCACTCATTTTTCAAAAAAAGGCACAGAAGGAAGAAGACAAGGTTAGCAATAACGTCACCCAATAATTTAACAAAAGGAAAAAGAAAGCAGCACTCATCTTAGATCAGTAAACACACTACTGTTCAAGAGTATACAGAAGAGAAAATTGCTCACTTGAGTCAGAGATGGTGGAGTAAAGGAAATAACCCTCAGATACAAATCCTTAAAGTCACAGACGAAATTTGCTGCAGGACCTGGCTAATCAGAGGCTATCCAAAGCCTGTTGGTGGGTCCCAGGAAAACTCGTTCTGTGGCGCTTTATCTTTTCTGGCTAGTTTTTCTATAACTCAGCACGCTTCCTCAGGGGACTAAAAGCAAACACGCGGCTACTGCAGCCAGCTCTGAGCATGTCAGGAGACGGGAAGGCTGCCAACAGCCCCATTCCCTGATGTAACTCTTCCTGCCCATAAGCAGATTTCACAATAACATTTCTCACTCTAGAATATCTAGTGCATTCTGACAGTTTGTGGAGCGGTGGAAGTGGGTCTGTTCTCTGAGGGAGCTTTGAAAGTACGTCTCTTGTAAAAGTTTTGAGACCTAACATTCAATGAAGAAACATTCAGAACATCAGGCCATTAAAAACAAACAAACAAACAAAGCAAAACAAATAAAAAAGACCAGTCTTTCCTGCCATCTGCTGTGCCTTAATCACCTGGAGGTGTCTCCAGGGCCCAGAGCTAAAGGAGATGATGCCCCACCCAGGGCAGGCAGCCAATTCACTTTCCCTGGATTTGAACCCTTCCCCAAATTGGTGTGTGTGTGTACGTGTGTTTTAAGCCATTGTCACCTGCACTTGGAAGACTAAATATTAAGAAGGAAGTTTGCCTCAAGACTGATATAACCTCCAGGTCTTTGTTTCACTTTTAAATGGATCCAAACATTCCACAAACGGAGGTAGGGGAAGTGGGAGGGTAAGAGGAGGGAGGTGAGCTAAGCAGGTTTATTCTCTCAGTTGAAAAGTCATCTTGGAGGAAACACTGATCCCTCAATTCTACAAGGTGCAGTTAGTAGAGTTCATTTCCATCCTCTCATACTCATAATTATTCTAGCATTGGATGAATTTTAAAAATCATTGCAAGCATTAAAAAAATCTGACAGTGCAATTACGTTTGACTTTCATATAAGACGGTAGTTAGAAGCTTGTTTTTAACAGATATTCTACTTTGGTGGTGGGGCAGCTTTCTACTCTTCTTGCATAAAAAATATTTCAAATATTGACACGCAAAGTATCATTCTTTTCATTATTGAATAATGGAAAAGATAAACATACTAATCTGATTTTAAAAAGCTGTTTTAAAGCAATTTTAAAGTTATTTTAGAGCCATTTTGAAGGAATTGTTCAATTGCAAAGGGATTTAAATGATTGGGTGATGTGACTGTATGCAATTTTTATCTTATTTATGATTTTCTCTATTTTCCAAATTTCTACAACATTGCCTTTAAAAAAATTTTTTTAAGCAAAGTTATGCATGCCTATAATTTAATAGCTATGTGAGGATTGTTGCAAAGAACAGCAGTCCTCCACTCCCACAAGCCCTTATCTCCAGAGGCAACAACTTTCAACTTTTTTAGCTGATTGTTCTGATATTTACATCGATATCTCCAAATATTCTTGATTTTGTAGTTTCAGTCCCTATCTACGGACTTCCCTCTACGGTAGAGGAGGATTTACCTCTTTCATACAGGCACAATTCCCATCCCTCTATGGCCATTCTCTCAATAAAGTTACATTGTCATTTTGGCTGGGTGAAATAGGTATTTACATGATTATGACTATGTAAATCCTATTTACCACCAAGCCGCGATGTTTTATGTATTACTGGTGTACAGAAAAATGATATTCTTTGTTTTACAATTTGAAGAAAAAAATAATTTACACTGGCCACTTTGGAAATGTAGGTACCTCATCTGTATACTGTGTTACTCAAAGACTGGGAATTTAAGGGAGCTTTTTTGGCTGACCATTCATCCGGGACATTCCCGGCACTCAATAAGTAGTTGTAGAATGAATGATTAAACACAGGCCGCCAAGTGACAAGTTCAGTCTATTCAAGACCCTGATTATTTGACTGAGGTGCATTATGTGGACAAGCCATTTGAAGTCATCAAAATAGTCTTTACTGATATTATCAACGTGTTGAAGATTTTTTTTGTAATCACATTCCTCATTTCCCAAACTCATGTGGGCACCTTTCCCCAGACCAGGGAGAATACTTCAGTGCGGAAAAGCAGGCTTCTAGTTTTCCATATACGGCTCATTTCTTCACACATGATGCTAAAAAAACACGATTTAATTACTCGTAAAGTTTTCGCTCCTCTTGCAACACACAAAGTCAGGTGGTTCAGTTGTTTCCCGTGGATTATTTTCTGGAAACACAGCAGGGTGTGGATTGGCGTCAAGTTGAACCTGCTCCAGGCACACCTCTCACTTTGCCAGGCTACATCATGGCTCGTCTCATAACCACTAGTGAACAAAACATCTCTCCTCCTATAGCATGACTTCTCAGCTATAATCCAAACAAGCTGCCGTCCAGCCCATCCTCTTCATATATGTGAGACCTGTTTGCTAAGCACTGAGTCATACTTGGCACTTCAGTGGTTTCACCTTACTGTAAAGCAAAATATCAACCTAGTACATGATACTGTTTTTGCTAGTAGCTAATCTGTTTTTACTTCGAGCATAATATATATCATTAATTTTGAGTTTGCTTTTACAAGCTTCCAGAAGTAATGTGATTCATGTGTGTGTTGGCCACAAGAAGGGCAACTTTGAATCATGCCTCTTTAGATCAGTGTCTTCTCTATCTTTAGGTATAAAATTAAATATTTACACAATAAGAAGCATTATTTTATGCTTGTTTTGAATAAACACAATAAATTTACTGGAGAGGTCACTCTGTTTGCTTTGAAAATGACAGAAGTTTCAATGTCTTCCTCCCCCTATTTAATAAAGTTACATAATAGACTATGGAGGGTTTAAAATAGATCACAGGTCCAAGGAAATCCAATTTTCAGATATTGTTCATTATACTTACAATTCGAACTTTTCTTTTTCAACTATTTGTTAGAAATCATCACTAGCAGTTTCACTTGCTCTGGTATTTACAGACTCATAGTAAAATTAAACTGGAACCTATTGATTATATTTATGAAATTATTTTAAGTCAAAGCATTTATATCACTATTTTCATTATTACTTTTCAATGAACCACTTGCAAGTCACGGACCCATTTATGTGAATTGTGGACTCAACATAACAACACAACAGCAACCATGAAAAAATGCAACTTTAACCAATGTACTCAATAGCTTGGAAACAATGTGAGATAAGATTAGCTAAGCCCAAGAACACTGTTAACTGTAGCAGTGATGAACCGGCTAAAATGGTGCTGGCAGAATATGTTTATCCCAAGATATATGACTTCAGAAACTGAGGATAAGCGTGCCTGAAGCCAGAGCTTGGTGGTGGGGGAGAGCTGGGTCCACACCATTGGTTGGTAGGAAAATGAGCACATTATAAGGACATTAAAAGGACCTAGACCCTTTGGCTACCTGCTCCTTGTGTTAAGGTCTAGCATTTTCCAATGCTTCGTCTAACAGCTTTTCATCACAGTGCTTTGTCAAGCCAACATGGTACCTCAAACGTTGCTGCAAAGTTAACCTTCTGCAGGATCTGCTCAGGGATCATCCCTGCTCACCACTCCTCTGTCCCCCAGCTACACTAAAGAGGCAATGCTCACTAAGAAAATAACAGGATCCTTGTGAAAATGCTAATTAATCTTATATTTCAAATTTGACAAAAGTAGATGAACAAAATTGTTTTGCTACTTTTTCCTCTGAAGCCACCACACCATCCACAGACACAACTCCCCCGTTACTGCACAAAATTGGGATTCTCTTGCCTGATGCACATGAATAAGCCATTTAATTACAGCATCAGCCTTTGGGAAAGGAATCCGCTTTGTTCTGCAAGATCGATCCGCAGGGAGACAGAGGGCTTGTGCCCTCAGATCTGTCTCTCCAATTCAGAATTTGGGGTAAAATTTAAAAGGTTAGGGAGAACAGGCTGGCACGTGGGCAGGTTTTGATTGGTGGGCTTCAAGCATTTATGGTAAGGTTCTAAACATTTATGATGAGGTTCTAAACTTTTACAGTAAAGTTTTAAACATTTATGATAAGGTAGGTAAGGAATTTTAACACCGGATCTTCTGGAATGATGGACCACTTGTTTCTGATAAGAGTCTGTCTTTTCAGTCCCAGTCGTGTCCTAGTCCTTTGGTTCTGTGGAGAGGAGAGTCTTTGATTCCGTGGTCATTTCAGGTCAAAATTTTTTCTTCTGTGCATGTTCTGGCTATGTGACTTTGTAAATTTTCTGAAAGACAATTCCTAATTACTCTGTTGATAAGACAGGGGTCAGTTGAACTGGTCCTGGAGGGCCTGCAGTTACACCCTCACCTTGTTCCCCAGGGATATTCAGTGGTCTACGATGCATACTGTCAGCACGGTTCCACATCCGTGGATTCCTCCAACCACCGTGGAAAGGCCTACCATGGTTGTGTCTGTACTGAAGATGTACAGACTTTTTTTCTTGTCATCATTCCCTAAACAATACAGTATAACAACTCTTTACACAGCGTTTACATTTCATTAGGTATTATAAGTAATCTACAGATGATTTAAAGTATACAGAAGGATGTGCATATGTTATATGCAAGTACTACACCATTTTATATAAGGGACTTGAGCATCCGTGGATTTTGGTATCCACAGGGATCCTGGAACCAATCCCTATGGATACCGAGGGACAATTGTACTTTAGAAGCATCACACTACAGTGTTTTAATTTTTACTTTTCTCATTTTTCTTTTCTTCTTCTTTCTTTTCCTAAGTTAAGGTAGACTATATAGATCATAAAAAGATATTTGGGGAGACTGTTGAGAAGATTTAGGAAGGTTATCTTGGAGGGAAAAGAGGAAGTTAGTGGGCAGCATGTCAAGGGGTTATGGAGCTGAGCTGCAGAAGGAAAACTTACAGAGTGCACCCATGCCCTCTATCTATTTCCCAGTCGCAAGTGATAGCAGGATCTCACAGTTAACTCATTTGCATCTCCTCATTTTACAAACGAAGAACCCGAGTTTCAGTGGATTTTTTAAAGTCATATGATAAATGTGGTAGATTGTTACTTTAATAGCCCCCCCAATGAATCACACCTCCTGATATCCAGGCCCTAGTATAGTCTCCTCCCATATTTACTCTGGGTTTGACCATATGACTTGCTTTGACCAATTGGACATCAGCACATGTGACACAAGCAGAGGCTTGATAAGCCCTCGTGCATTGGGGCTTGCTTTCTTGGAACCCTGATACGCTGGTGCTGAATCATCATGCTGTGAAGAAGCTGGGATGAAAGGCCACATGGAGGTGAGTCCAGGGGCTCCAGTCCACATTTTGCATTGAGGGCCCCATGAGTCAATGAGGCCATCTTGGACATCGCAGCCCAGTTGAGCCTCTAGTTGACTGTAATAGCATGAGTGACTCAGGCCACACCAATGGAAGAACTGGCCAGCTAACCCACTGAATCAGGAGAAATAATTAATCGTTATTGTCCAAATCCACTAAGTTTTGGGTGATTTGCTTCCCAGCAACAGATAGCTGAAACAGTGGCATAGTGAAGACAAGACCCAAAGCCACTTCAGAGAGCATAAACTGAATTCAGACAAACGTGGGTTCAACCCTAGATCACTAACTTACTAGCTACATGACCTTGGGTAAGTTCCTGATCCTCAGTTTTTCTTCCATAAAATGGGAATAATTATAACTACCTCACGACATTGTCATGAGGATCAAAAGAGTTTACCAGCTTACATGTGTAGGGGAGGAAAACAAAATTCAGTGATGAGTAGCTCAAAGGGGTAGTTAGAACATGGACTTATATAGCATCTTAACAAAGAGCAATAAATCTGTAGAGAAGCAACAAGACAAAGGAAAAGAGTTTCAAGCTTCCAAGGGCAGCAAATTGTGGGAAGGTAAGTATCTGGGGGAAACTAATGGAATACAAGTGTTGTTTCAGTTGGGTTTGTTATGTAGACTCCTCTCAGTGCAGTCTCTGGGCTGGTAAGCGTCTCCATCACAGGTGATTCAGAGTCTGAACCGGCTTTTAGGCAAATGGCGTGGGAGTGGAGAGCAGAAAGCTTTTTTTTGGCATCTACTGTTTCTCAATTGTCTTCAACTCAAAATAATTCTTATGCCAAAGCGGCATATTTTGGGGTGGTGTATTCTGATCCCCTACACCTGTGTTGTGCTTAGAACAGTGCCTGGCACATAGTAAGTATCCTATTAATAGCTGTCAGTATTACTATTAGAGTATTAGTATTAGTAATCACCAATGTAAGGTACATGGCACATAAATTTGTTGTTAGTGCCATCGTGTCAATTCTGACTCCTAGCGACCCTGTGTACAGCAGAGCGGAATCCTGCCCGGACTTTTTGCGCCATCCTCTCACCTTCCAGGGCTCTATCACACAATGCTCCTCTGCTATTCATAGGGTTTTCATGACCAATTTTTCGGAAATGAGTGGCCGGGTCCTTTGTCCTGGTCTGTCTTAGTCTGGAAGCTCTGCTGAAACCTGTCCACTGTGGGTGACCCTGCTGATATATTTTTTTTTTTCCTGAAGAAGATGTGCCCTGAGCTAACATCTGTTGCCAGTCTTCCTCTTTTTTTGCTTGAGGAAGATTAGCCCTGGGGGCTGGCCCCGTGGCTTAGCGGTTAAGTGTGCACACTCCGCTACTGGCGGCCCAGGTTCAGATCCTGGGCGCGCACTGACGCACTGCTTGTCTGGCCATGCTGAGGCCGTGTCCCACATACAGCAACTAGAAGGATGTGCAACTATGACATACCACTATCTACTGGGGCTTTGGAGAAAAAAAGGAGGAGGATTGGCAATAGATGTTAGCTCAGAGCCGGTCTTCCTCAGCAAAAAGAGGAGGATTAGCATGGATGTTAGCTCAGGGCTGATTGTCCTCACAAAAAAAAAAAAAAAAAAAAGATCAGCCCTGAGCTAACATCTGTGCCAATCTTCCTCTATTTTATATCTGCATGGCTGATAAGTGGTATAGGTCCGCGTCTGGGATCCAAACCCACAAACCCGGGCCACCGAGGTGAAGCACACTGAACTTTAGCCACCATGCCACAGGGCCAGCCCCACCTGCTGGTATTTGAAATACCAGTGGCAGAGCTTTCAGCATCACAGCAGCACACAGCTGCCACAGTATGACAACCAACAGACGGGTGGTATGGTTCCCTGACTGGGAAATGAACCTGGGCAGCAGTGTTCACCACAGAATCTTAACCATGAGACCACCAAGGCACATACATAATACTCAATGACTACATGGCGGCTATCATTACTTCTCTTCTGAACTTTTATGGTACTCTTCTTGTTTCTATTTCTCCCGCAGCTGTTATCATTACGTTGCCATTATTTATGTACATCCTCTCCTTGCTAGATTATAAACTTCTTTAGGGCAGGATGTGTCTCACTCATATTTATGTTTCCCATTGTGTTGGCTCTCCATATTAATGTAAGTGACTACATGTTTGTAAAATTGGCCATTGATCATAACATTACAGTTTCTGTGGCGAAAGACTATTACACTGTGAGCAAATATTATCTTTAACAGTAGCCTTCCCTGTAAGAGAGAACATAATAAGTTCTGGCCTTTCTTTAATGCAATACAAAATACTGTACTTAGTTGAGTAGATGTCCACTGAAACTAATAGCCAGTCCAACCAACAGATTTCTTCCTTCATTAGAGAATTAGAAATTTATTAAATAATTGTTTCCCTTTCTGGCAATGGAACTATATTCTAACTACTTATAATGTGGTTTTAGGGGCCACTCCTGTGGTGTAGCAGTAAAGTGCACATGCTCCGCTGCTGGCGGCCTGGGTTCAGATTCCGGGCGCACGCCGATGCACCGCTTGTCAAGCCTTGCTGTGGCGGTGTCCCATGTGGTGGAAGATGGGCTCAGATGTTAGCCCAAGGCCAGTCTTCCTCAGAAAAAAGAGGAGGATTGGCATGGATGTTAGCTCCGGGCTGATCTCCCTCACAAAAAAATAAAATAAAATAAAATACCCTTATAATGTGATTTTATGTTTTTTATATTTCTATGTCTAATCCAATTTATATATAAAACTCTTCAAATACCAATAGGTAAAAATTTATCTCTTTTTTGTAAAAAAAAAAAAAAGATTATACTAACATACTAATGAAGAAAAATTGAAAAACAGTAGAATTTCAAATCAGAACTGACACTGTATGTCATGCTGTTTGCTTTTAATGCAACAAGATGTTTGGTGTTTTCAATAAACGCAGACTGCACAGTGACAACAGATGTAATAAACATAGAAAATACAAAGATCCATTTTGTCACCATGAGTTTCAGATTGTAAACAAATTTAAAAAATGCTGTATTTGGCTCCTGAGAAGGCAATAGTAACACTTTATTTATTAGGAGAAAGAATTTCATTCCTACCCAAAGGAAAAGTGAAATTAAAACTCAAATGCAACAACAAAATTCATATAAAATTGATTCTACATTTTATGCCAATACACATATAAATGTACACAGAGCTACAGTCAAGAGGCTGGAAGGAATTATAGAAACCCATCTAAAATAAAGGTTGCTTTACAGGCTCACCTACTGAAAGATAGCTTAATTTAACAATGCAGCAATTAAAAACAAAAACAAAAACACAACAGAGATGGCCTCTGCCCTGAGGGAGTTAGAGTCTGAAAAATGTAAGCAAAGATGTCTCAGGTATGATTAATAAGCTATGTCAGAAAATTAAACTAAACTTTCTACTATTGTAAAAGATCACTTCCTAATAGCAGTAGCTTATGATATAAGACTTTTTTTTTACTAACCTACATAAAAGGTTTATATTTTCTATTAGATACATTCCTACTTTTTCATTCTTATGATATTTGATTATGTTGTTTCATATTGTTTGTACAATGCATGTTGCTGTTTAGTTTCCTTCTTATGTTTCAGATTTTTTTAAAAAAATAAAAGAAGTAATATTTGTAGATAAAATTTAAGGTGTCCGTTTCTTAGTCAAGTTGTGGCAGACAGAGTCTAGGATGAGCCTCCATGATCCCCACCTCTTGTGTATATCCTGCTCTTGAGTGTGGGTAGGACCTGTGACTTGCTTCCTAAATAATAGAATATGGCAAGGTGATGGGATGTCATTCCTGTGATCACATTATGTAACTCCATCTTGCTAGCAGACTCTCTAGACAGGAGTCTCTCTCTGCCATTGCTAGCTTTGAAGAAGCAAGCTGCCATGAATCCTACAGCCCCAAGGAATTAAATGCTCCAACACCATGTGACTGTGGAAGGGAATGCTTCCACAGTCAAGCCTCCAGTTAAGATCCTTGCCAACACCTTGATTACAGCTTGTGAGACCCTGAGTAGAGGACCCAGTTAAGCAATGTCCAGACTGCTGACCCACAGAAACTGTGATATAATAAACATGTATAGTTTTAAGCTACTAAGTTTGCGGTAATGTTATGTAGCAATAGATAACTAACACATCAGTCTAATCCTACCTCCTCCCACTCCAAGTGTAAGCACCATTATGAATTTGGTATATGTCCCTGTTCTCATGTTTAAATAACTTTCCTATATATTATACGTTTACTGATGTATAATGATAGTACACTGAATGTTTGTGTCTCACCCCAAATTCATATGTTAAATCCTAACCCCCAATATGGTGGTATTAGGAGATGGGCCTTTGGGAGGTGATTAGGTCATGAGGGCAGAGCCCTCTTGAATGGGATCAGTGCCCTTATAAAAGAGACCCCAGAGGGCTAGCTCGCCCCTTCCACCATGTGAGGACACAGCAAGATGGCCATCTATGAACCAGGAAATGGGATCTCACCAGACACCAAATCTGCCAGCACCTTGATATTGGACTTCCTAGCCTCCAGAACTGTGAGATATAAATTTGTCCTGTTTATAAGGCACCCAGTCTATGGTATTCTGTTATAACAACCCAAATGGACCAAGACACTATTGTTTCATGAATTTCTAGCTTTACATAAATGGTATCACACCGTACATATTGTGCAACTAGTATTTTTCTCTCAATATTATATACTATATATACTATATATGTTATATTATATACATCTATATACTCCATTGTACAAGTACACTACATTTGTTTATCCATTCCATTATTGATGAACATTTAATTGGTCTATGTACGTCTTATCAACTCTACATTTGCTGACATCAGGAGCCAGAAATCAGCCATAGTGTATTTACACCAGAGAAATCGGCAAATGTTAGAAAACAGGGCTTTTCATCTCCCCAGAAAGCCAATAGTCACATATTGACCAACACACCACTGCATATCCCAGTGTTTGTGTGAAGAGTTTCTCTAGATTATAGTCTTAGAAGTCGAATTTTTGAATCTTAAAATATTAACATTTTTAATTTTACTACATGTTGTCGAATTCTCCTGGAAAGTATTTGTACCATTTTATTTTCTTACCACTAGTGTAAAAGTTCAATTTTTCCAAATTCCCACCAACATTTGGTATTTATTTTTGTCAAATTGATGGGTCTGAAATGGTATCATTGTTTGTTTTTTCTTTGTCATTAACTATCTTATTGGGATATAATCAACATTTAATAGATTATATTATTTAAAGTGTACAAATTGATAAGTTTTAACTGATAAGTGATGGCACCCATGAAACCATCACTGTATCATGACAAGCAATAATGAGCATATCTATCATCCCTGAAAGTTTCCTTGTGCTCCTTTGTTATCCTTCCCACCCCTCTGACCCTGCCCCTGGCCCCAAGCACTGATCTGCTTGATATCACTATTGATTAGTTTGCATTTTCTAGAATTTATATAAATGCAATTACACAGTATGTACTCTTATTTTGTCTAGCTTCTTTCACTCAGCACAGCTATTTTAAGGTTTATACATGTTGTTGCTTGTAGTTCATTTCTTTTTGTTGCTAACTAGTATTCCATTGTATGGATATCCTACAATTCGTTTATCCATTCACATATTCACAGATAATTGGGTTGTTTCTAGCTTTTGGCTTTTACAAATAAAGCATCTATGCACAAGTCTTTGTGTGGATATAAGTTTTCATTTCTCCTGAGTAAATACCTAAGAATGGTGGTCCTTGGTTGTATGGTAGACATAGGTTTAATTTTATAAGAAATTGCCAAACTGTTTTCCAAAGTGGTTGCATAATTCAACATTCCCGTCAGCAGTGTATGAGAGTTCCAGTTGCTCCACATCCTTGCCAACACTTGAAATGGTCAGATTTTTTGGCATTCTAGACATGTTAATATATATATAGTGATATAGCATTGTGATTTAGTTTGCATTTCTCTAATGACTAATGATTTTGAGCATCTCTTCATGGCTTATTGCCATCTGCATATCTTTTTTGGTGAAGTGTCTGTTCAAATCTTTTGCCTATTCTTGTATTGGGTTGTTAGTCTCCTTGTTGTTGAGTTTGAGAGTTCTTTATATAGTCAGAAAACAAGTCCTTATCAGATACATGATTTCCAAATATTTTCTCCCAGTCTATGGCTTGTCTTTTCATTCTCTTAACCATGTCTTTTGAAGAGCAGAAGTTCTTAATTTTGGTGAAGTATAATATATCAATTGTTTTCTTTTTTGGATTGTGCTTTTGGTGCTGTATCTAAGAAATCATTCCCTAACCTAAGATTACAAATATTTTCTCCTATTTATCTGCCAGAGAAAAAGAGATATATTAGATAGAAGACAGTGGATGAACATCTTTAAAATACTAGAATATTATATCCACTGAGAATATCTGTCAAAAACTAAAGCAAAATAAAGATTTTTTTAAACATACAAAACCTAAAAGAATCATCACGAGCCAATCTGCACTACAAGAAATGTTAACAAAAGTCCTTCAGGCAAAGGGGAAACAATACTAGACGGAAATTTGGATCTATGCAAAGGAATGAAGAATACTATAAATTATATATATATATATGGGGGTATAATAGTTTTCCACTGTTCCTGTAACAAATTACCACAAACTTAGTGGCTTAAAACAACAGAAATGTATTATTTTACAGTTCTGTATATCAGAAGTCTGACACGTGTCTCACTGAGCTAAAATTAAGGTATTGGCAGGGCTGTGTTCCTTTCTGGGGGCTCTAAGGAAGAATCTATTTCCTTGCTACTCTTAGCTCTTAGTGTTCTCTGGTCCTTGCACATAACTCCCTACATTTCAGAATCCTTCTCACACTACAGTTTCTCTGACTCAATCTTTTACTTTGTTCTTCCACTTCGAAGACTCATGTGATTAGACTGAGCCTACCTAATAATCCAGGATAATTTCCCCATCTCAAGGTCTTTATCCTTAATCACATCTACAAAGTCCCTTTTGCGATGAAAGGTAACATATTCACAGGTTCTGGGGATAAGGATGGGGACATCTTTGAGGGGCCATTATTCTGCCTATGACAGTGGTCAACATGGAAAACTCTTTTCTTATTATTTAAATAACTTTAAAAGATAATTGTTTAAGGCAAAAATAAAAACAATATGTTGTGGGGTTTATAACACGCAAAAATAAGATATATGACAACAATAGCACAAAGGTCTGTAGGGGAGAAATAGAAGTGTAATACTGTACGTGAAGTAGTATACTGAAGGCATTGAAGGGAGACTATAGTAAGTTAAATGAGGTTTCCAGTTTTAGCTAATACGAGAAATGTACATCCTTGTGCGTTTTTCCTTGTATATACGAATAAGAACTTCTTTAGGTTTCTATCAAGGAAGGGAATTTGTAAGGTCGAAGAGCATGTGCATATTCAACTTCACTAGAAATTGCCCAAGTGGTTGTATTCACTTACAGTTTTATTAGCAATGGGTGAGAATTCCTACCTTAGCGTGGCCTTACTTGGTGTTGTCAGATTGTTTAACTTTCATCAACTTCATGGCTAGGAATATGATATCTCATTTTATTTTACATATTAAGCATCTTTTCATTCCCTTCCATATGTTTATTGATCATTCATATTTCCTCATCTATGAAAGGCCTATTGCCCCTTTTTATTTTTATTTTCCTTGGATTTATAAGAATTCTTGTACATGTCTGTATACTGATTCTCAGTCACTTATATAGGTTGTAAATAGCTTTTTCTTAGTCTCTTAGTCTTGTTTATGGGCTCTTTTTTGTATAGTTTTTAAAAATTTTAATGAGGTCAAATTTATTGATCTTTTCTTTGATGGTTTGTATTTTTAAAAATTATTTTATTGAGGTCATACTGGTTTATAACATTGTGTAATTTCAGGTGTACGTTAATATATATCAGTTTCTGTATAGACTGCATCATGCTCACCACCAATAGTCTAGTTTTTATCTGGGTTGAAGTAATTTTTTTTTTATTTTATTGAGGTCATAATAGTATATAACTTTGTGAAATTTCAGTTGTACATTATTATTTGTCAGTGACCATACACATGTGCCCCTTTACCCCTTATGTCTACACTCCAACCACCTTCCCCTCTGGTAACCACTAATCTGTTCTCTTTGTCCCTGTGTTTGTTTATCTTCCACATATGAGTGAAATCATGTGGTGTTTGTCTTTCTCTTTCTGGCTTATTTCGCTTAACATAATACCCTCAAGGTCCATCCATGTTGTTGCAAATGGAACAATTTTGTCTTTTTTTATGGCTGAGTAGTATTCCATTGTGTATATATACCACATCTTCTTTATCCATTCCTCAGTTGATGGCCACTTGGATTGGTTCCACGTCTTGGCTATTGTGAATAATGCTGCAATGAACATAGGGGTGCATAGATCTCTTTGTATTGTTGATTTCATGTTCTTTGGATAAATACCCAGTAGTGGGATAGCTGGGTCATATGGTATTTTTATTTTTAATTTTTTGAGAAATCTCCATACTGTTTTCCATAGTGGCTGCACCAGTTTGCACTCCCACCAGCAGTGTATAAGAGTTCCTTTTTCTCCACATGCTCTCCAAAACTTGTTATTTCCTGTCTTGTTAATTATAGCCATTCTGATGGGTGTGAGGCAATATCTCATTGTAGTTTTGATTTGCATTTCCCTAATAATTAGTGATGTTGAACATCTTTTCACGTGCCCCGTTGGCCATGTGTATATCTTCTTTGGGGAAATGTCTGTTCATATCCTCTGCCCATTATTTGATCAGTTGTTTGTTTTTTTGTCGTTGAGTTGTATGGGTTCTTTATATATTTTGGAAATTAACTGCTTGTCAGATATATGATTTGCAAATATTTTCTCCCAGTTGGTGGGTTGTCTTTTCGTTTTGTTCATGGTTTCCTTTCCCTTACAGAAGCTTCTTAGTCTGCTGTAGTCCCATTTGTTTATTTTTTCTTTTGTTTCCCTTGTGATGGTTTGTATTTATTTTTATGTGTTGCTGAAGAAACCCTACATTTTCCTTTGAAAGTTTAAAAGGTTTTCTTCTCACATTTAAGCCTTTAATTCACCTGGAATTCATTTTCGTTTAAAAATCAAATTGTTTTTTATTTCCATTTTTCCCAGTTGCCCCAGTATCAGGCCAGCCTTTTGCTGTTGATTCATACTGCTACCTTTCCTACTGCAAATTTCCATAATCATTTGGGTCTGTTTTTAAATTTTTATTGTGTTCAATCAACCTATTTATCTCTGAACTATTAGCACACTGGTTTATCTTACTATAGTTTTGCAATAAGTCAGTATTTGGTAGGGCCAATCTCACCTTCTTGTTTTTCAGGAAATTTTTGGGTATTCTACAAAATTTCGTCACATTGCAGACAAGATGATTTATTCTTTTATTGTAAATTTTTTTTATCTTAAATGAGCACTAACTTGCTTAAAAAGCATCAATCAGTTCTCACCACACTTAGAAAAATGTCTAAATTCCTTATCTTGACCCACAAAACCCTCTGTGATCGGTCCCTGGTACCTTCCATCTTATACCTCTAATCTTTCATGTGAGTTTTAGAATTGGGTTGCCAAGTTCCAAGAAAATTCATGTTTAAGTTGTGTTTGGAATTGCACTGCATTTGTAGATTTCATCAATTCTGTGATGCTATAGGTTGTAAGACACATCATTATTTTATGTGCTACTAAGAAAGAAAAATTGCTGCCCATTAAACTATGACATAATGCCTTCTTATCTCTTAGGCTTTTTATTTTATACTTATTGAAAAAGCTCCTTTGGACTCATTTAGATACATATTTTTATCATATATTTTTTTCTTGTGTGTCCATAAAAATGAAACTATAAGTGAAATAAATCGGTTAAGATATCCCTAAAACTTCTTGACATTCAGAGTCTGACTTTTCTGAATCACTGTAAAACTTCAATATCTGTGTTGTTCTACACAATAATAGCCTCTGTACCAGCAAGGACGTTGGTATTGCAGCATTTATTATAAGAATAGTCCATTCGCTGCTGTCTCTGAAATGTTCTTCCTGGCTACAGTACCAAAACGTAATTCTGCTCCACCTACTTGTGAGTATCTTCTTTTCTTAGGTCCTTGGCTGTTCTTTGCAAGAAAATATGCAATTTTAGTCATTCTTCTAATAAAAGAGATTTGCTTCCTTGATATCAAATTTATGCTGCCTGCTCTGTTTCTGTGCCTTTCTGCGCACAATAAATTTTCATTTTAATGCTAAATCATAATATTACCATTTTAAAACATTTTAAACAGCCATTAAACTCAACACATGTAGTCCAAAAATGCACATAACTCAACCAAAGTGACAAGAATATGAACAGCTATGACCAAAAGTTTACCCATGCTCAGAAATGACAGCTACATCATAATCTATCCTGGGGGACAAGATGTAAGAAACCATTGGTTGTAGGACATATCCCAATCTTAGAGATGCTTTAAAAAATAAGTTTATAATTGATGAACTGTGGTATTTATAGCAGAATTGTTATCTTAAAAAAATAGAGTTATAGAATTCTTGAATATCATAAATGGAGATTTAACATGGAGTTTCTTTTTTGTCTTTTAAAAATGTTTAGTATTTTTTTCTTACAATTTTTTTGCTGTTACGAATGCTATATTTTATACAATTGAATTTTATAATTGATTATTGAGTTTAGGAATATTACCATTTTTTATATATAGATCTTGTATCCAGCAATCCTGCTAAGCTTTCTTACAAATTCTATAAATTTCCTGAGATTTTCTACCTAGACAAATTGTGTGGTCTACAAATAACAGCACTACGTCTCTCCTTTGACAATCTATGCTTCCTAATTACTTTCCTTTTCTTGTTTCATTGATTGGGACACAAATACAATTTGGAATAGATATGGTTATAATGGGCATATTTGTCTTATTTAAAAAGTTAATGCCTCTTAAATTTCACCATTAAACAGCAAGTTTGCTCTAGGTTTTTTCAAGTTAAGGCCATTCTCTTATATTACCAGTTTGCTGTAAATTTTAATCCTGAATCAGTGTTGAATTTTGTCACATGCCTTTTCTGTGTCCTAACATGAACATATAGTTCCTCTAATTCTCTCTTGATGTGGGGAATGCTGCTGATAAAATTCTCTGATTTTCGAGCAAACCTTGTACTCCTGGCATAAATTCTACCTAGTCATAATATTTTTTTATTCAGGGTTGCATTTAAGTTGCTATTATTTTACTTAGGATCTTTGAATCCACAATTAGATGTAAGTCTATAATTTTTCATATACCTCATAAAATGAATTAGCTGTCGCTCTCTTTCCATTCTCTGACACAGCTCGCATAAAATGAATTTTGGGTATTTCATAAAACTCACCTGTAAAACTATCTTAACCTGGGACTTTGGTGGGGGCAGATATATTTTATTACCAATTAAATTACTGTTCAAGGTTAGTAGTCTGCTCAAGGTTTCTATTTCTTCTTAAGTCAACTTTGGATATATATATATATTTTAATTACCCATTTTATAAGTTCTTTATAATTTATTGCCACAAATTTGTTAACAGTATTATCTTATTATTTTTAAATTTCTACTGTAACTTAATAATAATTACTTTTTATTCCTAATTTTCTTTCACTCATTTTTTTCTTGACCAGTCTTGCTAGAGATATGTCTTTTTTTAATTTGTGAAGAAAATTTTCTGTAAGTGTTTTGCATAAAAATATTGTCTGGTTTTTTGGAGGGAATTTATTTTGTTATTTTCAATATCTTTATTGCTGTTTTCTAATTTAAAAAGTAATACCTGCTCAATATTTAAAAATTTCAAAAGTAACTGATGTGTTGAATGTAACAAGTGACCTATTTGCTTATTTATTATTAGCTTTAAAAATATGATTTTACAGTACATACTGTCTCACGACTTGCTATTATCTTGTATGATATACATTTTTTTCCAAATAAAGATATTTTTCTTAGTGCCAGGAAATTATTAACCTTAATAATAGCAATTTAAACCTAAATGAAATTAATGAATTTGCTAACTGTTATTTTAGCTACAGACATTAACCTCCGATCTGCCATATACATTGCATTCAGGATGAATCTTGCACGCAAAAATTTAACTCTGCTGTTTTAACTTGCAGGCATATATATTAAAAGACTTCTTTTTTCTTGGATTGGCTTAATAACAGCTTACATTTCACCCTTAAATATATTGATTTTGCATTTAATCAATTTTGTTTTTAACGTAGCTACTTTTTTTTTCATCTTCAAAATATTTGGATTTCTCTTTTTTGAGAGAGCCCCAGTATCTCTCCATGTACATCTGTCCTAGCTTCTCCAGAGCAAGGGCCTCAGATCTTCCTGTTTATGAGTCTCAAGGCTCCCGCACAAAGCCTGGACCATGACAGACAATGACATTACTGATAAACACCATTCACTGAGCACATGCTGTATTCCAGGCATTGTGCCAAACGTTTTGTGTGCATTATCAAAATTTGTTGAGACAGTAATTAATCTGTAAAAATCAGACCCTGTTAAATCAAAACTACAACGAGATATCACCTCACACCCATTAGGATGTCAAAAAACTGGAAAATAACAAGTGTTGGTGAGGATGTGGAGAAATTGAAACACTGGTGCACTGTTGGTAGGAATGTAAAATGGTACAACTGCTATAAAACACAGTATGGAACTTGCTCAAAAAATTAAAAATAAAACTACCATATGATCCGGCAATTCCACTTCTGGGTATATATCCAAAATAATTGAAAGCAAGGTCTCAAAAAGATATATGCATATTCATATTCATAGCAGCATTATACGTAATAGCCAAGAGGTGGAAGCAATCCAAGTGTCCATTGACAGATGAATGGATAAACAAAATGTGGTATAGGCATACAATATTATTCAGCCATAAAAAAGAAGGAAATCCTGTCACATGCTACAACATGGATGAATCTTGAAGACATTATACTAAGTGAAATAAGCCGGTCACAAAAGGACAAACACTGTATGATTCCACTTATTTAGAATATCTAAAGTACTCAAATTCTTAGAAACAGAAAGTGGAACGTGGTTACCAGGGGCTGAGGAGAGAGGTAAAAGGGGTATTGTTCAATGGGTATACAGTTTCAGATTTGCACGATGAAAAAATTCTGGAGATCTGTTGCACAACAATGTGAATTATAGTTAATACAAGAGAACTGTTTAAAAAAATGGTTAAGATGGTCAATTTTATGTTATGTGATTTTTACCACAATTAAACATAAAAAATAAAAAAAAATCAGGCTCTCTGCCTTTGGAGATTAAGAAACTAAGAGGGTTATGTGGTTTGTTCAAGGCCAAAGAACCAACTTGAAAAAACCCATCTGAGGCCTGAGAGTGCTCACACCACAGAATATTTTCACTTACTTTAAATTTTTATTTTATTTTCTTTAGAATTTAACAGAATTTGGTACATATTAAAAGTTTCTTCTTTTAGATCTTTTAAAGGGGAAAGTATACCTTTTTATTCTTATTTTTAGTCAGCATGACATAACAACTTGTCTTTCTTTTAGAAAGACATGGCTCACTTCCAGACAAAGGCAAAATATGAATGTTTCAAAACCCAACATTCACTTTCTTTCTTTCTTTTTTTTTTTTTGGTGAGGAAGATCAGCCCTGAGCTAACACCCATGCCAATCCTCCTCTTTTTGCTGAGGAAGACCGGCCCTGAGCTAACATCTATTGCCAATCCTCCTCCTTTTGTTCCCTTTTTCTCCCCAAAGCCCCAGTAGATAGTTGTATGTCACAGTTGCACATCCTTCTAGTTGCGGTATGTGGGACGCGGCCTCAGCATGGCCGGACAAGCTGTGCGTCGGTGTACGCCCGGGATCCGAACCCGGGCCACCTCTAGCAGAGTGCGCGCACTTAACTGCTAAGCCATGGGGCCGGCCCCCAACATTCACTATCACATATCTTATAACAAATAAAGTGATAGAATAAAAATGAGTGGATGAGACCATTTAAAATATGCAAGTATCTTATATGGTGATATACATTTTTTTAATTGAGATATATAGCTGACATAGAACATTATATTATTTTTAGGTGTACAACATAATGATTCAATATTTGTATATATTGCTAAATGATCACCACAATTAGTTTAGTTAACATCCAGGGTGATATTTTTTAAAATAAAATCTAATAAATCAGCTGACATGGAATGTGTGAGCTGTGCTGAGGAAATCAAAATGTGTTCCTCTAACAGGACTTCAGTCTTACTGAGTTTATATTAGCCTCTCCCCATTGACTACAAAGAATTCCTGCTTTCTTCTTCCCTCAGTTAACTTTTCTAAATCATTTTCCTCCTCCCATCCTAAAGGTCTCTGTAGCTGGACTTTTCTAAACAGTTTTAACTGTAGTGTGTGAGAGAAAGAGACTAATTCATACGGTATTGTAGTAGGTTGACTAATGTTCACCCAAGGATATCAAATCCTAATCTCTGGAATTTGTAAATGCTACCTAATTTGGAAAAAGGATCTTTGCAGATGTGATTAAATTAAGGATCTTGAGATGAGGCAATAACCATGGTTTATCAGAGCGGGCCCTAAATGCCACCACATGTGTCCTTATAAGTGAGAGCCAATAAGAGATAACACAGATACAGGGAAGGTGATGTGAAGATGAAGGCAGAGATTAGGGTGATGCAGTCACAAGCCCAGGAATGCTGGCAGCCACCAGGA
The DNA here is from genome assembly GCF_057802395.1 of Ceratotherium simum simum. Taxonomy (NCBI): domain Eukaryota; kingdom Metazoa; phylum Chordata; class Mammalia; order Perissodactyla; family Rhinocerotidae; genus Ceratotherium; species Ceratotherium simum. The sequence goes on along the minus strand of NC_141940.1, from coordinate 92,782,842 downwards.
GCTGGAAGAGGCAAGGAACAGATTCTCCTCTGGATCCCCCTGGATTTCAGACTTCTGGTCTCCAAAACTGTAAGAGAATAAATTTCTGTTTATGTCACCAAGTTTTGTGATAATCTGTTACAGCTGCCTTGGGAAACTGATAAAGGTTTATTCATATGTACCCTGCTTACTTTCAATGTTTACTGAAATTGACTACAAATAAGCAGTCAGTGTGGAAAGATAATCTATAAAATAATTGATAAAACATCTGCATGGCCAGAAGGGGAGAAATCTTGTGGGAATTCATAATCAGAATATCAAAAATCAATGCATGAGGTATTAAATTCATTTCCCCTGGCCTCGTAGAAGTTCCTCTAACAATGTCTGAAACCACAGGAGTTGTGCTCAGAAGAAAGCTCTACAAAGAAAACACACTATGGCTTTGAATCCATTGGGATCCTTGAACAAAAGACATGGATGAGTAGCCAGGGCATTATGAGAGACTCTAGTGTTACTGTGATCAATAGAATTTCTGATGCCAAGTGCCAGCCTAGGCCGTGTCCTCAGATTGCGGGCTGCATGCCTCTTCTTAGCACCTGTGGACCTAGCCCTCAGTCCTGAAGCATTGAGCCTGCTGAAGCTGGCCCCTGTGGTCTCTGGCCTTCCTGTTCTGGAATAGAGCCCCCAGCCTTTCCTGAGTTAGGCAAGAACCATACACCCATCACAGATAATGACCCTAGGAGGTCAGGGATGAAGAAAGCCTAGAGTTGCCAGATTTAGCAAATAAACATACAGGATACCCAGTTAAATTTGAACTTCGGATAAACAATGAATAATTTTTTAGTGTAAGTATGTCTAACGCAATATCTGGGACATATTTATACTAAAAAAGTTTTCATTATTTATTGTAAATTCAAATTGAATGGGATATTCTAATATGGAAACTAGCAACCCTAATTAGGAACAATCCCTGCCCTCACAAACCTTACACTCTGGTCGGGGGATAAAATAAGTGCACAATGACTGTGGCGTAGGCCACAGGCTGAGTCTTGAGAGGGGTACCCTCCAAATACTAAAGGCCCACTGAGACAGGAGGTCATTCTGCCCGGTGAAAGCGATGAAAGGTTGAGAAGGCAGCAGCCTTGGAAGGATGAGGAGGATCTGGGCTGGCAGAGATGGGGGAAGGTGGTGGGGAGGGCTTTTAGGCAGCAAGCCCAACCTGAGCTAGGCAGGAAAGTGGAGGGTGGTATGGGGAAATTAGCAGAGGGCCTAAAGGAGAGCAGATGGAGAGAGTGGAGAGGGCAATGGCGACCAGGATGTTGACTGTGGGCTTGGATAGATAACTAGGCTAAGGTGAGTGAATGCACATTCATCACCCCCACCACTACCGCCACCACCCCCTTGACCCACCGCTTTACCACAAGACCAAAGGCTTCCGATTTTGTAAAAGAGGAAAAGTGTCCAGAAACCAGTGGAGTCTCAACTCTCTCAATAGAGGGGTTAAATTTATGATAGTAGCAAGTTGTTAAGGTCTCTCTCTGATTCAAAGTTAGAAATAAGAGAAGGGACCCCTGTGGAATCTATTCAGGATTATAGAGTGATTAAGGAGGTGGCATAATCTTTTTGTTACAGAAAGAATCTCTGAATTGAGAGCCCCACTCCACAGGAGCTGGAAGAGGAAAATGGGCAAGGAGTGAATTGGAGCATCAAACCATCTTCCAGCTGTGGTGAGAAATCTTGCAGGCAACAAGGTCAGAAGGGAAGGCTGCTACTCCTGGGAGTGAGGAAGGGAAAGGAACTGGACGGTTACTTCTAACTCGCAGACTCACAGCAAAGGACTTCCTAGGGGATCATCACTTCTCCCCAGTATTGATGGGGGTGGGGTGGAAATAGGAATCAGGGATTTTGCACCTAAGTTCCCACCTTGTGTAGAAATTTTGCCTTGGAGAAAAAGAACTGTGCATGGGCTACATGTAGAGGGGTTTGGAGGTGGGCAGGGGTGGAAGCTGCCTAGACGCTGCCATCTTTAAATAGAAAGCATGGAGCCCCTCATCCAAGTCCCCACACTTTTGAAATAACACTAAGGGTGACTCACACTAGACTTTAAGTCCACCATTCAACTGTGTGCAACAGACTGACTATATGAAAACAAGTGCTCCTTGTCTCGTGTGATCAGAAAACCATTTGTTGCTACCTAAATCCCTTAGATCACAAAAAGTGTATTTCATCAAAAATGAAAATGAGTTAGTAAACTATAATTATTTACTGAGAATGGAGAATTGTGTAATGGGGCTTTCTCCATGAAAAAAGCAGAGAGTTTCAGAGGGAGGCTCACAGTTTTTAAGTGCTAAACCAAGTGTGTTCGTGTCCATTCTCTTTTAATAAAAAGTACTGAACCTCTCTGAATATCATCCCAAAATTCCACGCTTATAATTATGGTAACATTTCGTCAACTCCTGAATAGCATACATCCTTGTCAGATTATGTTTTCTCACTTCAACACCTACATTTTCTGATGCCCATCCAGCCTGATGCATATAAATCTTCATTTCCCATTGGGATGTACCCAGGGACATTCAGCACTAATGTATCATTTGTTCATGTCTTATGCTAAAATTTGTTTAAGATGAGTAGGTGTCTTGTTTGTGCTGTCCTTAGGGAGGCCATATGTTAGCATAGCCATATGTGGGAGTGTTTTTTTTCTTTTTAGAGTTCAAAAAAGGGCATCTCCCAAGAAGCCTTGTTTGCATGTCCAAGTACAATATTAAAGCAAAACAATAACTGAAATCCTAGCCATGCCAAATGTCTCTTTAGTTAATTCCATTTATTTCCAACATTAAGTTTAGGGTCTGAAAACCAAGCAAAACAAAACAGAGCAGAGACTAATTTTATTATACAGCTAGACACTGTATAATCTGGTGCCCGCGAAGGCTATACCTGCATATTCTGAGCATAATAGCCACTCTGTAAGTCTAATCAAACCATACACTAGTATAGCAGTCAGACCCCAAAATGAAATTATTTCCCTTCCATGCAGTCAAAAAAAGGAGAACTAAGTCTTAACATTGAGAAGTGTTTACTGTCCTTTGATTTAATAACTGGTTTTATCTTTAAAGCTACTTATAAACTTATAATAATTTTCCCAAAGTAAAAGCTCCATTTAAATGCAAAATAGTAAAAAGTATTTTTCTTATAGCACACAGAAGTTATTTTTTAAAAACTAGAGAACCATCCCTTTGAGGATTTTTTCAAACTAGATTTCTCAGATTCTTTTTGTAGTTCTCCTCTTTCAAAACATTTATTCTTTACCCTTTAAAAAGAATTTATGCATCTGCTGTTTTGAAAATATTTCAAGGTCTTCTTGGGAATACACATATTATGCTCTCAAATCTTGAAATAACTGGAGTTCTGGAATATATACCAGAATTACTTACTTCTGAAGATCACAAACTCTTTAATTTCCTCAATTTTTGCATGTTTTCAGTTCTTATGGTCCTGGGTTTCTGAACATTGTATTCTAAGCCATCACTTTCCTCCCTCAGTGTATCGAACTGTGATGTTACCAAATTAGAGTCATGGCCGAGACTTAAGTCCTTCTCTTAGGCCTTTGAAATGCTGAGGCTAAGGTTCCTCTGGCCTCATTAAAAGCCCAGAAGGCCATGGGGTGGAGACAGAGGGTGGTACAAGAGGAAGTCTTCCATTAGTGCACCTTTTCTGTCATTCATGTCCTGAAAAAGGTTAAAACTTCTAAAGCTCCAAACATGATGCCTGCTTGTTGATCTAATTTAGAAGGATCAAATGTTTCCAAGGGAGTTTGCTCAAGAATATGCAGATCGATGTCTCAGGGATATCTGCTGCTGATTAATATCCCTTGTGTACAATGGTTTATTCAATCAATTCCCTACTGATGGGCATGTTGATTGCTCTCAAACTTTTGTTTGTTCAAATAATGCTCAACAAATAACCTTGCTCATATGTTCTTTCAAATCTGTTCAGGTATAATTCACATTTGATTTTTAGAAGTGGGATTGTTGGGTCAATTTATAAATGCATTTGCATTTTTGCTTGATATTGGCCCTCCGTCTCTCACCACATACACACTTTCTAAACACCTTAAGCTTCACATAAAACTCTTGGGTATGATTTCTACGTAGCTGTTCTTCCTCCATCCATAGTGATACTAGAACACTGTGGCTATTTGGGGATGACATTGGAATCTCCTCTGGGGAGGACAGGCAGGCATGACCCCCAGTGCGCCATAGACAACACTTGTCTTCACTTCTCTTCTGTTTCTCTCTTCCTCTGTCAACATCTGTTATGGATTGAATGTTTGTGTCCCCCTAAAATTCGTATGTTGAAACTTAACCCCAAATGCGGTGGTATTTGGAGGTGGGGCCTCTGGGATGTGATTAGGTCATGAGAGTGGAGCCCTCATGAATGGAATCAGTGCCCTTATACAAAAGACTCCTCAGAGCTCTCTCTTTCTCACCCCACCATGTGAAGATGCAATGAAAAAATGGCTGTCTGCAACCTGAAAGAGGGCCCTCACCAGAACCTGACTGTGCTGGTACTCTAATCTTGGACTTCCAGCCTCCAGAACTGTGAGAAATAAATTTCTGTTGTTTATAAGGCACCCAGTCTATGGTGCTTGGTTATAGAAGCCCGAACGGACTAAGACAGCATCACTGTGTTCAGGGCCTTTGTTAGGTCTCATGCTTGCCCCAGGGAACCCTGGTGATGCCTCATCCATCGCAGCCCTCCCTATGGTAACTTAGAATGATCCTCTGACTTCATCAAAAAGCAACTCTTACTTCCCCCTCTGAGGTCTCGTCCGAAGATTTAGAAATAATCCATGACATCATGGGTTACTGAATGGGGATTTCAGTTAAACACTGCCTTACCCAAAGGACCAACCCTAATGGTGGACCTAGTGACAAGTCACTGTTCTGTAGGAGCCTTTGCTCGTGCTCCATTCCTCCCCTTGGAGACAAGGTGCTGAGTGCTTCCCTCCCAGTCTTCTCTAACCATGTGCCTAGACAAAGGATGCATCACTTGTTTCTTTACTATTGAGACAATTCCTGGATTGTCAAATCTAATAATAGAAATATGGCCTGGTGCCTGGTGAAAGAGTGGTTTCCATGCTCATTTTTGAATAAACTAACCGTAACCCTACCAGAACACTATTCTTCAATAAGTTGACCTTATTAAGAGTTTAGATTTGATGACTGGTTAATCAGCAAGTGGATAAATTCATTCCCTTTTCTTTGCTGTCCCCTACTTCCTCCTGCCTCCACAAGCCAGGGAAGTCCTGACACAGAGTCGATAGGGCTTCTCTGGGGCACTCTCCCACAGATCGAGCAAACTGTTGCGTTTAGAGGTGGCCAGCTTGATAAGACACCCTTCTATTGTCTCTCTGTTCTTCTCTGCTTCACTCCCCCAATGAGGTTACAGCATATACGACCTCTCTCTCAGGCTCTGCTTTCCGGGGAAATCAATCAAGACATAAAAAGAAAAAGGCGTGACAGGAGCTACGGTGTAGCTAAAATCTCTGATTGAGAAGGGCTCATAGGAAGAAAAGAGAAAGACATTGGTGAGCAATGACTCACAGAAGGATATATCTCAGGAAGTCTCCTCAGGCGGGGAGCAGCAACAATCCTCGTGTGTTAAAAATTGAAGGGGAAAAAAACACTTTTGCACGGGTAAAAAGCCATAGAAATAGTCAAAAGAAACAGAAAAAGTATTTGCAAATTATATATTGCAAAAGCTGTTAACAATTGAGAAGAAAACAACTCAATAGAAAAATAGGTAAAAGACATGATCATAGGGTTCCTAGAAAAAGAAAAGGAAAGAATCTCAAACATGAAAAAATGCTCAACTTCGCTCATAATCAGAGAAATGCAAATTACAACTACACTGAAATACCATTTCTTGCTTACCAGAGTGACAAAAATTCAAGATTGAAAATGCACTCTGTTGGCGAGCTTGTGGGGAAGTAGGCACTCTTATTCATTGCTGGTGGGAGGGCAAAATGTTACATCCCCTGTGGAATGGAATTTGTCAACATCTAGCAAAAATGCAAATGCATTTACAGTTTGACCCAGCAATTCCACTTCTAAGAATCAGACGTAAATTACACCTGAACAGATTTGAAATAACATATGCACAAGGTTATTTATTGAGCATTGTTTGTACAAACAAAAGTTTGGGAGGAATCCACATGCCTATCAATAGGCAACCGATTGAATAAACCATTGTATAACCACACAAGGGATACTATGTAGTCATTAAAAAAAAAAAAGAATGAGGAGGATCTCTGTATTAGTTTACTGTGACAGCCTGAACAAATTGCCACGAACTCAGTGGCTTAAAGCAACAGAAATGTATTCTCTCACAGTTCTGGGGGCCAGAAGTCCAAAATCAAGGTTTCGGCAGGGTTAGTTCCTTCTGGAGATGCTGAGGGAGAATCCATTCCATACTTCTCTTGGGCTTCTGGTGGCTGCCCACAATCCTTGGCCTTCTCCTCTGAGTCTCAAATCCCCCTCTCCTTTCTCTTATATGGATACTCATAATTGGATTTAAGGCTTGCCCCAATCCAAGATGATCTCCTCTTGAGATCCTTACCTTAATTATATCTCCAAAGACCCTTATTCCAAAGAAGGTCACATTCTGAGGTTCCAGGTAGACATATCTTTTGGGGGACACAATTCAACCCACCACAACCTCCATGTAATGATATGGATTAATTTCCAGAACATATCATTAAATTAAAAAAGCAAGGTGCAGAATAGTGTTTATAGTATGCTATATTTTGTGTGAGAAAGGAGGAGAAATAGGAATATGCACACACACAAGTTTGTATGTATATACATGTACATATATTTTCAAAAAGTAATACTAGAATAAGAAACCAGAAACTAACCAAAACTAACTCAACTCTGGGGTCAGAGGGAGGTGAAAAGACAGGGATAGAAGGGAGACTTCTGAGAATGCCTTTAATATAGTTTTGGCTTTTGAAACATGTAAATGCTTTACCTATTCAAAAGTAAAATTATATATTCTAAAAACCCTAAGATTAAACACAAACTTGAACAAATGAACCTAACTCTATATCAGGTAATAGTACTACATAGAGGAAATAATTACTTGATGTGACATTATGATACTGAAATCTATGTATCCTTAGTGGTACATATTCTAAAACAAAAGAACTGCAGACAAATCTTTAACTTCCTTCCATAGTTTGCTAGTAGTAATATCAGTATTATTGCTTTAAAACTATTTTACGTGTATTGTAAGGTAGAGCAAATAAATAATTACGTTAATATTATTAGGAACCAAGATTTTCAGTATAAAAGGGATACAAGTAAAAATACTTTAATTTTACATTTTTTCACAGCGTTATTGAGATATAATTGACATATAACACTGTGTAAGTTTAAGGTGTAAAAACGATGATTTGATATATGTATATGTTGCAAAAGGATTACCACAATAAGGTTAGTTAACACATCTATCACTTCATATAATTACCTTTTGTTTGTGTGTGCGTGTGGTGAGAACATTTAAGATGTATTCTCTTAGCAACTTTCAAGTACATGATAGAGCATTGTTAACTATAATCACCATGCTGTACATTAGATCCCCAGAACTTATTCATCTTCTAACTGGAAATTTGTACCCTTTGACCAACACCTTCCCAATTCCCCCATCCCCAAGTCCCTCTCAACCACCAATCTACTCCCTGTTTCTACAAGTTCAGCTTTTGCAGATTCCACATGTAAGTGAGATCATACAGTATTTGTCATTCTCTGTCTGACATTTGCTTAGCATAATGCCTTCAAAATTCATCCATGTTATCACAAATGGCAAGATTTCCTTCTTTTTCATGGCTTAATAATATTCCATCATATGCATATATGATAAAGAAGATATATATATATATCTTTCTGTATCTGTACATCTGTGGATGGATACTTAGGTTGTTTCCATGTCTTGGCTATTGTGAATAATGCTGCAATGAACATACGGATGCAGATATCTCTTCCAGATAGTGATTTTATTTCCCTCTGATATATACCCAAATGTGGGACTGCTGGATCATATGATAGTTCTATTTTTAATTTTTTGATGAACCTCCATATTGTTTTCCATAGTGGCTTAACTTTTCATTTTAATTAGAAATATCAATAAAAGAAAAACAGGAAATAATAAAACCAAAAGCTGATTCTTTGGAAAGATCAATAAAATTGAAGTTTTCCATTTTATCTATGTTAAAACATTTATTGGTATAAAACTGTTCATAGTATCTCCTCAGTAGCCTTTTAATGTCTGTAAGATCTGTAGTGATGAACCTTCCTTAATTCCTGATATTGGTATTTTGTGTCTTCTCTTTGTTTTTTCTTGACTAGTCTGATGCATCTTTTTGTGCCAGAAGCAAGATACTCAAAGATTAATGGAGGCATGTGGAAAGGATAAAGGAACTAGATTGAAGAGGCTCCCACTGATTAAATTTGGGACAATTTGAGCTTAAAAAAATAATGAATATAATTGAATAAAATACATGAGAAAAACCACACCAAAAAAAAGCCCAAAATGAAACAAAACCTTATTTTGCAACATTAGAGATGATTATCACACATACTCCTAACTCTGAAAATTGATAATTAAAGGAAAAGCCCTAAGCACTTTTTTTGCCTTTTCAGTAGAAATTATATTTCAGGGGTAATGAAATAGTCCCAGCTGTAAGGGAAAACTCTTCATTTCTGCAGAATGTCTGCTAATAAATGGAAAAGAAATGATAAAATTAGAACAATCATCATTTGCTACCCTCAGAAATAACTGAATCAGACAAAAATCATCAATGGATGCTAAAACCCTTACACAAAACCATTACATCTTCATTGCCTCATGGAGAAGTGGATATTCCCATAGCACCACAGATAACTAGTTAGTTGAAAAGTAAAACATGTTAACTTCATAATAGAGAGGTCTAGAATGTAGGGAAAAATTGTAAAAGACTTTGAAATGGACCTAAGATTCCATTCTTCAAAGGAAATGTAGGTGTTGTACAGATTATCTGATTCCATTGGGTCTCTGGGCCTTTTGTTGTCTTTGAGCTATTTTACAACTCTTAAGTTGTATAATACTGAGAATAATGCAAATGATTCTTGGCCACAGAAATGAAAATTGTCTGGTAGAGATGCAGTTGATTTTGCCATATAGATATTGACCAATTTAAGTAAAATCATTTCAGCATTTATTCAGCCTGTATATGTGTCTGCTCTTCGGATTTTCCTTTGAACTAGCTGTAACGTTTCCCTCATTAACTAACGAGTTAAATAAAATCTTTGACACATGTTCATTTTATATTTGTATGAGAGTCTTGAGTTTACCCTTTTCAAAAATTGTCCTTTAACAAGCAGAAAACACCTTAATTCAGTGAACAAAGTTAGCAACACTAATAATGGACACCCAAAAAAATGGGACACCCACAACATCACCTATATAGCATTCTTGAAAAGAATGTTTAACCTGAATCTAATCAAGCCTTTAGATCTAATTTCCCCTTTACAGATTAATTATGTGAAAAGAAACAATTGAAATGATACAACAGAGAAATAATTATACAAAATCAGAATGTGAGACATTATACAAAATATTTGATCATTCTCTTCCAAAAGTCAATGTCATGAAATAAGAAAAAAGAAGGTCTAAATTAAAAAATACCAAAGGGACATAATTACAAAAGACAATCAATGATCCTTGTCTGGATTCTGACTCTAAAAAACAGTGATAGAAGACAATTTTTAAGCAATCTGGGGACATCTGCAAAGGAAATTAATATTAGAAGACAGTAAGGAATTATTGCTCATTTTCTTAGGTTTACAGTATTACTGTGGTTATGTAGGAGAAAGTTATTTATTTGGAGATGAATGCTAAGTTTTTAGGAGTGAAGTATCATGATACCTGTACTTTAAAATAGTTCAGATATGAAGCAAATATGGCAAAAGGTTAACAATTGTTGAAACTAGTTAGTAGGTATAAGAATGTCCAATTTCCTATTCTTTCTATTTTGCTGTATGTTTGAAGTAGATCATAATAAAAAACCAGAATAAAAGAAATCCTTACATGTGGAGGCACCATGGACATCTCATTGAAAACGAGTTGGGAAGGTAGCTTCATCCATATTTATTTTCCTTTTTGTTATTCATCCTTCATAATATCCCAATTTCATGATGGGACTTTAATAAAAATTAATGGTGATCAATTTATAATTATATAATTATCTGTGTTCCATTCCATTAGTAACTTTTAAGTGATAATCCCATCTAATAGGAACCACCTGGTGACAGGAGCGGTAATGGTGGGTGGTCTATTAATTATGAGTACCAACCAATTAATTAAAAATTCTACGATTTTAGACAAGACACATATATGTAAAAAGGTTCAAGTGGGCTGTTCCCCAGATTCAAATAAGCCATATATGTCCCTGGGCTTGAGTATTTGGACTCCTGGGGTATAATTCAATTCCATAATTTTACTAGAGAGAAATATAGGCAAAGGTGATCAAGTCTTACAGCTAGTGGCAGGGTTGAGATCAGAAACCAGGTATACTGACTCTCAGTGTATTATGTGTGGTGTTCCTTTTTCTACCCAATGGTTCTCAACAGGTGGGCCCACTTAGGGGACACTTTGAAAGGTGTTGTAGATGGAAGTGCTTTGGTTGTCACAATGACTCGGGGTTGCTAATGGCATTTTGTAGCTAGAGGTTATGGACACTAAAAATGCTGCCGTTCTAGAGGGAGTCTAACACAATAAATAACTGTCCTACCTCAAATGCCACTAGTGCAACCCCCCAACACACACACACACTCACACACACACACACACACACTGAGAAACTGCTACCCACATACAACTTAATGCCAATTTGGCTGATTAAATGCACAGTGTAATACGAAAGAAAATTCAAAACAGGCAAAAAAAAAAGAGAAATTATTTTTAGTCATTAATATTTTTAAGAATCAAATTTCACTCTTACTGATACTTCTTTCATGTTTTCATTAAAATTTACCTGGATTCTCTAGTCAAATATCAAATGGAAGAACTGTGAAGTCCTGAAGTGTGCTGGGGAAATCTTGAGACTAAAACTATTTCATATAAAACTTATGTTGACATAAGCTGTGAACAAAAACTAGAATGAACTGAACTAATTTACTAAGGAGCAAAAGCTTCTCGCTCCAATAAAACAAATAAAATAAAATAAACCAACTTAGTGAACTCATTTGACTTGAAATTGAACCTCTTTTTGTTTTCCAAACTCAGCGAACTGGAAGGGAAAAAAGAATCACAATATGTTCAAAACAAACCAATATTTCATTCTATTCAAGACCATACAAATGAACAATAATATGTGTCAAAGAGCTGTGGTTAACTGGAACCCATCAGTTTCTGTATATTACAGATTTTTTGTACTCTTAAGAGTAATATAGCTATCACATTTTGCACCTATCTTACGAACCAGTCCTCAGCAGATATACTTCAATTTATTTTAGAGGTAAGAACATGGAAACAGAGAACACATAAAATGTTCCAGAATACACCTAGTAGTCCTGATGTGCTATGGATTATCCATTAATTTAAATCTCAGCTGAGTACCTGCTGTGGTAGGTACTAGAAATAAAGTATTTTGATTTTGATTTCAGTAAGATATTTGACAGAGTCCATGATATCATGGACAAAATGTAGAAATATGGATGGCATTCCAGAAGAATTTGGGAAATTGGTAATTGATTAAATAATGACACCACAAAGGTTTTAATTAATGGCTCCCCACCAATCAGGGTGGAAATCTCTAAGATCATACCTATCCTTGGTCAGTTCTCTTCAGTACTTTTACTAGCAATTTAAATAAATATACAAAGACTTTTTAAAATCATATGGTTAGCAAGAATAAAGCTCCGAAGGACAATATCTTCAGTGTGAGGATACAGACAGAATTCCACAGGCTCAAATACTGTGCCCAATAAGCAAGATAAAATTTAGAAGGAATAAATTCAATGTACAGTCCCATAGCTAAATAATTCAATTATACAAGTTCAGAATGGAGAAGATAAGGCAGTTCTGGTATAAAAAGAATTAGGAATTTTATTTATTTCCATAAAAGATCAACTTGAGCTAATACTTTGATGTGGTCCCTAAAACCCAGCTCAAACCAGAGCCCTGTTAAAAGAAGCAAAGTATCAAGATTACTGATTTGCAACCCTTTCTATGCCAACACACCAAGGGTTAAGACAATCAGAACACCAAGATTATATCTTTGTCTTAAAAGTATATCATATGGAGGTGGAGGAAAAGGAGGCAGGCTCATGGGCAAGTGGAGTTTTAAAGAGCCCTTTGGATGACTGATCCTTGACCTCTCCCTCACTCTGATCTGGATCCAGATGGGTAATTGTCCCATGATACTCCAGTTCACTACATTTTAGGAAGAATATTGACAACTGAAGTAAGTTCCAAGGAGGGAAATTAGGATAGTGAGGCACTTGCAAATTCATAAAATGAGAACTAGAAGGAAATGTTTAGCTTAAAAAAAAGAAAAAGACTTGAGAGGATTCATAAAACAGTATATCATGGTGGATCACAGCCTAGGCTCTGGGCTCAAGGAGACCTGGGTTCAAATCTAACTCTACCAGCTCATGACTATGAGTTGTGGCCGGGTAAAAATAGGAGAAGATACATGATTAAATAGAATATTCAAGGAATTCAGAGCCCAATTAAGGGTGAAAGGAGTTAGCTACCACCTGAGTGGGGTTGCAGATTTCCAGCTATACCAATCAGGTGGCTAAAACTTTGTAGTGAAAGGTAGGGTGTTGGGGTCTTCCATGAACCAAGTGACTACAATAAAAGGATTCCCTTTGTACTCTGTGGCTAAGGTAGACTCATCCGGGAAATCTGAGGCTCTTAAATCCTGTATCTTGGTCTTGAATCTCTGACTCAAGCAAACATACGCTGATAGCCAAGGCCACCTTCTAACTTCAGCTCAATCTACCTGATATGGTAAATCTGCTACCCTTCTTTGAGTAAGTGACTTTTCAACCCTGGGGAGAATTTAGAATGATATAACAAACTAAATAACCATCATAGTAATTCTTTTGTGTAAAGTAAAACTAATCTCTTTGTAATGTTTAAGAGAATCTGCCATTTTAGGAAATCTGTCAGAGTAGCCTTGAGCAATTGACTTTGACTTATGGTTTCAGACAGAAAAGTATAAGAGAATTTCACTAAGTATATTAACAGTATTGAAATGTTTAAGAGAACTCAAGATTCAACAAACTTACAGGTTAATTTATTATCAGCATCAGAGTCATTTAACACCCAGTAAGATTTTGTTTTTCAGAATTATACTTGTGCCTTGTCAGGTAGGAGAAGGGCTTGAAAAGTTCAAATATATTAAATGTATGAGTATAGCTTAAAAAGAGGAATTAAATAAGTTTATAAAGGAGATTAATTGTTTAAAGTGAATTTAATTGGTTTGAATTGTGTTGACTATTAATCAGAGAACAAATGAAAGTAATTGCCCTTATTTTATACAACAATTACAAGATTTATAAATAGCATAACTAACAATCTTCACAAGTTGAACTTAACACTTTAAGAAAACTAAATATGTAAGTTTAAAAATCGAGTACTAATATAAAGCCCATCTAACCATAGATAGTCCAAGAGTCCCCCTAGGTTGTTAACAAGCTTAGATTGACACGCCTCTTGGTACGTCACCTTGAGATGAGCTTCAGTAGCCTCATCTGTAAAATTCCTAGAGTTTTTGTGAAGATTAAATGAGGTAATGTATTTAAGTCACTTAGTTCGGTATCTATCATAAAGTTTCACTTGACAGATCATTCTATATATAAAAATCCTCAAAAATATGGATTTAAATATGTAGATTCATTGTCTGGTGGAAAAGGAACTAAATGCATTCCGTAATGCCCTGGAGAATGAAGCTGGTAGTTCCACGAAGATGAAGAATAATACAGGTTTGAAGATTCTGGATACTTATCTATGTTCCAGCCACTCTACCAGGCGCTTTATATACATTATTTTGCTTACTCCTCATAATATACTATATCATTAGGGTTTTATCTGAGAAGCAGAACCACTGTAAGTAATATAAGAAATTTATTTGAGGGATTAGACCCTACCATGTAGTGGAAGCTATATAGTTTATGTATTGCTCTTGCTTCTGTGTCTGGTTTTGGGCCTAAAGTCAGCCTGGCCAGCAGTTGGGAAGGCACGAGGACATGAAGTGGGGGAGAGCAAGAAAGAGCTGAACCCCACATCGGTCTCTCATGAGAACTCATATTGGTCTCACATTGAAACCTTTGTCACTCTCTCACCGACTCTAAGCCTCCAACTTCGAAGATGCAGGTGACCTGCAGAAGAGCTGGTACACTTGCCATGGAACTTCACACAAAGTTGGCCCAGGATTCCAAGATGCTGAAGGAGAAAATCGGCAGGAGCTGGAGGAGCTGCAGGCCCAGTTGCTGCCCCATACGAATAATGCAAAGCAGAAGGTCTGTGCCAGTGTAGAGGAACTGCAACAGCACTGGCCCTACACATTCCTTGCCTCACCCAGCCCTCCAATCTCTTGTAGGCAGCCCTAGCCCAGAACCAACCAAGAAAGGGATTCGGGAAATCTTGGTTCCAACTTAGCTAAGTTAATACAATGCTAAGCCACCACTGTACACTTACCCCCATTTTACAGAGAAACAAACTGGCTTCGAAGGTTAAATAACTTGCGCAAGGGCGCACAGATGGTAAGTGGGGGAGCTGGAACGTGAACAAAGGCAGTCTGGCTCAGAACCTGAGATCTTAACCACTGCCCTCTACCGCCTTGCTCTAATGTCTGAAAGTTAGAGGAAAGTGAGTTTTGGCTCAATGGAAAGATGACCTGTTTGGCAGTATGAACTTGCCCACGTTGGAACAAGCTGCCTTGCAAAGCAGAGGGTTCCCTGTGCTAGATGATGCTCAGACACGGGCTGTATGGCCTTCTGTCAGAGACATAACACAAGAGGGTGCTCACTGGGAGAGAGAATGAACTGGGTGGCTACTAACAGCACTTTCAACTCCAAGATTCTATGTTTCTAGAACATACAATTCAGAACAAGGGTCCGAACTCACAACTATAAGGAACATAACAGAAGGGATGGAGATGACAGAAGCACTCAAGGGTGAGCAGGAAAGAGACTTAGCCAAGCTGTGCCCAATGGTGCCAAAATCCACTGTGAGAAAAATAAAAATTATAGTCAACCCAACAGCTGTTTCACACAGGATGCCATGTAATCAGCTATATAAAAAAAAAAACCACTAGATTTTTTTTTCTATAAATTGATTTGATTTCACTGAATTGACAGGTCATTTTTGTTGTTGTGTAGACATGATCTTTAAAAGTCCTATGGAAGAACTACAAATTCAGGCAAACTAGGCATAGACTCTTTAAAATGAAAGTTTAATCAACTGAGGGCATGAAAAAAGTTTGAAGCAAATATCCAAATATTTCAAAGAACTGCTTGGAAAAGAATTTTCACATTTGAAGCTCTGCCAACATAAACACATAATAATGAACCTTATGTCTTGGTAACAGCTTAAAAAATTAAAGGAAAAAGGCAGTGACTAGTCCAACATTTCTGCAGCAGATGCATCCTGATGACATCTTTCCAAAGCAGATATTATAATAATTTTCTTTTTCTCCCCTCAAACTCTACACAAGCTGGTTAACCAACTATACAAATTGGAGGTCATGGAAAATCTATACAAAGATGGTAGGTGAAATTGACTTCTCACCAAAAAAACTCACAAATCAGTAGAGTTGATGGATTAACATTTAAAATCTCAAAGTCAGTAGATGGAGATCCCATGAGAAACGTTATTGCAGTATGCGGCTATCTCTCTCCACCCTTCTCCCCCTGCTCTCCACCCAGGAGGCTGACCTGAATGGAGCACATTAGTGGGCACCATGGCTCTCTGGCTTCCAGTGGGAAGCCAATAACCAGCACCAGAAGATCAGGGGGAGGAAGGAGAGTGAAGTTACGGTATTTACTCTCCTGGCCTCTTCTTGCAGGGTCACCTTGGGTTAACTGGGTCCCTTTACAGAAGAGTGTCTTACTCTTAAAGCGTCCCTCTACAGCTCTCTCTCTCTTCCTCATCCCAGAAGGGCCCAGAAGTGGTAAAGGCTCGCCACTATTAATAGCCTCAGAGTACTACGCTCTCCCTTGTGGTCTCCCTACTCCCTGCCTCATACCTTTGTCGGCTTATTAAACCCTCCTCAAATTATCTTAATTAGAAGTTGCCTTTTGTTTCCTGCTGGGACCCTGACTGATACACACAGAATAATTAAAATGCTAGTAATTATTAAATCTCAACATCAACGCTATGTCCACCATTTTCAGAAAGTTAGGGCACGATTTCTGCATTTCCACTGCTGAAAATTATAATTATGAGCAAGATGCTTACACCTAGAGTTTAGTGTTAATATTTCAGGTTCTGGAGCCAGAATGCCTGGATTGAATCTCAGCTGTGATGCTTATTAGCTGTGTGAGTTTTGGTAAATCATCTAACCCAGTGATTCTCAATGCGGGGGCAGTTTTGCCTCTCAAGGGACATTTGGCAATGTCTAGGGATGTCTTGGTTGGCACAACTGAAGACAGGAGGCTGCTACTAGCATTTAGTCATGAGTAGAGGCCAGGGATGCTGCTAAACATCCTACAAAGCACAGGACAGCCCCCTACCACAAAGAATGATCTGGCCCAAAATGTCAATAGTGCTGAAATTCAGAAACCTCAATGTAAGCCTTGTGTGCCTTAGTTTCCTAATCTATAAAATGGAGTTGACATTAACATATACTTCATAGGATTGTCTGAGGGTTCCGTGAGCTAATACATAAGTACTAATAGCACTTAGAACAATGCCTGGGATATAGTATATGGGTCAATAAGTGAAAGCTGGCATCACCATCATCATCATCATGAGGCTCTCTAAGAGCTCAGAGCACAAAGATAACTTGCTAAAAGGCAGGCAGTTATAAATTCATTATGAAAAACAGCTAATTCTACTAAAACGCTATGAAAGCAGAGATCTTGTCTGGTTTTATTCTACTGTATCCCCAGCACTTTTGTGTCTAGCATATATTTTATTTGTTGAATATATTCAATATGACACCTGTTTGTTCATGAATAAGATAATTAATGTAATGCACCTAATAGAATTCTAGCATACAGTAGGTGCTCAAAGGTAGCGGTGGTTATAGTGGATATTATGACAATATGTCTTTTGAGTCTGAAAACAAGAGCCAGTGGGTATCTTCTTTCACTTTCTTGCTCAAATCTTTTTTTATTTTTTTGGTGAGGAAGATTAGCCCTGAGCTCACATCTGTTGCCAATCCTGCTCTTTTTGCTGAGAAAGATTGGCCCTGGGCTAACATCCGTGCCCATCTTCCTCTACTTCTTTTATATGTGGTATGCCTGCCACAGCATGGCTTGATAAGCGGTGCGTAGGTCTGCACCTGGGATCCGAACCTGCGAACCTTGGGCCACCAGAGCAGAGCGTGCGAACTTAACCACTACACCACTGGGCTGGCCGCTCTTGCTCAAATCTTTTATTGTTTTTTTTTTTGTGTGTGTGTGAGGAAGATCAACCCTGAGCTAACATCTGATGCCAATCCTCTTTTTGCCGAGGAAGATTGGCCCTGGGCTAACATCTGTGCCCCTCTTCCTCTACTTTATATGGGACCCTGCTACAGCATGGCTTAACAAGTGGTGTGTCGGTGCGCGCCCAGGATCCAAACCTGCGAACCCTGGGGCTGACAAAGTGGAGCACACGCGTTTAACCACTGAGCCACCGAGCCGGTCCCTCAAATCTTTTAAATTTTATTCACTAACTGTTCAACAACTCAAGGCCAAGAAGAAACTCACATGTAAGTTATCTGATTTCTAAAATTGCAGAATGCATATTTATGTTATCCATATATTTTATAAGGTGTTGATTTAGAATTATCTTAAGTAACAATTTTTAAATTTTTATTTTTACCTTGGTTCAGTCCAACAAAAGGATTTGACTTGGATTACCATTTTTAAAAATTAAGCAAGATGATCGGGGAAAGGGGAAATCACGATAGAAAGAAATAGACGAAGCAAGGAGTTAGGTTAACATCCCCCAATATACCCTGTAAGAACCTGCCCACTTGCTGGAGGGCCCCAAATAGGCAGATAAAAGCCAAGAGTGATGCCTGATCCATCATATACGTCACAGGGCCATACAGTGAAAAACTACAAGGAAAGAACAATTATTCTTAGCAGTGAAACATGAGAGAAAGTTTTCCCTAAAAAGAGGGCACTGAAATGAAATTAATCTCTTCAATGGTGTCCTTATAGGGTAGTCTATAGGTCATGGGGCTATTCTTTATAATGTCCTGCAGTGTAGACCAAAGGTGTAGTGCTAAATCACAGTCCAATAAAAGCAACCCTACAAAGGCCTAAAATAACACAGTTCAGGTACAAATCTCTCTGGTAGCCTCCCTTAGTCCTGGGCTAAGAGAGCACTTTAAGGAATGGCCAGATAGGGTGTCCTTAGGGCAGTCGTCTGCAAGCAGTATTGCTCACACACTGGCTCACACACAGACTCCTCAGCTGGGGAGTTTGTGGTCACACCTGGGCAGGATGATCTGTGTGACAGACAAGTGCAAACTCAAGTGGTTGGTTCATTGGGCCCACAGTAGCTGGTGGAAATTGAGAGACTTAATGATGACAAAAAATACTTCACATTTATGAAATATTTCCCTGTGCCAGGCATTGTTCCAAGGGTTTTTGAAAGATAAGCTGTTAAATCCTCACAACAACCCCATGAAGGGAGTACTATTGTTAAATCCCCCATTTTACAGATGAGGAGACTGAAGAGTTAAGGTAAGTACTTGCCCAATGTTATAGAGCTTATTAGTGACAGAGCAAGGAACTGGACATGGCAGCCTGGCTGCAGAGTTCACACACATAAGGTCTATATCATGTGCGTCAAAAGAAGGATCCACCCCCAGTTTGCCAAGTGGTTAGGCCTCCAAGATCAACTCTAGTCCTGCTTACCCCAAAGCATTGCCACCGGCTTTAGTCCGCCTCAATCTTTCACTCAGTTTTCATTTCAAGAACATTTGCATACACTGCCGGGGAGCAATGCAATCGTTGTGCATCTTTATACAACAGTCCCTGCCTTCAAGAGGCAGAATGGATCCCCGGAAAGTTCAGAGACCAGAGAATCTCAAAGCCTAAAAGTCAAATTAGTGTCCCAGACAGGAAATTGGAGAAGAAAGACCCAGATGAGGGAGAGCTATTGCATCAGGGGCTCCACATAGAAGGTGGGGCTCCAGATGGGCTAAGAGAGAAGGAAAGAGAAGAGAAAAAGAAAGAGGAGCAGAGAGGACCGCCTTGGCAGGAGGGAATATGCTAGCAAAGGCTATCAAAATCATATACAGCACAGTGCCAGGCATATTCTAAGTGCGTTACATGTATTAACATATTAATGTTCACCGCTACCCCATGTGAATAGGGACTATTATTAATCACCTTTCATATGAAGAAACTAAGCACAGATAGGTTAAGCAACTTGACCAAGGTCACACAGCTAATAAGAGGCAGGCTGTCTCCAGAGGCAGTGCTCCTAATATCTATGCTGTACTGCTCTTTAGAAGGAAAGTTTCCTGCAGTGGAGCAGGCAGGGATAATGATAGAGAGGTAAGTAAAAGCCAGGCAGTGGAGAGCCTTGGGGGCCAGATTAAGGAGCTGCTAATTATGGATGCTGTAAAGGGGGAAAGTCAAGAGTCAGGAGAGCCTCAGGCCAGGAGTTCCCCAGTGTGGGTCCCCTGCTGTTGGGTCATGGGATCAAGGGGACTATTGCTGCATGACAAACTATCCCCCAAATTAGTGACTTAAAACAACAACCATTTATGTCTTCATAGTTCAATTTGGCTGGACATTGGCAGAGATAAGGCATTTCCGTTCCATGTGATGTCATCTGGGGTCAGGCATATGGCTACATTGAGCTGGGAGTGGGCTGGAGCTGGAACATTGAAGATGGCCTCACTCACATGTCTGGCGCCTCAGCCTGGGTGGTAGGAGTAACTGGACACCTGAGTTCTTCTCCATCTGACCTCTGGCTCTCTATCCATGTTGTCGCTTATCATTCAGAAGTCTAGTCCAAGTTTCTTTACATAACAGCTGGCTTCCAGGAGAGTGAAAGCTGAAGCTGCCAGGTCTCTTAAGGCCTAAGCTTGGTATTGGCACCACATCACTTCCGCCATACTCTCTTTTTTTTTTTTTCTGCCATACTCTGTTGACCAAAGCAAGTCCCAAGGTCAGCCCATTTTCAAAGGGGAGGGAAATAGACCTCACTTCCTGAAGGGAGATGCAGCCGGCACATACAAGGATGGGAGGGATTGTTGGCGGCCATCTTTGCAAACAATCCACCTCAGGGACCAACGACACCAGGGGTTTCTGGTTTTGTTCCTCATGTTCTCTCACTCTCTAATGCTCTGTCATGAATGACATTCTCTCCATGGATCCCCACATTCATTGAAGGACATCATATCAACATTCCTTGTATACTTAGCCGCATCCAAAAGACTTCTGGGCTAAAGAGAGAGTATATCCAGGCTGTCACCAGGGAAAGTCATTTCAGATGTCACAGCTGTCCCATGGGAAAGCTCAGCTCAGGTCAAGGGGAGCCAGAGCACCAAAGGCCACTAAGCACTCCATGACATAAAGTGATGGTGCATTGTGAGGATTCTGATTCTACTCTAGGGCATAGGTGGGTAGACCACAGCCCTCTGGCAAAATCCTACCACCCGTTCTTTTTGTAGATAAAGTTTTATTGGAGCACAGCCATTCTCAGTCATTTGTGTATTGTCTGTGGCTGCTTTAGTACTAAAACAGCACAGTTGAGTAGTTGTGACAGACTACATGGTCCAGAACACCTAAAATATGTACTGTCTGGCCCTTTACAGAAAACATTTGCCAACAGTGGCACTGGGGATAATATTCAGTAGTGGTACTCTTTCTCATACTTAATTTTGTTTCCAGAAATTACATTGACCCCAGGGTTCACATTTTACCTGGCAGAAATAGGCAGTTCTTGGGCCGGTCCATACAATTCCTGGAAGAGGCAAGAGAATGTAAAATTTTCAGTAATAGAATTTCAAGGTGCAAATCTACGGTGATGTTTTAAGTCAAACAAATTTGTGCCCTTAGCACTTTTAGAACTCGTCCTCTAGACTTCCCTAGCACACTCTCTCCATGCAAACCTCACACTCTTCCCAGCGGAGAGAGTTGCAGTAAGTTTCCCATGCTCAGAGATTCTTTTTAATCATTCAATAGGAAAATTGGTCATCCTCAGTGGATAATCACTGTACCAATTCACAATCAAGAGAACCCAACGGAGCTCTCAAACTCTGTTAAGCTAGTAGTACTTGAACTTTCTGACAAACTCAATTACAGAGGTCTGCCCTTTTGCCTTCACTTGATTGCATATGTGAAGGATTAAAAAAAAATACCCAATTTTTAAAGAACATTTAATAATATGAAATTGTGTTGTCCTATGAGAAATTATTTTGACAATGTTTTCATATGCAAAATAAAACCAAAAGATGAAATTAACATCTTGTTTCCCTGGAACCCTTGAAGTTCTGCTCCCATGCCTATCAAGAATATATTTTTTGAAATTTTATGCTTAAAAAGTTTTCAAACACACATACCCAGCAATTCCAGTTCTTGAATTTTATCCCAAGTTCATGATATAGTATAGTTCAAAGTTATTCATGGCAGAATTATTCATAATAGCAAGAAATCTTAAATAATCTAAATATCCATCAGTAAGGGACTGGTGCGAAAGCAGTCACAGACAGTACGTAAGCCAATGGGCGTGACTGTGTTCCAATTTATTTAATTGTAGTAGATCCATGTGATGGATTAAAAGGAATGAGGAAGATCTTTGGAATCTTATATAGAACAAATTCCAGGATTATTGCTAAGTGAAAAAAGCAAAACACAGAGTATGTATGTATACTATTTTATCATTTGTGGAAAAAAATGGGAGGGAGAGAATAGATAGAATTTGCTTGTATATGCATTAAATACCTCTGGAAGGACACACGCAAGAAATTGATAATATTGTTTGTCTCCAAGGGTGAATGTTAGTCAGGGTCCAGCCAGAGAAACCACTCTAGGGATTTCATTCAGAGGGAATTTAATACAGGAAATTGGTTACACAGGTAAGAGAAGAGTTAAGACACCAAATAGGAGACTATGAGGTAACCCAGAAGTTATTAATAGCAAGAAACATCTATTACCCTTAGGGCTGAAGAGATACAAGGAGGAGGTGGTGTTTCCAGACCCTAGAAGCTGGACCAATGCAGAAGTAGTAGAACCACGATGGGGGCTGCCCAGAAGGAACTAGGACCACAGAGGGTCAGGCTAACCTGGGGGCAGCTGGAGCCAAGGAGAAGTCACAGCAGCTGCAGGAAGCCCTACTGAAGCATGAGGGAGAGAGAGAAATACCTTGGCTCTGCCCTCCTCCCACCCTCTAGTCTTTACCGGTGCCTGTCCTCCCATTGCCTGAGGCTACCCATACGCCACCAGGCAAGGGAGCCTGGGAAATGTAGTTTCCTGCAGTACAGAGCAGAGTGGACAAAGGGCACTAAATGGATTTGTGAAGAAGCAGGCAAATGACTGGCCCAGGAGGGAATGTGTTGACCTGGAAGACAGCAATAGCAGGGAGACATTTTAATGTTTACCCTCTTGTGCATTCCGATTTTTGAACCCTGTGAATATGTTGCCTATCAAAATGAATAAAATTAAAATTAAGATAATAAATTAAATAAACACATAAGGGAGTGTGCATTTTTTTATTAAAAGATGAGATTTCAAAGAAATGTCAAGCTAAAAATAACTATCAAGGGAATGGTGAAAATATGGTGCACATGTACAATGAAATACCATGCAGCTGTTAAAAAGAATGAGTCACAGAATACCTATGAAGGACACACAAGAAAATTGTTGCCCAAGGGGAGATAGACTGGGTGGTTGGGAGACAGGTAAGACCGGGAGACAGGTGAGATACATAGTGAAAACACTGTGTACCCTTTTGCACCTTCTGATTTTGGTGCCATGTGTATGTGTTGCCTATTCAAAATAAAAATCAAGATTTTTTTTTCTTTCTCCCAATTAAAAATTTTTTATTGTGATAAAATACACATAACATAAAATTGACCATCTTAACCATTTTTACGTGTACAGTTCAGTAGTGTTAAGTATATTCACATTGTTGTGCTTCAGAAATTTTTCATCTTGCAAATCTAAAACTCTACACCTGTTAAACAACAACCCTCCATTTCCCCCCTCCCTCTCACCCCTGGCAACCAACATTCTACTTTCTGTCTCCATGAATTTGGCTACTCTAGGTACCTCACATAAGTGGAATCACACAGTATTTGTCATTTTGTGACAGCCTTATTCCACTTAGTATGGTGTCCTCAGGTTCATCCGTGTTGTAGTATGTATCAGAATTTCCTTTCCTTTTAGGGTTGAATAATATTCCATTGTGTGTAAATACCACACTTACTTATCCATTCATCTGTGGATGGACACTTGGGTTGCTTCCACCTTTCGGCTATTAGAAATTAAGATTTTTAGAAAAGAAAGTTTATGCTTAAAAAATCATTCTTCTCATCATGGAAATACACTCAGAAAAGTGGGGCTCTTTCCATGGCATCTGATGACTCAAGTGACTTCTCTGGAATAGACAGTCATAGCAACTGCCATGCTCCTCCAACAAACTGGGGTCCACGAGGAAGTTTCTAACGTCTTTCCTAGATAGGAATAGATAGTTGCAATACTATATGGAAAGAACCCACCAATAAACAGAGTTTCAGAGTTATTAAATAAAAGCCACACTTACTGAATCTTACTGTGCAACCCTGAAAATAAGAAATGCAAAGATAAAGCCTATTATAATAAAGACATTCAAACACAAACGTCAGAATCCTAGTCTCAAGAGTGAACAAAACAGGACTATTAAACTATTTTAGTGAAAACAGATTTTCCTAACTTCTATTTCTTCCCTACATGTATGAGCATTCACTAACTTGTTTATTCTCTTAACCCTCCACCTTCTGTAGGTGGACATTTCTTCCCTTATTTTTATTTGAGTGAACAGATGAGAATAAATTAAATTAAATTATAGTTTGAGTCAAAGTTTTTTAAGGATTTTTTTCACAATTCCAAAACAGCCATTTGAAAAATGAAATCAAAGGCTACTTATACTTAATGCTAAACATTTTAGTGATGAATATTTTTTAAAAGGTAGATAACAAAATGGTATGTACAGCATAAATCCACTTTAGGGAGAGAAAATATATATACATGCACAGAAGAAAGTGCTTCCAGATGAGAAATGGAAATTCCGAGAGGGATGGAAAAAAGACATCTAAAAATAGACTTGATCTGGACATTAGGTTGGGTTTTAACATTAACGTGGGCATAAGAAAAGGAGGCCAGAGGGGAAGATGAAGGATCTGGGTCCTCGACGGCACTGAGGAGTCCCTAATTTAATCAGCCCGAGTGCCATCTACCTCTGGATTTCTTGTTAATAGGAAAATAAAATTTTCTGGATGGTTTAAGCCAGTTCTGATCATGTTTTCTGCTACATTCTTTTTTTTTTTTTTTTTTTTTTTTTGTGAGGACGATCAGCCCTGAGCTAACATCCATGCCAATCCTCCTCTTTTTGCTGAGGAAGACCGGCTCTGAGCTAACATCTATTGCCAATCCTCTTCTTTTTTTTTTTTCCCCCAAAGCCCCAGTAGATAGTTGTATGTCTTAGTTGCACATCCTTCTAGTTGCCGTATGTGAGACGCCGCCTCAGCGTGGCCAGACAAGCCGGGTGTCTGTGCGCCCCGGGATCCGAACCCAGGCCGCCAGCAGCGGAGCGAGCTCACTCAACCGCTAAGCCACAGGGCCGGTCCCTCTGCTACACTCTAATCTTACTTGATATGATCTTCTCCATTCTACGTGCTGTTATTGTCCACTATCTTAGTTCTATTATATTTTAAGGGCCCCTTAATTAATCTTCATTAAGAAGATGTAGTGATTTCTTATTTAGCTTTACTTATACATTTACCAATTTCTTTGTTCACATGCTTCTTCCCTCTGAATTCTTGTTCAAATATTTTTGTTCAAATATCTTTCTCATGAAAATCCTTTGCTTCTTTTCTCAGCAATGATTTGTTAATGGTAAATTTGTCTAAGTCTTTGTGTATAAATGTTTTTATTTAACTCTCGAATGAACGATGGTAAAGATGCATAATGAATTCTTTGACTTGCATGAAGCAAAGAATTGGAATTGTCATGTTCTACATAAATCCGGAGCCTTAAACGGATGAACCATTAGTAAAAGGCGGAAAAGGAAAAGACCCACCTGCTGGCACAAGCTGACAATGAAGAATCTTTCTTTTTTTCTGTGCTTAGTCTCTGGGTAGGAAAAAATGTCTCCCCTGAAAAATATATAACCATGTGCTTCGTGGTCCAGGAACCTCTAAAATGAAAAGTTAAGGTAAAAATTCTTGCTGGTCTCTATTGCCTGGCAGAAACAAAGGCAAAAATGCTTTGGAGGCCTACATCCCAAGTCTGAGATGCACAGGATGGCACAGATAAAGCTCCACTGACTGACAGTGAGCTTAAACTTCAAATTACAAACCATAAGAAAGATTTCATTATGAGTAAAGGTGGGCACACGAACAGCAGACCTATATCCCCAAAGTACTTCAGGTACTAGAACAACCTAATGCAAAGGATAAAATAAATACGTTTAAAATGATTAAAGACATAAAGCAAGCACTATAATCCATAAGACCAAGTCGTTATTTAAAAAATAAGCAGATTTTGGGGCTGTCCTGGTGGCACAGCGGTTAAGTGTGCGCACTCTGCTTCGGTGGCCTGGGGTTTGCAGGTTCGGATCCTGGCACGCACAGACGCACCGCTTGTCAAGCCATGCTGTGGCGGCATCCCATTTAAGTAGAGGAAGATGGGCACAAATGTTAGCCCAGGGCCACTCTTCCTCAGCAAAAAGAGGAGGATTGGCATTGAACGTTAGCTCAGGGCTAGTCTTCCTCACAAAAAAAAATAAAATAAAATAAGCAGATTTTGAACCAAACTGGTCTCCTAGAAATTAAACATATAATTATTGAAATTTAAAATGCAGTGGAATTTTAAATCAGATTTAACATTGCTGAAGAGAATTACTGAATTCTCTGGAGAATATATCTGAAGAATTTACTAAAAATGCGACACAGCAAGATAAAAAGATGGGGTATATGAATTATGGAGTATACAAAAAAGAGGTTATGAGATATCAAGGATAGAATTAGATAGTCAAATATGTCTCTAACAGGAACTCCCCAAGGAGAAAATAGAAAGATTATGGGAATGGTGGAGTGATAGAGAATCAATATTTTAAGACATAATGGCTGACAATTTTTTCCGTATTCATTAAAGTCATAAATCTCAGGTTTAAGAAGCACATCCGTGCCAAGCAGGAAAAATAAAAATAAATCCAAACCTAGACGCATTGCAAAGAAACATCAAAATACCAAAGTTAAATAGAGGATCTTAAAAGCCATCAGAAAGAAATAACAGAGCACCTTAAACACAACAGCAACAACAATTAAACTGAGAAGAGATATTGCAACAATGACGGTAGAGGCCAGAAAATAATGGAATAACATCTACAGAGGGCTGAGAGACAATAGCTATCAGGTTGGAATTCAATATCCAACTAAGACATCATTTAATCAAGAAAATTAACTAAAGACATTTTCAGACAAAGACTGAGAGAGTTTACTACAAACAGATCCTTGCTGAAAACGAAGAAAAAAACCCTGCTATTAGAAATGAAGTGGGACATTTCATAATGAAAAAGGGGTCAATTCATCAAGAAGACATAATCTTAAATGCATATGCACCAAGCAGCAGAGCTTCACAAGAGATGAAGCAAAACCTGAGAAAACTTTAAGCAGAAATAGACAAATCTACAGTTATTATTCCAGATTTCAGCACTCCTCTCTCAATAATGAATAGATCAAGTAGACAGAAAATCAGTAAGAATACGGAAGACTTAAATGCCATTGAGCAACTTGACATAATCGACATTTATAAAACATTCTATTCAACAACAGAGTATACATGAAAGAGTCATCAAGGCAGATTATATGCTATGACATAAAAAAAGTCTCAATGAATTTAAATGGATTGAAATCAGACAACAGATGTCCTTTGACCACAAAGGAATAAAATTATAAATCAGTAGTAGAAAGCTAAAAAATTTCCCAACATTTAGACATTAAACAACATACTTTTAAGAAACCCATGGGTCAAAGAAGAAATCAAAAAGAAATTCAAAGTGAAGGAAAATAAAAATAAAATATCAAATTTATGGGATGCTGTTCAGGCATTGCTTATAGAGAAATATATAGGTATAAATGCTTATTTTACAAAAAAAACGATTTAAAATCAATTATCTAAGTTTTCACCATAAGAAGCTAGAAAAAGAAGAGCAAGCTAAACCCAAAGAAATTAAAAGAAAGGAAATGATAAAGATAAGAACAGAGATCACTGCCCATCAACAAACAGTTGGAAACTGAAATGTTAAAAAATACAACTTACAGGGCCAGTCCCAGTGGCCTAGTGGTTAAGTTCAGCACGCTCCGCTTCGGCAGCCTGGGTTCAGTTCCCAGGTGCGGACATACATCACTCGCCTGTCAGTTGCTGTGCTCTGGCAGCAGCTCACATACAAAAAGAGGAAGATTGGCAATAGATATTAGCTCAGGGTGAATCTTCCTCAGCAAAAAAAAAAAAAATACAATTTACAAATGGCAACAAAAAAATGAAATATGTAGGGACAAATTTAACGAAATGTGCAAAATCTCTACACTGAAAATGATAAAACGTGGTTGTAAGAAATTAAAGAAGACATAAATAAATGGAAAGAGATAAAATGATTATAGTTTGGAATATTCAGTAATGTTAATATATAAATTCTCCCCCAATTGATCTATCGATTTAATGCAATCTCAATCAAAATTCCAGCAAGCTTTTTTAATAGAAATTGATAAATGATTATAAAAGTAAATGGAAATGCAAAAGGACCAAGAATATCGAAAACAATTTTGGAAAAGAAGAATAAAATTGGAGGTCTTACAAAACTTATGGTAAAGATACAGTCCTCAAAACAGTGTGATGTTGGCCTGAGGACAGACGTATAGATTAATAGAACAGAATAGGGAGTCCAGAAATAGACCCACACATATGGTCAATTGATCTTTGAAAAAAGTGACAAAGTAATGCTGGAACAACTAGGTATCCGTATTTTAAAAAATAGACCTCAGGGAAAAAAAATAGACCTCAGGGTTCACCATATATATAAAAATTAACTCTAAATTAATGATAAATATAAATGTGAAAGTTAAACTATAAAACTTATAGAAGAGAACATTTGTGTACCTTGGAGTAGGAAAGATGTCTTAGGACACCAAAAGCACTAACCTTAAAAGGAAAACATTGATAAATTGGACTTCATCAAAATTAAAAACTTCTGCTACGATGGAACTGTTTGGTGGCTACGGGGGTGGGGGGTGGGCACAAGGGGTGGAGGGATGCACTTATATGGTGACTGATAAACAATAACGTACAGGGGCTGGCCCCATGGCTTAGCGGCTAAGTGCGCGCGCTCTGCTGGTGGCCCAGGTTCAGATCCCGGGCGCACACCGACGCACTGCTTCTCCGGCCATGCTGAGGCCGCGTCCCACATACAGCAACTAGAAGGATGTGCAACTATGACATACAACTATCTACCGGGGCTTTGGGGGAAAAAAAAAAAAGAAGAGGATTGGCAATAGATGTTAGCTCAGAGCCAGTCTTCCTCAGCAAAAATAAAAAAAGAGGAGGATTGGCATGGATGTTAGCTCAGGGCTGATCTTCCCCCAAAAAAGAAAAAAACAATAATGTACAACAAAAATTTCACAGTTAAAAAAAAAAAACTCCTGCTATTTGAAACACATCTTTAAGAAAATGAAAAGACAAGCCACAGACTCGGGGAAAACACTCACAATTCAAATATCTGACAAAGGACTTGTATCCAGAACACACAGAGAACTTTTACAACTCAATTACAAGAAGAAAAACAAACCAAATTTTAAAAAATAAATAAAAATATTTTAAAAATATTTGAATACATCAGGAATTCTACTGCTAGGCATTTATACAAGAGAATGAATAAGTCCATGAAACACCTTATACATGAATGTACATAATGGCTCTATCATAATAGCCAAATAGTGAAAGCAACTCAAATGTCCATTAACAGCGGAATGGACAAGCAAATTGTGATATATCCATGCCACAGAATACTACTCAGCAATAAAAACGATGAACTACTGATACATGCAACAACATACGTGAAGCTCAAAATTCTTAGGCTGAGTGAAAACAGCCAGACACAGGAGAGTACAATTCTGTATAATTCCATTAACACAAAATTCTAGAACTGTCAAATCTACTCTATATTGACAGAAAACAGATCATTGGTTGCCTGGAGCTGAGGGTAAGAGGGGGATTAACTACAAAGAGTCACGAGGGAAATTTTGGGTGAGGACGGAAATGTTCTATATCCTGATTGTGCTGGTGGTTACTGGTTACACAGGTGTAATCAGTAACAATTGTCAAAGCTCATCAAATTGTACACTTAAAATGGGTACATTTTATTGTAAATTACACCTCAATAAAGATGATTTTCAAAAAAAGCAAAGCATTTGTGGTGGGTTTGTCGTTTGTCGACTTGACTAAACTGAATTGCATTTCCCAGTATTCCGCTTCCTGTATGTTTTTGGTTAGAGTGGCTCATGAGAGAGAATCCTCTGTGCAAGATTTGGAAGTGAAACCGCAGCCATTTTGTAATTCACATATATTGTCGCCTGTCTTCTGGCTCACCTTGTTGGTGTGAGGCGGTGGCAGCAACTGCTCCATCAAGATCAGAGGCAGCAAGAACTAACATGGGTTTCAGTCCGTCCTCACAGGCTCCAGCTTGTGTTCCTGGGTTCCCACTTGTTCTTGCTCTCCTCTACGTTACAGTCATCTTCCCTTGCTGACTGCTTGCCCTGTGGACTTGAATTTTTAGCATGAGATGTGAAGACAACAAACTTCCAGAGACTGTTTTACCAGCTCCTACCATTGCATAAGGTCAAATCCCTGTAACAAATCCATACACGTATATATATTCATTCCTGGTGGTTCTGCCTCTCTGATTGAACCTTGACTGATAAGGCCCTTTAAAACGGAAATGTCATTCAGCCATGGTTTCATTGTTATTACGTATAATACGTTCCGAAGGAAAAAAATATGTAGTACCACTATAAATCTATGTTATATAAAAAGGAAAATAAAAGAGATATCCAAAAGCTGGTTGCTACTAGAATCATGATTTATTTAATTTCTACTTTAACTCTTTCCTCCCCAAAATATCCGAATTGGCTAACAAAAAGAAACAAATGCAATAATGGGGAAAACGTTTGAGAAAAAAGGGGAGACCACAACTATGCCAATAATAAGGGCCACTGTAGTTATGGCGATGGATGAGGGGGATCTGAGCTCCCTGATAGCTAAGACCCAGCTGGAAAGAACACAGAAATATTCGGCTAATATATATATAAACTGATTCACATTGAAATAAGGAAGAAATATTCAAAACTGTTATTTCCACAACTGGTCATGTGGTTGTGGCTAGTGTTTATACCTACCTTCTTCTACTACCCATTCCATATTCCCTTTGCCCTCAGCAAGCACCTCGGGTGCTGGTGGGATTTTTCTGACTCCTGGGCAAGGTGTATATATGGAGCTCTGCAACAAAGAGCCCCAGCCACTAAGGTCAGAGGTAATAAGAATTGACACAGGTCTCAGTCTGACCTTGTGGGCTCCGGCTTGTGCTTGTGGGTTCAGTCTTGTCCTTTATCTTCCTCCACTTTACATCCGTCTTCCCTTCCTCACTGTTTGCCTCTGGACTTCAAGCTCCAGCATCATTTGGGAGGATGGCGGCCTTACAGCTTCTGCAATTGTGTACGCTCAAATCCCTGTAACAAACACATTTCTCCTAGTGATTCTGCTCCTCTGTTTAAACCCTGACTGCTACATGAAACATTATAAATATTCCCTTTAAATTTAAGAACAAGAAAAGGATCCTCACTGTCATTATTTAATATTGTATTAGTGATTCTTACCAATGAATTAAGAAGAGAAAAATAATTAAAATGTTTTAGAAGCAAGACTGTTGTCATTTGCAGGTGACATGATTATCTTTACAGAATTGACAAACTATTAGAACTAATGAGATTGTTTGACAAAGTTTTTAGGTGTAAAACTCAAACACAAAATCAATTGCCTTCTTCTATACCAGCATCAAAAAATTATAAAATATAATTTTTAAAAAGATAACATTTAAAATAGCAATAGAAACTAAGGTCCTTTGAAATAAATCTAACAAAAAATTCATAAGACATTCATAAAAAAATTATACAATTTTAATAAAAGATGACAAATAAATGGGAAGATACACCATATTTGTAGATGGGAATTCTCAACATCATCAAGATATAAAGTATCTCCAAATTGATCTATAAATTCAATGTAATTTCAATCAAAATCCCAACAGGATCTTTCATGGAACTTGACAATCTCAACTTAAAATTCCTAAGAAAGGTAGAGGACCAAGAACAGCCAAGGCAATCTTAAAAAGAAAAAGGAAAAAATTGTCCTTCAGATGTCAATCTATTATAAAGCTATAGTAATTAAAAGTATTGTTATTGGTGAAAAGCTCGATTCACTGGCCATGGGAACAGGTTAAAGAATGCAGAAACAGGCCCACATAGAATTTCAAATTTAGATTTGACAAAAGCGACGTTATAAATAAGTCTGGGAAGGATGAACTATTCATTAAATGATGCTGGAACAATTTGCTGAATATGGCGGGAAAATTAAAAACATTATCATCATACACTCCATACAAAAGAAATAATTCCAGCTGATTAAAGACCTAAATGTGAAAAGTAAAACTTTGAAATGATGTAGTAAACCACATTAAAATATTAATACTTCTGTATTAAACAGAAGTATTTATAAATTATAAAAACAAAGTGATAAATCAAGCCACATCATTTATTTTTAAGTTTTTAGCTTTTAAATACATACT